>NC_084655.1:3982500-4330000 GCF_019802595.1 Syngnathoides biaculeatus
TAGCATGCTCGGATGCAATGTGCAGTGCCACGTTAAAGCACACTGACACTCCCTTAGCACACACTGTGAATGGGAAAGATGAGGCCTCCAGACACTTTGCAAAGGGCAGTGTGAAAAGGCCTTTAGTCTCCACTCTAATTCATCCAAAAGTGTTCTATAGGGTTTGGTATGGATCAACCTGATTGGCCTGCACAGAGTCCTGACCTCAACCCAAGAGAACACCTTTATATTGCTTTTGAGTGGATGGTGAGCTAAGCCTTCTCATCCAACATCAGTCTGTGACCTTACAAATATGCTCCTGAAAAAATGGGCCAAAAAAATTCTATAACTTCACTCCAAAACATTGTTCTTTCCCCAAGACTTTAAGCTGTTATACCTGCAAAGGGTAGACATGTATCATTTTAAACTCCATGGTTTTAGAATGGAACGTCACTTAAAATCATACTTGTATATGAGTCAAAGACGGAGAGTGAATACTTTTGGCAATATCGAGTATGTTTGGGCTATTAGAGAGGGTAGCAAAAGAGCCGCCTTATCTCACATAAAAAAAAAAAAAAAATCCAGACCCAGCTACAATTTTGCAAAAACCTCCTTTGAAATCACCCAAATGTATACGAGAAAATGTGTTCTGGTTTGCCAAAACCAAGGTTGAACCTTTTAGCCATAATTCAAAAAGGTATACGATGTTTGGTGCAAAAACAACAATGCTCAATCTGGCATTTAAACAGGGAGGTTTTATTTTTTTTTCCCACTGTACATGACTCGACAAACTGATGTGCACTAAAATGCATTTTCCAAATGTAGCAACCATTTTCATTTTAGTCATGCTTGACCAAAACACACATACATGAGGACACCTCAATTTACCTGAATATCTCCCAGTTGTTTTGTCAGCGCCTAAAGATAGAGATTAGCATTCATTATAGTAATATTATTTTATATTATAAATACATGATATACTGTACTAGTATTTATCTAGTGGTTGCAATTTTACATGTGTGTGTCATACCTGTGATCTTGGTCCAGGGATTTCAGTTTTCATGGAGGGTCCATCATAATCCAAGTTCACCTGGGTCTTGGTTGCCACTTTGCTTGCATATCGGCATCCTGAAAAATAACAATACGCAATTTCAAAAACTGATAATACCTGAAGGGGTAAAAAATTTTCAAAGCATTTGAACAAACTTTTATCCTGACAAAAAAACCTTGGACAGTCCTCTTTTCCAAATGTGAAAACATATTATGAGGCACAGTCAAAAACTAAAGAGCTCAAATGAATTTGACCCACTAAGATTTTTTATTCACAAAAATGTTAATGGTTTGTATTTTTACTTGTGTTCTACTTGTGGGAAGGTTTAATGTATCAAAAAGTTTTGTTTCAAAGTGTCATACAGTGAAGAAAGTATATGAGTATTTGAACACCCTGTTATATTGCAAGTTCTCCCACTTAGAAATCATGGAGGGGTCTGAAATTTGTATCATAAGTGCATTTCTACTGTGAGAGAGATTATCTAAAAAGAAAAATCAAGAAATCACAGTGTATGATTTTTGTGAACAATTTATTTGTGTAATACAGGTGCAAATAAGTATTTGAACATCTGAGAAAACCAATGTTAACATTTGGTACAGTAGCCTTTGTTTGCAATTACAGAGGTCAAACGTTTCCTGTAGTTGTTCACTAGGTTTGCACACACTGCAGAAGCGATTTTGGCCCACTCCTCCACACAGGTCTTTTCTAGATCAGACAGGTTTCTGGGTTGTCGCTGAGAAACGCATCGTTTCAGCTCCCTCCAAAGATTTTCTATTGGGTTTAGGTCTGGAGACTGGCTAGGCCATGCCAAGACCTTGATTTGCTTCTTATGGAGCCACTCCTTGGGTTTCCTGGCTGTGTGCTTTGGGTCATTGTCATGTTGAAAGACCCAGCCACGACCCATCGTCAATGCTCTGACTCAGGGAAAGAGGTTGTTCCCCAAAATCTCACAATACATGGCCACGGTCATCCTCTCCTTAATACAGTGCTGTCGTCCTGTCCCATGTGCAGAAAAACACCCCCAAAGTATGATGCTACCACCCCCGTGCTTCACAGTAGGGATGGAACTCATCACTCCTCTTCCTCCAAACACGGTTAGTGAAATTATGATCAAAAAGTTCCGTTTTGGTCTCACCACAAAACCATCTCCCATGACTCTTCTGTATCATCCAAATGGTCATTGGCAAATTTAAGACGGGCCTTGATGTGCTGGTTGAAGCAAGGGAACCTTCTGTGCCATGCAGTGGACCTTTTTTCACTAAGCTGCTTGGCAATTTCTCCATAGCCCTTTCCAACCGTGTGGAGTTGTACAATTTGTCTCTTGTGTCTTTGGACAGCTCTTTGGTCTTGGCTATGTTACAAGTACGAGTCTTACTGATTGTATGGGGTGGACAGGTGTCTTTATGCAGCTAACGACCTCACACAGGTGCATCTGATTCAGGATAATGGTTGGAGTGGAAGTGGAATTTTAAAGGCTTTAAAGACTAACAGGTCTTTGAGGGTCAGAATTCAAATTGCTAGACAGGTGTTCAAATACTTATTTGCAGCTGTATCACACAAATAAATTGCTAAAAAAAATCATACATTGTGATTTCTGGATTTTTCTATTTAGATTATCTCTCTCACAGTGGACTTCCACCTACGATGAAAATTTCAGACCCCTCCACACTTTCTAAGTGGGGGAACATGCAATATGTCAGGGTGTTCAAATACTCATTTTCTTCACTGTAAGTGCTTAAGAATGTATATATATATATATATATATATATATATATATATATATATATATAAAGATGCAGAGTTGGACTAAAAACAGAAGGTCATCATTATTTATTTGTATATATATATATATATATATATATATATATAATATATATATATATATAAAGATGCAGAGTTGGACTAAAAACAGAAGGTCATCATTATTTATTTGTATATATATATATATATATATATATATATATATATATATATATATATACATACATACAGCCAGACAGACAGAGAGACAGACAGACAGACAGACAGGCAGATAGACAGATAGATAGATAGATAGATAGATAGATAGATAGATAGATAGATAGATAGATAGATAGATAGATAGATAGATAGATAGATAGATAGATAGATAGATAGATATAGATAGATAGATAGATAGATAGATAGATAGATAGATAGATAGATAGACACACACTATATAAAATATAATTTTCAGAATGTCCTGTCAGTAAAATTTTCATTTAAATGATCCTTTGAAAACTGCCCAACTGAAAATGAAAACTTAAACGTCCTCTAATTTAATGTAAAGATCTTTGCAACAGAGAGAATTGTCCAATAGACACAGTACAGACTCGACGTGTGGTACAACACGAGCAGAGCAAAGAGCAGAGCAAAGAGACGAGAAAGGCTAAACAATGGGAAAAAGCACACCAGCATTAGCCATCTACCCATCCATTTTCTGAGCTGCTTATCCTCACAAGTCTTGCGGGAGTGCCAGACCCAATCCCAGCTGTCAATGGGTAGGAAGCGGGGGCCCTGAACTGGTTGCCAGCCAATCACAGGGCACATAGAGACAGACAACAGTCACTCTCACAATCACACCTAGGGGCAATTTAGTGTCTCCAATCAATGTTGCATGTTTTTTTGGGATGTTGGTGGAAACTGGAGTGCCTGGAGAAAACTCACGCAGGCATGGGGAGAACATGCAGACTCCACACAGCCGGGAACGGCTGGGATTTGAATCCCGCTCCTCAGAACCGTGAGGCCGACACTCTACACCTGCGCCACCGGGCCCCTTACACCAGCATTATGTTGTCATTAAATCCAACATTGTGCGCACACACTGGATTTGGAATGAGGTCAGAGCATTTTGCACATATAGCACACTCGTAGCATATTTTGGAAAAATATAACACCCGGTGGACTAATTCAGTGCAACATCTAGAGCAGCTGAAGTACCTAAATAGCGAGCAGCGCTAGTGGCAGACTTTCAAGTTAGTTATCCTGCAAACTATCAACAAATTCTGCACAGGCTTGAAATTCCAATTGCAAATTTTGTTACCTGCCCCGTTACGACAGCAACAACAAATAAAAAAGCGTAGATGAGAATGAAGGGTTTAGATGTTGGTTCAAATGCACGTCAAATAATAGCCAGGGTTCTAGTTTAATTATGGAAAGTATTGGAAAAATATGGAACTTGATTTAATAAATTTCCACGCCTGTAAAATTATGGAAAATTTAAACTGTTGTAGAGAAAATTATTCATAACTGTTACCACTGCAAAATTCAGCAACATTTTCAAAATAAAACTTGCAAATATCTTAAAATTTTTTTTAAATAAAATGTTGATCGGCCCTTTTTTTTATTTGCTCGGAAGCTCATTTCCAATGATTTGTGAGAGTACATTGTATTATACCAGGAGGATGATTTTGAATTGCTAAGAAAATACCATGGGTGTCCATTAACAGATGGTAATAAACAGGGGTTGCTACTTTTTGATTGCCCCCCAAATTATTCAGAAATTCCATGAGGATGATGTCAGTTTAGTTTTACTAATGTGAATAATAACAGACCTTCTGTTTTTAGTCCAACTCTGCATCTTTTTATTGTGGATTAACTACGCTTTTTATCGTATGCTTTTATTATATTGCACCAGGAGTGAAGTGCCATTCAGACAGATGACCTGTCTAGTTTCCACTACGTTGTGTAAGTAAGCTCACCATGTCATTGTGCACAAGGGAGGTGAAATTATCTTCTTAAAGTTGCAAGGTCAAAAGTAGGATTTACATGACCAGGATGTTTGAGGGTAACCAATGATCAGCAACATAAAGAAAAAAAAATGATAACTGATCATCAATCCGATTACAACATGGAGCAATGTATCTATTTAAATGACTTATTCATTTAGTGTATATGCTTGTCCACTGTGGCGGCACAGTAACACAGGCGTAGAGTGTTGGCCTCACTGTTCTGAGGACTGGGGTTCAAATCCTGGCCCTCCCCTGTGTGGAGTTTGCATGTTCTCCCTGTGCCTGTGTGTTTTTTTTCTGGGTACTCGGGTTTCCTCCTACATCCCAAAACCATGCATTAATTGAAGACTCTAAAAGGTCAAAGATTTTTCAATGGAACCCAAACCAATGAAAACAAGTTTTTAGATTAATCTTTGACCGTCGGATCATTTTACATATGTTCTGTAACCGCAAAACTGCCCTCTACACATTGTTTATCTTTGCTGTCCTTCATTCTCCACAGATGAGTCAAACATTGCAAAGATTACATAACCTTCACAACCTCTTTCATGGTATCCACTCTATGGTTTGCCAATTTCAGGGTCACTTGATTCAAATATAGTATGACTTAAAATAGAAAGATCTAATTTATTTGCTGCCCAATGAATTTATTGAAATATTTAGACATTCAAAATGTCAAAACTAGGTAAATATTTTATTATATTAGGATTTTTTTGGTTTCCTGACTTCACAAAAATACACATTTATTATCCATCCATCCATTTTCTTTGCCACTTATCCTCCCAAGGGTCATGGGGAGTGCTGGAGCCTATCCCAGCTGTCAATGGGCAGGCGGCAGGGTACACCCTGAACTGGTTGCCAACCAATCGCAGTGCACATAGAGACAAACAGCCGCACTCACAAACACACCTAGGGGCAATTTAGAGTGTCCAATTAATGTTGCATGTTTTTGGGCTGTGGGAGGAAACCTGAGGGCCCCGAGAAAACCCACCCAGGCACGGGGAGAACATGCAAACTCCACACAGGTTGGTCCGGGATTGAACCCAGGACCTCAGAACAGCTGATCCACTGTGCCGCCCAAATTTATAATTATTATTCAAATAGAATAAAGTATGCCTACTATACAATATTTCCTTTCAAAATTGCATTGTTTTTTTTCATTGATTGGGGTGGAAGAAATCACAGGTTTCGGCTGACTAGTTTAAACACCCACTTATGTTATCAAATGTAATATTTTTTCAAATAGGGTTAAAAATGTGATATAAATACCATTACTTGGGATTTTGTTCTCATTCACCAAATGAAATTGTTTTACAGGGTAAAGTTCTTGATGTGCACATGTAGTAAATGTTGTGAAATGGCTGAAAATAGCTTATAATGATGGATTAAAAAAAGCAGAGGAGGACTTCTGCAAAGAAGTTGCATACAGGTACATAGGTATTTCTTTAACCATCAACAATCATTTTACCTGAAAGACTGAGGTGCAGGCTTTTGTGGCAGGACAGCAAAAGATGACGGCTGATCACAGAGGATGCCATGACGGGAGTCAGACAGAATTTGAGGGAGGGAGCAGCTGCCCTTTTCTATCCTCAACAACTAGGTCACCTGGGGTTGGGACAAGGAGGGAGAGAGAGGGAAGCGCATGAGCAAATAGGGATTAAATATGGCAAAATATTAACAATATTTAATTCAATAAATAACTTGACTGATGTGACAGTGCATGCTTAACATGTGAGCATGTGAAGAGTAACTGACAACAGCACATGCTTCCAAAACAATTAACAGCATTTCCACAGGAAAACAAACAGTGCTGTTTTTAAGTAAACCTAGAAAGGAACAGTAAAAACTCTCACCTCTGCAAGTAGAGCTGCTATCACAAAAAAAGGAAACAAAAGAGAAAAAGCTAGCTCCATCAGACACCATTTCAAGCAGATCATGGATGGCAGTCATAGGATGTATTTTAAACAATTTCCCAATAAGCCCCTTATAGCATTAACTTGTCATACATTTGGGACTCTACATTTTCCCTAACATGTATTTGACTTGATTTGTGTTGTATTAATAACTTTGAGCCATCTGCAAGAGTTTCATAGATTTGTTTATCATGTGTGGAGCCCCAAGTGCATCTAAGTACAGGGATCTGCACTGTCACACTGATGAGAAGAACAAGGAAAGTTGATTCCCTTTCTAAATTCTAATAAAGCAAAGCTAATTTATTTATATGGCGCACTTCATACACAAGGTGACTCAATGTGGTTTACATTAATAAAAACATTTGAATACAAAGAACTAAAACATTTTATAAAACCAAGCAAAAAAAAAAAAGAGTCTCAGCTCTCTTGTTTTCCACTTCACTGTGATACAAAATGGGGAAAAGTCCCTTTCTGCTTTGACACAGTGGACAACCCGATTATCCCACACATCACACAGCCGGTTACTTGGCAACACCTCATGAACTGGATGAAACTGGTTTACTGAGTGTTACACAAGAGTGCATCTATATGCTATGGAGAAGCGATGTTTTGGTGTGTAGCACAGGAGAAAGAAAGCTGCAAGAAAAGACAATATCAGTCACATGAAACTTCATTTCTTTGGTTCCTTTTAAAACAAAAGGTACAAGGCTCAAATCTCAAACTACAAATCACAGAAAGCAACGTGATCCGAAAAAATCAGTAAGAAAAGAAAAAAGTTTGCTTTCACACTTCAGGTTGTTTCAAATTTAGGTACTGATTTAGCTCATTTCACATATTCATTGTGTGACTTTGTGCTAATGTGAAAAGGTGGTCTGGGGAAAGGCATTTCAAGTTTAAACTGGAATAATCTGGAAATATAAGGTGAAAGATTAAACCACATCAAGATTAACTGATTGAATATTGGCACCGGGAGTTGGAAGTCAAGGTGGAGTCCAGTTCTGTGTTCATTCCGGATGTTTGAGGTGTTCTTTAACCAAAGGCTTCTCATTTTCTTTTAACCTAAAATTACAGTTCAGATGTTAAACTTGAGGCAGCACGGTGTATCAGCTGGTAAAGCGTTGGTCTCACAGTTCTGAGGTCCTGGGTTCAATCCCGGACCCGCCTCTGTAGAGTTTGCATGTTCTCCCCGTGCCTGCGTGGATTTTCTCAGGTTTCCTCCCACATCCCAAAAACATGCAACACTCATTGGACACTCTAAATTACCCCTAGGTGTGATTGTGCGTGTGGCTGTTTGTCTCCATGTGCCCTGCGATTGACTGGCAACCAGTTCAGGGTGTACCCTGCCTCCTACTCATTGACAGCTGGGATAGGCTCCAGCACTCCCCGCGACCCAGTTGAGGATAAGTGGCAAAAGAAAATGGATGGATGTTAAACTTGAGCAAATGAGCTATCTTATCCAAAACTTCTACTGTCCACACTTGTTGGAAATGGAAAACAAATCTCGTGGAGATAAAATAACATCACAGGAATTCAGGTCACTAAGTCAACTCACATTGATCAAATTTCACGTCAGAGAGACGTGTCCCAGTCAGTGGTGGAAAGCATTGAAGCAAAAATACTTTTTTCTTTTTTTTTACTGTACTAAGTACTAAACTGGATTTTTCAGGTATTTGTTCTCTATTTTAGGATCCTTTTATTCAAATGAAGTTTCACTTTTACTCCCAACATTTGAAACATAATTTCTTCTCCTTACTTTGCCAAAAAGGTTCTTGGGTTACTTTTACAGCCTTTCTGTTGGGGTTGCACGACTTCAGATTTTGCTAAGAAAATAGGGGTAGCAGTGACGTGGAGAAATGTGAACATGGGTACCATAAATGGGATGCCAACAGATTTAGAGAAGAAAAGTATTCTCCATCCAAGGCAATATTTAAAGGGGAATATATATATATATATATATATATATATATATATATATATATATATATATATATATATATAATATATATATATATCCTCAACTGGGTCGCGGGGAGTGCTGGAGCCTATCCCAGCTGTCAATGAGTAGGAGGCAGGGTACACCCTGAACTGGTTGCCAGTCAATCGCAGGGCACATAGAGATAAACAGCCGCACTCACAATCACACCTAGGGGCAATTTAGAGTGTTCAAAATTAATGTTGCATATTTTTGGCAGCTGGAAAGTGTTGGCCTCACAGTTCTGAGGTAATTGTTTTTTGGAGCCAAAGAAAACAATTACAGGTCATCACAGAGCTCCAATCTATACATCTTATTACTACCAACTAGGCCAGAAATCTGGGGCTAGTGATGGACACAGACCTAAATTTGGAAAAACACATCAAAGCTATAATGAAGAACAGTTAGAAAGATGGAGCACTGGAAAGGAGCGGAATGAAGATTAGCCGAAGTAAAAAAGAATATATGTGTGTGAACGAGAGGGGCAGAAGAGGAAGAGTGAAGCTCCAGGGAGAAGAGATAGCGAGGGTGGACAACTTCATATACTTAGGGTCAACAATGCAGAGCAATGGAGAATGTGGTAACGAAGTGAAGAAATGGGCACAAGCGGGGTGGAACAGCTAGAACCTTATTACTACCAACTTGGCCAGAAATCTGGGGCTAATGATGGACAAAGACCTTAATTTGTAAAAACACATCAAAGCTATAACGAAGTCTGTCTACTATCATTTTCAGAACATATGGCCATGATGTTCGCAGATGATATTGTGATCTGCAGTGAAAGAATAAAACGGACGGAGGAAGAGTTAGAAAGATGGAGCACTGGAAAGGAGCGGAATGAAGATTAGCCGAAGTAAAACAGAATATATGTGCGTGAATGAGAGGGGCATAGGGGAAAAGTGAAGCTCCAGGGAGAAAAGATAGGAAGGGTGGATGACTTAAAATACTTGGGGTCAACAATACAGAGCAATGGTGAGTGTGGTAAGGAAGGGAAGAAATGGGTACAAGTGGGATGGAACAGTTGGTGGAAGGTGTCTGGTGTTCTATGTGACAGAGGAGTATCCGCCAGGATGAAGGGCAAAGTTTATAAAACAGTGGTGAGGCCGGCCATGATGTACAGATTAGAGACTGTGGCTCTGAAGAAACAACAGGAAGCAGAACTGGAAGCAGCAGAAAGGAAGATGCTGTGGTTCTCGCTTGGAGTGAGCAGGTTAGATAGAGGAACAGCCAAAGTTGGATGTTTTGGAGACAAGGTAAGAGAAAGCAGACTTAGATGGTGTGGACATGTTCAGAGACGAGAGAGTGAGTATATTGGTGGAAGGGTGCTGAGGATGGAGCTGCCAGGCAAAAGAACCAGAGGAAGACCAAAGAAAAGGTTGATGGATGTTGTGAGGGAGGACATGAGGACAGTGGGTGTTAGAGAGGAGGAAGCACAAGATAGGCTGAGATGGAAAAAGATTACACGCTGTGGTGACCCCTAACAGGACAAGCCGAAAGAAGAAGAAGAAGAAGAAGAAGAAGGAGAAGAAGAAGAAGAAGAAGAAGAAGAAGAAGAAGAAGAATTGACATCTCAGCAGGACCTGGAAAAACTATTCCAGGCATACATTTTCAGTGGGCTTGATTACTGTAACACCATGTTTCCAGGTCTACCCAAAAAAATCAATTAGACAACTACAGCTCATTTGGAACTCTGCTCCTCGAGACCCAAAAAGTGGACCACATCAGTCGAACTCTGAGGTCTTTACAGTGGCTGCCTATCTGTCAGAGGATAGACTTCAAGTTTTGATGTTAGTCTATTTAGCACTCTGTCTCGGTCTTGGACCATAATACATCTGTGATCTCTTGACCCAGTATGAACCCTCCAGACCCCTCAGCTCATCTGGACCTGTTTTTTATTAGTTCCCAGAGTCAGAACCAGACATGGAGAAGCTGAATTCAGCTTCAATGCCCCACAAGTTTGGAACAAACTCCCAGAAAGCTTTAAATCAGCGGAAACTGTGTATTTAAATCCAGGTTGAAGACACCTGTTCTCAGCTACTTTTTAATAAATCTTACTTTTATAGATTTCATAATATTGTAACTTGTGATTTTATATGATTTTATCTATTGTTCTTATCTATTTGTTGTGTTAATATTAAATCATGTTTTTGTTTATGTTATGGTGTCTTTGTAAAGCACTTTGAATCACGCTGTTGTTGAGTTGTGCGATACAAATAAATTTGCCTTGCCTTGCCTGACCACAAGCACAGCAGTGAGCTGCGTGGACTTTTTTTCGGCACTCCGGTCTCCTCCCACATACCAAAAACATGTTCAGGGTCAATCCCGGCCCTGCCTGTGTGTGTGTGTGAGTGGAGTTCTCTGCGTGCCTACGTGAGTTTTCTCCGGCCACTCTGGTTTCCTCCAACATCCCCAAAACATGCAACATTAATTGGAAACTCTAACTTGCCCCTAGGTGTGATTGTGAGTGTGACTGTTGTCTGTCTCTGTGTGCCCTGTGATTGGCTGGCAACCAGTTCAGGGTGCATCCTGCCTCCTGCCCATTGACAGCTGGGATAGGCCCCAGCACCCCCTTGATCCTCGTGAGGATAAGCAGCTCGGAAAATGGATGGATGGATCTAATAAATAAAAGGTTACAGAGAGGCTCTCAAATTTCACTGCAGTTCCTTATGATGCATTCATTAATTAACTCAATTCATTATTGTGAGTGCGGTTCAGTGACATGGAAAGTGATGGAGTCTAGAGGCATTCGCTGTCACCCAAATTATATTAGCCTCTGAAGACGCATTCTTCAGGCCATCCCACCCCAGAAGTTTGTGCATAAAAGAAAATGCAAAAAGTCAGGTAGCAACAGCGGGGCAGGTGAATCGTAAACAGAAAGTCAGGATACATAAAAGCGAAGATTGTCACTGCAAAAAAAAAAAAACCTTTCATTGCAAATTTATTAATTTTAACAGTTTTTTTTTTGCTCCTGTTAGATTATATATATCTTGGTCTTCTTTTTTATTGCAATTCAAAATATTTTATTTAATAGTTTATAGTTATCTTTTTGGCACAAATCTTGCTCTGTATGTAAATATTGGTAGAATACAATTTACTCTTGAACTTTGTACTGTAATGCAGTTGGTGGCACAAGGGGAAAAGCAGTAGTCACAGTGCTGACGTTCATAGTTTTCATTTTTCAAGGAAAAGGATTAATAAATGTCTGGAACTTGGGGAGGGTGTACATTATTCACATACTTAATGTTATTGACAGGAACCTAGACAGTAATTAGACTGAAGAGTTACTTGCTAAGAGATGGACCACTCTTCCACTTCCAAAAGTGTACCACACTCAAACATTGCAAAGAACAAATTTCACTTCATTTATCTGGTAACCAATCCATCCATCCATTCGCAAAAAGATTTATTCTGGTTAGGGTCATGGGGCGTCGAAGCCTATCCCAGCAGACCTATGAAGAAAGGCAGACCATACTACGAAGACTGCACCAGGTCCCCAGTCAGTTGGAACGCACATACAGACCCAGTCAAACATTCACAGGGGCACATAGAAACACACAGCCATTCACAGTCACATTCACATCTAATGACAATTTAGAGTTTCCAATGAATACATGTTTTTGGGATGTGGGAAGAAACTGGAGACCTGGAGAAAACCACGCAGGCATGGGGAATGCAAAAAACACACACAGGTGGGTCCAGGATTTTTAACCCAAGTCCTGAGAACTGCAAAGCAGATGCTTTCACCATTTGTTCACCGTGCTGCCACAAACCTAATCCTGCTAAATTTATTTTGTTTCACAAGTTACTCAGCTACGGCAAGCGACATAACCTGCCAATGCCAACCTACAAGTAAAAACATTACCCCAAATGGATGACAAATTTGTACATTGTCAACATTTATATCTGCATGGAGACATTCCAATAAATTTGCTGTTTTAAGTTACCAATCCATCAATTTAAAAACAGATCATTCTACAGTAGATCAAGTTAGGATACAAAATTGTACTAGGAACTCAGGATTATAGAGTACATAGTACTATGTACATACATACATAGTTTATTGCTCTGTGCCAATCAAATGAGATGGCTGTCCTGTGACCTGAAAGTGCATTGACAAGTGGACTGTTGTGTAACTCTGGTCCCAGTGTGATGTTACCAAACAACAGAGCTGGGAGACTGTTGCCTCTTAATGGGTTAACGAGGATGGCAAGGTGTTTGATCTAAAACTGTAGCAATAGTCTATCATGTAATAAAGGTAAATCTATAAATATATTGTAAATAGGGAATGACTTGGCATGTGCCTGGGTGAAGAAACATTAATAAATAAGCCTCATTTTTTTCTTTATGCCTTTTTCTGAAAGTAGTTACATCATTTATGAAATATGTCCAGACCTTATAATCAATAACCCATAATCGTTTCATTTCAAATTGTGATTTATGTCCTTCAATTGAAAATCCAGTTCCAATTACAAGATGCAGAACGGATGCAGAATTTAGGAGGCATAAGCACTTACACTCATAACGCTCAACTGCAGGTGAAATATCCTACTCAACTATGCACCCAAAGGTTTATTGCCTTTATGACCGAACCTATCAAGTGTGTGATAATTAACGCCTTTACAACTTGTTTTCGAGTGGTGTGTGCGTGCGCTTTTTTTTTTAACTGCTCCTTGTGGTCCTCAAAATCTGGTTCCAACTGGATCTGACTGGCAAACTCATGGGGTGGTATGAATGAGTAGAGAATCTCATCGGTGAATTGCCAAGCGTCTTCTAATAGGTTACGTGATCCTGCAGGCTGCACTCCATCAGCTGCACTCCTGGCACGGACGCTGCAGTCACCTGCTCACTTTCTACTCGATCGGAGGCATGACACACGATACAGCACGTCGCAGAGCCATCGGGGCATGCACGGTTCGATCACTTACCGCCGATCGGACGACTGGAGCAGGAATGAGTCTGCTGCCGCGGGTTAGTTAGGCTAGACTGCAGCGGCAGTCTAGTCAGCCACCGCGCTGGTGGCTCCACGCAGGCAGGAGGGGCTTCTTCCCTCTCGTCCTGTGGTTCCGTTATGGTGATGGAGCTGACAAACTTGTGACTCTCCCCTACCAACCGCCTTGGAGAAAACACTTGTGCCCTCCAACGCCTATTCAAATGTGGCTTGACTGCTTCACATGGTGCCCAGATACGTTTGCCACATAACGAGTTGCTTCCGAGGAGAGACGCATATGATTGGCTGCTTTCCCACTTTGCACTTTCCATCAATTCTGCCCCGCTACTGGTCAATATATTCCAAAACACCTTTTCTGTTCAAACCCCAAAATGTGAATTACATAATGTGCTGCTGAACTCAGGAGCGGAAACGACTTATTGAACGTTTCAAATGGTCTGATACGGCAACACTGTTCTCTGTTTGAACTAGAATGAGAGAAGCCAGCATGTGCATATTAAAGACAAAGTGCTCCTGACGTACTAATGGACTGGATGTCCATTAATATAATGTAACTAATGCAATTAGGACACGAATCGGAGGACGAAAGATAGGATTTTAGATATTAGTATTCAAGGTACCCCCCCCCCAAAAAAAAACCCAAAACAAAACAAACAAAAAAAAACAGTTAACCCATTTAATGTATTACCTTTCATATAAATGTATTTGGAAAGAAAAAAACATGTCCAAGGTCCATTTTGGATATTTTTAGAACTCATGAAATAGCGGAATGGTTTACTGCTGGCAAAATGCATAGTTAATCTGTATACAGAGGTGTTGCTGTATCAGAAGTCTTTGTAGTGTTATAGTACTGTTATGTTTGCTTTCAAAATCAATTTTATGAATCCAATCCTTCCTCTTTTGCTGTGGCTCACCATGCTTTTGTCAAAGACTGTTCCCAAAAACTGTTATGCTCCTCTTTTATGAATGTGGAAATGAAATCGTGGTAAAATGTACAAAACTGCCCCCCCTTGAAGCCGTTACCGTATCGTGGTGTGGAGGGGCTTGTGTATTCCCAGTGATCCTAGGAGCTAAGTTGTCTGGGGCTTCACGCCCATGTCAGCGTCACTCAGGGTCACCCGTGTCAAATAGGTCCTAAGGAGAGACCAGACAAAGCACAGCAAAAATACCCCTATGATGAAAAATAGAAATGGATTTATGTTTCCCTTTCCCAGATGCGAGTCACCAGGGCCCCACCTCTCAAGTCAGGCCTTGAGGTGTGGCTCGACGGCGAGCATCTGATAGCCGGGTCTGCACCCATAGGGCCTGGCCCGGAAAAGCTCTAAAGGATAATCTGGGTCCCCTTTCCCATGGGCTCACCACCTGTGGGAGGAGCCATAGGTGTCAAGTGCAGTGTGAGCTGGGCTGTGGCAGGGACCTTGGCAATCCGATCCCCGACTACAGAAGCTAGCTCTAGGGATGTGGAATGTCACCTTTCTGGCAGGGAAGGAGCCTGAGCTGGTGTGTGAGGTCGGGAAGTTCTGGCTAGATAGAGTCGGGCTCAATGTATTGTGAGGGTCTTCTGTGAATGTCTGGCATCATCCCTGTCAGAAGGGGCTTCAAGTCTCACCTCCGACATAGCTTTGCTTGTGTTTCGCGGGAGGTGGGGGAGATTGAGTCTGAGTGGACCATGTTCCGTGCTTCCATTGCTAGGGTAGCTCAACTGAGCTGTGGTTATAAGGTGTTTGGTGCTTGTCGTGGCGGCAATCCCAGAACCTGTTGGTGGACACCAAGCGTTAGGGATGCTGTCAAGATGACGAATGAGTCCCATTGGGCCTTTTTGGACTCTTTAAGCACTTGATGCGTACCGGGTGGTCAAGTGGAATGCACCTTTAATGGTCGCTGAAGCAACAACTTGGGCGAGGCCAGTGAGATCGGGGATTCTTTCGGGAGTATGGGGTACTGAACCCCCTGATACGGGATGTTCAGTCCCTGTACGACCGGTCTCCGAGTTTGGTATACATTGCGGTTAGTAATTCAGACTCGTTTCCAGTGAGTGTTGGACTCCACCAAGGCTGCCATTTGTCACCGATTCTGTTCATAACTTTTACGGACAGAATTTCTAGGCGCAGCCGAGGCGTACAGGAGGTCCAGTTTGACCGTATTGCATCCCTGCTTTTTGCAGATAATGTGGTTCTATTGGCTTCATGAAGCATCATCTCCAACTGAAGTGGTTCATAGCAGAGTGTGAAGCAGCTGGGATGAGAATCAACACCTCTGAATCTGGGACGATGATCCTCAGTCGGAAAAGGGGATGGAAAAGGGGACTTCTCCAGGTCAGGGATGAGATTGGGACCCTAGTGGAGGAGTTCAAGTATCCTTGGGTCTTGTTCACGAGTGAGGGAAAAATGCCATGGGAGATCAACAGGGGGATCAGTGGATGGATGGATGGAACTACATGTCATTACTGTTAAATTGTTAGAATGTATTGATACTGTAGAGTGGCTACGAAAAGTCTACACACTCCGATACAAATGCCAGGTTTTTATGATCTAAAGAAAAAAAGACCAAGATAAATAATTTCAAAAGTTTTTTTTTTCTATTGTGATCTACAACCTTTACAACTCAATTGACAAAGACTATACAGGGTAATTAAAATACTGTAAACAAATGAGCTAACTTTGTACAAATGTGCAAAATTTCTTGAAGCTAATCATGTGCCAGTTATGAATTAACCAACTCAAACTAATGTTCATGGGAGTATTCACACAACTGCCAAATGTATTTAATTGATTTTACGAACCCCCAAAATGTTCTAGTAGGCACAGATTTGTTGTTGTTGTTTTTTTGTATTCCAGTATAAGTATGAGGTTTTATGTTGACACTAACTGGTATTCAGAACTGTTCATAATTCCCTCCAATGAACCAAGGCCTCAGTTCCAGCTGAAAAACCACCTAAAAGCATGGTGCCGGTAGCATCATGCTTTAATACCGGTATGGTGTTGTTTTGGTGATGAGCAGTGCTCTTTGTACCAAAGATAACTTTTGGAATTATGGTAAAAATAGAATCAATTCTGGTTTCATCAGACCAGAACACATTTTCACGTGTTTAGGAGATTTCAAGGGTGTGTATCATCGTTGTTCCGAAGATTCCTTGCACACAGGAATGCAGCCAAAGTATCATCTTTGGTTTGAAGAGTCTTGTTCACGGGACGAGCCCCCAAACAAAGGTCCACCTGTCTACTCCTTATCTTCCGAGACGTGGCCAAGGGTAACTTCATCAACGCACACACATCATTATTAAAGAATGTGCCTTTGTTCACTTGCTTGCCCACCCCTCCTTTTGACTTGTGTGTTTTCGGAAATAAAAGAGTACGTGAGAGGCTGGTTCAGAACGTGTTTGGAGACTGTAAATGGCCTGTCTCTCACATCCTCCTGATCAGAAAGATGATTTCCTGTCCCTGTTCTTGTGCATTAGTCAAGCAAATTAGGTGAGAAACCTAACAAAAAGACTACTCAATGATTTTTGGCACTGATCAGAGACATTTTAAATAGAGGCAGGTGCGTGCAGATACCCATTTACCACAAGCTTGAATGTGTTTAATTTTGAACACACACACACACACACACACACACACACACACACACACCACACACACACACAACACACACACAACACACACACACACACACACACACACACTAACACATATATGATCATGTTTAATGGTTTATCTTGGTCTAGTTTATCACAAAAACCAAGCAATTTGATCTCTTTTTATATCAACTTTAGAGTTCAAATTTTTTGACATTAGTGGCGTAATTGAGCATTTTTTAATTTCAATTTACAGGGACACAAATTACAACAGAGATCCATTAGTTGACACAATCAGCAGTTAACTTTGAACTCACAAGTTTGAACATCAGTAACCTATGCCAACTCACAGTAGTAAAGTCATAATTACAGTTTTTATATTAAAAAACCCACTTCTAAGCCATAAACATAAAACAACCAAATAAAAGTTTAAAATAAATACAATAATTTCTTTCCTTTATTGTTGTGGTTGGTTTCCACACAAAAAAGTGTACAAATTGGTTCAGAACTGCATAACATTGTAGACTGAGGACCTCTCTGTATTATTATTAATTTTAATAAATTTCTCAGGATACAAACCAACAAAATGAAAATTTCAAGATTTTAGGTTTTTGGGAGCGGATCGCTGTCCGGTACAGTGGTGACAGTGCTGGTCAAGATGGGTTGGCTATTGGAAGTCACTTTCCAAAGCTCCTGGAAGTAAAACAGAAAAATAATGGGAGTCTATTCAAAAATATCAGCACTGGGCTGGATCAAATCATAAAACCTCTGCTATAACAGGGTGGTCAGAATAATATTGAAGAGAGAATACAATGATTGTACAACTTCGTCAACGTAAACATCAATCCAGCCATTTATTCATCTTTTTTCTTTACCGCTTATCCTCATTTGGGATTGAGGTTGCCTGGAGCCTATCCCAGCTGAGTTTGGGTGAAAGGCGTGCACACTGGACTCATCACCAGCCAATTGCAGGGCACATAGACAAACAACCATTTACACTGTCATGCAAACCCATGAACAAGTTAGTCTTCAATGAATTTTAAAATGCATGTTTTTTTTCGCAAATGTGCGAGAAAGACACAAACATGAAAAAAAAAAATCATTCAAGCAGCATGCGGGCATGGGGTGAAAATACAACTTCCACACAGGAAAGCCAGGTGAACCCGAAACCTCAGGATTGTGAGCCAGCCGTCCTAACCACTAGCTCACTATGCTAAGCAATGGAAACATAAAATCAAAAAGTTTGGAAAATTGCATTTGCAAAATGTTTTATGTCCTGAATATCAAATTAAAATATTCAGTTATTTGAGTTAGTAGTCACCTACAGTACCATCTTGCAGTTAGTACAGGACAAAACAAATACTGTACCTTGGGGGGAAAAAAGATGTAGTGCGCTCATTCTGCCGTGTGAAAGCAGTGTTAATGGTTTAGTTGTTCCCACCGCTTCGTAAAATGGTTCAATTCGTCGGCCAGCCAGTGTTGGCCAAGCAGTCAGGCTTACCAGATTTCCTACCTGCGAGGACCATTGTGCATTGGGGAAGACAAGGTAAGATGCAGCTTGGCTCCAAAATTAAGCATGGATATTTATGACCGCGACGTAGTCTATACCTCTTTGGTGTGTATGATGTGGCTCTTTGTTGTAACGCAGTAATAAATGTGGCTATTCATCTCTGACTGGTTGACTGCCTACGGTGTGGGCACTATCTCAAACCAGGGTGTAACTAGCTAGTCATTTGGGTGACCATGGCAAACAGTCACCCCGCCCCCGTAGCCTTCTTACATAATTTAGACCACTTAGTCCTGCTTTTGATATGCGTTACAATTATCTGACAGCTAATATTAGGTTGCAATATTATCTACAACTAAAACGTTTGACGTTGAGAAAATTCTATATAAAGTCCTTAAGGTCTTTCTTGAGGAATTTCCAATAACACTCATCTTAACACTTTTACTTTAATTTATACCATTAACATTAAAAATGTATTTATACTTTAATAGTTCTGGAAAATGGATGAATATACAATTGTTAGTTATTGTTAATATATTTATTATGGACTTTCAACAAAGCCAAAGTATCATCCTTGCTTCGAAGAGTCTTGTTCACAGGATGAGCTCCTACACACATAAGCAAGAGTATCTTCCTAGAAGTGGCCAAAGACAACTCCATCATAACCAAAGAATGTGCCATATCATCACCAAAACTCTACCTTTGTTCATTTCATCTGCTCACCCCTCCTTTTGACCTTGTATTTTCTAAAAAAAAAGTACGTGAGAGGCTGGTTCAGAATGTGTTTGGAGACTGTAACTGGCCTGTCTCTCACCTCCTCCCGATCAGAAGAAAGACGACTTTTCCAGCAACTATTCCAGCAAGTTAGGTGATAAACCGAACAATAATATTATCCAGCCACTTTCTTAGCCGCTTCTCCTTACAAGGGTCGCAGGGAGTGCTGGAGCCTATCGGGCAGGAGACAGCGTACACCTGGAAATGGCTGCCAGCCAATCGCAGCGCACATCGAGACAAACAGCCGCACTCACAATCACACCAATGGGCAATTTAGAGAGTCCAATTAATGTTGCATGTTTTTGGAATGCGGGAGGAAAACGGACTGCCCTGAGAAAACCCACAGGCATGTGGAGAACATGCAAAGTCCACACAGGCAGGTCTGGGATTGAATCCGGGACCTATGAACTGTGAGGCCAACGCTTTCCAGCTGCTCCACCGTGCTGCAACCATTGAACATATCCCACCTATTTTGAGGCGAGAGGCGGGGTAGGCCAGTCATTGGCAGGGCACACAGAAACAAACAACCGTTCACACCTATAGGCAATTGACCCCTCCGTGGATATTGCGCAATCCGCGTCACTGACCAATCAGAGGCCAGAGATCTGCATAAACCAAAGCCCGTTTTTGCTCCCGCCATTTTCTCAGACAACATTGCATGGTCCAGTATAGGTTGAGTTAGCGTTTTATTTTTTTATTTTAAATATGGTTAAGAGGTGTAGTCACGGACTTTGTAATAGTGACGACAGGTATCCTGAAAGGCTAGTTGGTGGAATTCGATTCGTACCCTTTCCAAAACTGAAGACCCAGTACGAAAAATGCCTTCGATGGATCAAATTTTGTGGAAGACCGCATCATCAACTAAATCCATCTAATATCAACCGGAACAAATATGTTTGCACGAAGGTATGCCCTATATTTGATTTTCAATACATGTCTCGTATAAATGAATTCGAAGTTCTTCGCTAGCATAACACTGCTGCGTGTGAACGATTGACACATTTATTCTTTGTTGAGCGATATTTAGCGATGATTGGACTGCACAAATGTATTGATTTCTTGCTGGCTCGTGGCCGAAGCTTAACCAGACTGTGTCTGCACGAAGATATGCCCTAAATTTGATTTTTAATACACGTCTCGTATAATTGAATGAGACGTTCTCCGCTAGCATAACATTGCTACGTGTGAACGATTTACACACTTATTCTTTGTTGAGCGATATTTAGCGATGATTGGACTGCACAAAGATATTGATTTCTTGCTGGCTCGCGGCCAGAAGCTTAACCAGACGGTGTTTGCACGAAGTTATGCCCTAAATTTGATTTTTAATACAAGTCTCGTATAAATGAATGAGACGTTCTCCGCTAGCATAACACTGTTACGTGTGAACGATTGACACACTTATTCTTTGTTGAGCAATATTTAGCGATGATCGGACTGCACAAACGTGTCGCTTTCTTGCTGGCTCGCGGCCGAAGCTTAACCAGACTGTGTTTGCACGAAGATATGCCCTAAATTTGATTTTTAATACACGTCTCGTATAAATGAGACGTTCTCCGCTAGCATAACACCGCTACGTGTGAATGATTGAATGAAATCAGAAGCATGGCGTCTCTCTCAGTTAAGAATGTATTGTATTTGGAATCTATAATATATCGTTGATTTGAATGAAATCAGAAGCATGGAGTCTGTCTCAGTTCAGAATGTATTGTATTGTATTTGCCATTTTTACTGTTTGTCTTACGTCAGCTCATGTGGCGTGACGTCACTTCAGGAGGCGTGGTTAAGTGCCCTGTACGGAGGGGTCAATTTAGAGTCTTCAATTAACCTACTACACATGTTTTTGGATGTGGGAGGATACCAGAGTACCCAGAGAAAACCCATGCGGGCACAGGGAGAACATCCACACTCCATAAGGCATGGTCGGGTTTTGAACCTCGAATGTGGTAGTCACTCGGCCGCCGGGCCGCCTGAACCCACACAATGAAAGCTTATTGGCTTAGTTCCCATTGACGAGTGCTGGCTAATTGTGGCTAAAAGGTTTAGCCACGTAAACACACAATTGCCAAGAGGTTTTATGAACCATGGCAACCCTGGGCCTCTCTCCCCAATACGTTGATGATTAGCTTCCGAGCAAATTAAATCCCCCCCTCCACAAACACACAAACCCACAATTAGAAATCAACCTCCTTTCAACAATGGTTGCCATACCTTGGGAAATATGTACCTGAATGAACTGGTCCCTGCCAGAAAAAAGGGATTAGGGACTACTGATTTAAGTGTTAAAAGAAAAGTGTGTCTCTTACCAGATGATCTATGCGTTCATACTGAAGAAACTGTTGGAAGGTGCAAGGGACTTGTTCTACTGTGTAGCTGCATTGTCCATCCACCAGGTCCTTGAGCTGGGACAGGCACTGCTTGAAATGGTTGTACGCGTCGCAGGAAACATCCATTTGTCGCAGGGTGAAGTTGAATCTTGATAACACCAAATTACTACTTAGTCACTATGGTTTTAGAGATTTTTATTATTCTAATTCTAAAACATACTATATTAACCTCAATAGTTATAATCATTAACAATAATGTGTTTGAAATACTGTAAGAAAAAAAGGTTGCTGATGTTCAGACTGGTACGACGGTGTCTAAATCACCATCATCATAACGTAAATATTGATTGCGGTCTGGTTCTGATGCACCAAATGCAAGAACCAAATTTGCAGATTATTTACCAGTGTGATGTGTACACACTGAATGAAAAGTACTATCAATGATATGATGCATGCTCCATGCTCCAAAAAGCAATGAGATGATTACTCACGCAACAAAGGACTGGTTGTTGTTGTTCTTACCTTTTTTCAATGGAAATAAAGATGGTGCAGGCATGAGCAAAGTTATTGCACAGTCGGTATAGTGTTCGAAAGAAGGCATCTGTCAGCTCATCATCATAGCAAACTGGGGACAAAAATAAAATGTTTTTTTATTAGGATTATCGAAAAACAATATGCCCAAGATAAATGTAAAAACTTTTGCAGTGCAATATAGAGCAAAAGAATCTAGCTTACATTAAGATACAAAATACAGCAGACTGCAATGTCATCAGCATAAAAGTGGACGGGAGAGCTTGCACTACACAGGCACATCTCAATGAATTAGAACACAGTAGTGTCAAAAGCTTGATTATTTAGGAAGTTCCATGAAAACAGGGAAACTTATTATTAAAACACAGACACACATGCATATGCACAGACGCACTAAAATCCATCCATCCATTTTCCAAACTGCTTATCCCCGCAAGGTTTTAAAAAAAAATGTGCCGTATTTTTTGGACTATAAATCGCAGTTTTTTTTCTTCGTTTGGCTGGGGGTGCGACTTATTCTACAGAGCGACTTATATGTGAAATTATTAATACATTATTACATCCATTCATCCATTTTTTGAGTCGCTTATCGGATATTTTCACACTGACAACCGTAAGCGGGCGCTCTAGGCCCGTGTATCTGCAATTTATAACTGAGAAGGACTGAACAAAAATGCCATTGAAGAGAAAATCATATTCTGCATATTATTTTAAATAACATTATTACGATGTTGCTAACCAATGACGACAAAAGTACTTCATACCATGAATGCGACTTGTCATACCTTGTTAGATTAAGCTTCATGCAGGCGTTGAGAATTCCGTCCATTTATCGTGAACGTAATTCAATTTGATTTGCTATCATGATCGTGTAATGGTGAATGGTTCTTGCCAACAAAGGCATGTCTTTTATTCATTTGATTATCTTGCTTTTATGCGAAGTTGGCAAAATGTTCATTGGCAACATCGAAGACGAACGCTTTGGCATACTGCCCATTTGTGAATGTAGACACAGACCAGAACCTTCCCTTTTCACAAAGGCTTTCCATTCTTGTTGAAAACTTCGGTACTCATCATATTTTTTTTCTTTGAGCGACCTTTGTCAAAAGTGTTTCCATAATTACGTAGTTGTTCCGACACGATCAGAGTTTGACTTGAAACCTGTGGACTACAGCAACCTCACTAGGACAAACTGTCTCTGCGTCATTGCGTGAGCACAGTTTCCGGGTGAATCCGCCATGTACCTTTCCGGGAAGTCATTGGATGGCTCGACAAAGTATGGGCTTCGATGACAACCAAAACCATCCTGTTCGGGATTCAGAAAGGCTGGAATTAGCTAGGTCTAACTGCAACGGACAATGAGTCTGACGTAAGCGACATAGAAGAGGAAGTGGCGCGTTGTCTACCTATGGAGTTGGCGGCCTTATTTAAAAGTGACACCGAGGATGAAGATTTCATTGGATTTTAGTTACCGGATATTTGGAGTGACACAGATGGTTTTGGTAAATTTCTTAGTATGTTATTTATGCTATAGTTTCAGAAATAACTCTTAATATGTTAACATAACAGGCACATTCTCAGTTGTGCCATGTAACGTAAGCATACCGTTCATCCTGTTGTTACCGCTATTCTATTTTATTTTAAATTGTTCGTCTTTTAAATTTTAAATGACATGTCTTTTCTTGGTGTTGGATTTTATCAGATTAATTTCCCCCAAAAATCCGAGTTATACTACAGTGCAACTTATACATGTTTTTTCCTTATTTTCTAGGGATTTTATGGCTGGTGTGACTTGTACTCCGGAACGACGTATAGTCCGGGAAATACGGTAATGTAAGGGGAACAGGAATGTAAGCTTCTTTTGCTTACACATGTAAAATCGTAATTGTTCCTCACTGCCTTGTGAGTGCCATTAAAAGGGAATTCCTGGGCTTTGCATTGACAATGTATCCAATAGGTCATGTAATATGTACTCTATTTTGACAATGTGAAGTTAAATCCTCTCTCATTTAATAGTGTTTTGAGAAGATTATTGACAATTATGAATTTTCAGGGGCGGTGCAATTTGCATGAGTCACATGACTTACGTCCGCAGATGTTACGTGTAAGGTGTGCACTAAAGGCTCGATTACATTATGCCCACCGCTGATTTCTCAGACTTATCCTCATCTGATGAAGAAATAGCAGTATCGGTTGATCGGGAAGGCGGAGGAATATTTCCATACAGATTTGATCCTGTGGCTGTAAATAATGTTTAATATTCGGATGGTGCTTCGGGCGGAATGAGCCTGGAGTCTGACTACTCGGAGGGCTACGTGGGGGACGTAAGTGCGTAAACAAAGCCCTCCGGAGCTCCAAGTGGGCAACCACGGATGGTTCTCCGGACGGGAATGACGCGGAGTCTGAGGAGCGACCTAAGGTCTTGGGATTGCATCCCTAATCACACCCGCAACTTTATATCTGCGGGCATGACTGGTGGACAACACCAGTAACTTTATATCTGCGAGGATGATTGACCATAGCCGTACATTTTTCAAATGTGAGTGCCTGAATACAGGTATTTAAAAAAAAAGAAAATAAAAAAATATCTGAATTATCTGTCACATTCTGTGTACAGCGTTACCAATTACCATTTTAGCATCATCTTAAAATAAAGACGGACAGTTAGTATTTTTATTTAACAAGAACAAAACATTAAAACTTTAAAATTGCAAACTTATGGCTGATCACAAATACATCAGCTGTGACGTCAATAAGATTCATATTGACCTACCATCAGCAGCAATGATGAAGCTAGCATTATCATGAATATCAGCTACTTCCTCCTCTGTCCAGTTAAGTTCCACAACGGTATCTATAGGTGACACAAAGGGATTTCATTTATTTATAAGACCTTTAATGTAGACATATAGGACTGTAGAACATCAGCAAAACTCGGACATAAAGGCACCTTTGATTTTTTTTTTTTTGTCATTACTGGTAATTGAGGATCAGCATCAGGATAAACTTCCCCAGAGTGGAGATTTGTTTTGGAGAGGAATGTGGCTGATATAAACAAAACTCTTCCAGTAATTTATATTTGAATGAATCATTTGTATTTGGGAGGGTTGTCCACAAGATTGGAGTCAAGAGTCAAGTTTAGAAAACATTAATTTTCAATCCACAGAGATTTCATATGTTTAGTGAATATAATCGAAAATCAATATTCAATCTATCATAGGTACTGTATTATCTAATGAATGTAATTACCTTTGCAAAAGTCAGATTGGAGCCAATCCAACTGTCTCACTCTCACTTCACCACCTAAAAGGTAAGATAGCAAAAGATAGAGCCAAACAGCAAATTCAAGCTTTTTTTCTCAGAAGATGAAATGTATGAAGATGTAGGGTTAACAAACATTTAATGAAGTCTGATACTATTGAAATTTATCATTGAAAAAGGGTTCAGCTAACTTGCGACTCTAATGAGGACAGTTGGTCAGAAAATAGATGTTATGGTTTGTGTCGAAATGTTGTTTTGCGAATGAAAAAAAATGTCTAACTTCATTGAAAAACCTAGACTTAAGAATCCATTCATCCATCCATTTTCTGAGCTGCTTATCCATAAGAGGGTTGTGGGAGTATTCGACCCAACTCCAGCTGTCATCGGGCAGGAGCCAGGTACACCCTGAACTGGTTCCCAGCCAATTGCAGGGCACATGGAGACAGACAAAAGTTGCACTCACAGTCACACCTAGGGGGTAATTTAAAGTGTCCAATGAATGCATGTTTTTGGGATGTGGGAGGAAACCGGAGTGCCCAGAGAAAACCCACGCAGGCACAGGAAGAACATGCAAACTCCACACAAGCGGGCCTGGGATTTGAACACCGAGCCTCAGAACTGTGAGGCCAAAGCTCTTGAGCTGTGCCACCGTTCCGCCAGAATGAACTTTCAAGGAGCTGTCACATGAAATGATAATAGGAAGTGTGTGGGAGCTACCATAACTAATTGGCAAACATTTCAGCAGTAAGGATAATCAAGAGTTCTGCATTTTGTTCAAGGGAATTTATTTTAAAACTTGCCAGGATGTGGCAATGCTGATAACAGAGCACATTTATTGCACAAGGGTATTAATATGGTTGACCCAGTGTTGCACTCTTCAAGAGCAATAGTGACCTGTATATTGTGCAAGATCATCAATTTTCAATTTCATATCAATTGGTGGGGATAATGAGTTAGATGTCAGTTTTCATTCATCTTGAAATTAGTTGTGTTTTGATGTTGCAACGTTTGTACTCATTGTGTAAATATAATAGAGATATAGCACAGGCAAAAAACAGCAAACAACTGTGCACAACTAAAACGTGTTTTTATTTTGTTTAAAAATCACATGAGCTCATTACGTCCGTTGTGATAACCTTGTGAGGTCTGACAAGGTCCTCAATATTAACTGCATGCAAGCAAGTTGCCTATCAGCCTGCACCCCAGTGAGAACAGTTATTTATTCACAGTTGAAAGTAACTCTGGGTAATACCTTTTTTTTCTTTGCAATGGGGGAAGGGGTGGAGGGGGATTTCTCACCTGCAAGCTCAATCATTTGTCGATTTAAAGTTACATTTCTCTGACACATGTTTAAAAGGTCCTCTCCAACATCTGAAACACAAAATTAGAGTATTACCAGTACTAAACACTAAAAAGACAATGTCAAAATAGCTTTGTATGTCAGTTTATTTGGTCAGAGACTGACTACTCTTGAACATATAAATTAAATGAAAAAAATGAATTCGTACAAGCAGGAGAAATGAGAACTGCTTCATGATCTTGTACCTGTGCAGTACACTCGTTTGGCTAAAGTGGCCATGATTATGCTGGTTAAACCCCCACCACCTCCTAACTCCACAACTGTTGCCCCTTTGAACATGAGTGGCTGAGACAGGATGAAGTCAGACAAGAGTAGTGCTCCTCTCCAAACCTGGCAGGCGGAAGACAAATAAAGGTGCTTAGATACAGCTGTCATTCCAACCGGTCCAGACAAAAAACAAAAATTAATGTCATGATTGTAAAATTGTGGGGGAAAAAAGGCATTTTTTGCCAAAACTTCACTTTGTTGAAGTATCCATCATTAATTACAATGGGTTATAGTTGGAGTCATGATCTCTCAGAACAGAATATATAAGAGGTCTATGTCACAATGCAGCTGGTTGAACTACAGTATTTATTTACTACTGTATATGCAAATATTCACCACAAATACAAAGTCAAAATGGTTCACACTTGTGTGTTTAGAGAGAGATATGGGAATTATGTTATAATATTTACTGCTAGCCTGCAATCTTTACATGTAAAAAGATTTTACACTGGGTCTTTGTTGGTTGGGGAAGCTGAGTAAATGACTTTTGTGGAGCCGGGAGTGGAGTTTCTTCTTAAACCCACTAACATGTTCACAATGATACACAATATATCCCATTAAAAACAGACAGTGGCCTTTGAAATGTTTATCACAAATCTAGAAAAGTTAAGAGTCAAGAGTCATTTTACTAACCTGTTTGCCAACATCCTCCAGGGGTGTTGCCATCGTATGCTCTGCAAAAATACACAGAATCTAATAATACACTGCACTTTGTATATGTGTTAAATACTGGAATTGCACCAGCATCTGAGACTGCGCCTTTTAATACGGTGCGCCTTATAGCCATGAAAATACGGTACATCAATCAAATTTAAAATAATTTCAAAGTTAAAACGGTGACACTGATGCCATGGGTGTGCCTAAACATTCAGTTATTATTATTATTGTTATTATTAGTTGTAGTATATCACATATTTTCAGATGTCAAGGGCCCTTAAAACAAGCCGGAATTAAGTCAATAATTTCATTTCAATGATCTATGTCAAAATTGGCTTTATTTCGTTTTACTATTAAGCATTCCTTTGACATTTAATTTTCAAAAGTGACATGCTTCAACATTTTATGTGCTGACCAACGAAGAACAACAACAGGCTTATACTTACCTATCTGTACAGTGTTGGTCAAGCATTCATCTGCCTCATCTGTATTTTCCTCGTTTTGTAGTGATGAGTAATGTGATTGTTTGAGAATGACAGGGCAGATCACTTCCCTGCTGCAATCTCCTGCAGGATTACTCCTAGGTCTGAGGAAAATCAAGGTAAATAAATTAGATTAGATTTACAGACAGACCAATAGCTACAGTGCTGTGAAAAAGTATTCATCAACCCTTCCTGATTTCTGTTGATTTTGCATATCTATAACACGCAAAGGTTTCATATCATGAAACCAATTTTAATACCACTCGGAGACAACCCAAGGAAATATATACTGCAGTTTTGAAATGACAGTTCAATTTATTAAGGCACCAAAAAAAAAATCCAAGCCTTTGTGAACCTCTGTGAAAAAAGTAATTGCTCCTTAACCCTGAACCGAATAACGTGTTGTGCCGCCCTTGGCAGCAACAACTGAAATCAAGCGTTTGCGATAATTGGGGATGAGTCTTTCACATCGCTCTAAAGGAATTGTGTCCCACTATTCTTTGAAGAATTGTTTCAAATCCACTATATTACAGGTTTTTCTAGCATGAACTCCCCGTTTAAGGTCACACCACAGCATCTCAATTGGATTTAAATTGGACTTTGACTTGGACACTCAAAAACATTTTTTTTTTTGAGCCATTCAAAATTGGACTTACTGGTATGTTTTACATCATTGTCCTGCTGCATGATCCAACAGTGCTTGAGTTTCAGGGAACAAATTGATGGCCGGACATTCTCCTTCAGGATTGTTGGGTACACAGCAGAATTTATAGTTTCATCAGTCACAGCAAGTTGCCCTGTTCCTGAAGTAGCAAAGCAGCCACAGACCATTCCACTGCCACCACCATGAGTCACTGTTGACATAATGTTATTTTTATGAAAAGCTGTCTTATTTTTATGCCAGATGTAAGGGGCCACACACCTTCCAAAAAGTTCAGTTTTTGACTGGTTACTCCACAGAATGTTTCTCCAAAAGTCTTCAGGATCAAGATGTATTTTGGAAAACGTGACACGAGCTTTCATATTCTTTGCTGACAGAGGGGGTTTTGCCCGGGAACTCTCCCATGGATGCAATGTTTGGTCAGTGACTTTCTTATGATAGAGTCTTAAACACAGACCTTAACTGAGGCCAGCGAGGCCTACAGGTCTTTCGCTGTTGTTCGAGGTTCTTTTGTGACCTCCTGGATGAGTTGTTGTCGCACTCCTGGAGTCATTTTAGTTGGTCGACCACTCCTGGAAAGGTTTGCTATTGTTCCCAGTTTTCTCCATTTGCAGATAATGGCTCTGACAGTGGTTCGCCGCACCAAGGCCTTGATATGGCTTTGTGATGTTTTCCAAATTGATGGATTGAAATCACTTTTTTTCCTCATTTCTTCTTGAATTACTTTGGATTGTGGCATGACGTATTGGTTCTTGAGATCTTGTAGTTTATTTCTCTGAAAGATTCTATCTAAGTGATTTCTTGGATCAACAAGCACGATGGTAATCAGGCTTTTTTGTGGCCTGTGAAATTGAACTCACCTTTCCTAAATTTGTGGTTACTCAATACATTTAACAGGGGGCAATTACATCTTCACAGAGGGTTAGGGTTAAACCCTAACCTAACCCTAAAGGTTTGGATTTTTTTTTTTTTTTTGGGGGGGGGGGCTTAATAAATTGAATTTTCTATTCAAAACTACATTTTGGATTTCCTTGGGTTTTTTCCAAGTGCTATTAAAATGGGCTTGTTGATTTGAAACCTTTTGTGTGATAGATATGCAAAAAAAAAAAAAATCATGAGTGGGGAGAAAATACATTTTCAAGGCAACGTAGCGATACATAGATTAGATAGATGAGACAGGACAGGATAGGACAGGACAAATAGAAAAATAAAAACGTAATGCAGCTCTAGAAGACACACTAATATACATTTTTACTTATGTTTAACCACATAAATTCCAAGCATTATCACTATGCCTTTAAACCAATGAAGAAATGATTAAACAACACATTTTGAAATGGCTGAGACCTTTAAAACACAGCAGACTGGAAGGAACGGCCAACAAAATTAACTTGAGCCCTTCCCTACCGATGTGTGACGTTGAGATCTCCATCCTCATCCAAGGCTGGTTCTACATTTCTTTCGCTCCCTTCCTCTTTGCCGTTTTGTGCGAGAATGAGCCTTTCATTGTCACTGTTTTCCCTTGTGCCCTCATCATTGCTCTCCAGCTTTCCAGCTTCCGACACAATCTTGAAATGGGAGATGAAAACTGGATGAACAAATGAAAATTATAAAAACAATTTTGCAAAATAAACCAAAGCAAATTTATTTGTATTGCGCATTTCATACACAAGGTTACTCAATACGCATTAAAGTGGAAGTAATCAAACACATGAGAAAAAAAAAATAGTTTTTAAATCTGGATTTGAAAACACTCACAGTTGGGGCTGACGTCACCTCTGTTGCCAATTTATTCCATTTCTGTGCAGCATAATACAGTGAAGAAAATAAGTATTTGAACACCCTGCTGTATTGCAAGTTCTCCCACTAAGAAATCATGGAGGGGTCTGAAATTTTCATCGTAGGTGCATGTCCACTGTGAGAGAGATAATCTAAAAGGAAAAATCCAGAAATCACAATGTATGATTTTTTTAAATGATTTGTTTGTGTGATACAGCAGCAAATAAGTATTTGAACACCTGACAAAAAACAATGTTAATATTTGGTACAGTAGCCTTTGTTTGCAATTACAGAGGTCAAACAATTCATTTAGTTGTTCAGCAGGTTTGCACACACTGCAGAAGCGATTTTGGCCCACTCCTCCACACAGATCTTCTCTAGATCAGACAGGTTTCTGGGTTGTCGCTGAGAAACGCATCGTTTCAGCTCCCTCCAAAGATTTTCTATTGGGTTTAGGTCTGGAGACTGGCTAGGCCATGCCAAGACCTTGATTTGCTTCTTATGGAGCCACTCCTTGGGTTTCCTGGCTGTGTGCTTTGGGTAATTGTCATGTTTAAAGACCCAGCCACAACCCATCTTCAATGCTCTGACTGAGGGAAAGAGGTTGTTCCCCAAAATCTCACAGTACATGGCCGCGGTCATCCTCTCCTTAATACAGCGCAGTTGTCCTGTCCCATGTGCAGAAAAACACCCCCAAAGTATGATGCTACCACCCCCATGCTTCACAGCAGGGATGGTGTTCTAGGGATGGAAGTCATTGTTCGTCTTCCTCCAAACACGGTTAGTGGACTTATGACCAAAAAGTTCAATCTCATCTGAACACAAAACTTTCTCCCATGACTCCTTTGTATCATTCAAATGGTCATTGGCAAACTTAAGACAGGTTTAAGCAAGTTGTTGGTTTAAGCAAGGGCCATGCATGATTTCAAACCATGATGTCTGAGTGTATTACCAACAGTCACCTTGAAAACAGTGGTCCCAGCTCTTTTCAGGTCACTGACCCAGTCCTGTCGTGTAGTCCTGGGCTGATTCCCCACCTTTGTCAGGATTACTGAGACCCCACGAGTTGATATCTTGCATGGGGCTCTACTCTGATTGAAATTGACCGTCATGTTTAGCTTCTTCAATTTTATAATGATTGCTCCAACAGTGGACCTTTTTTCACCAAGCTGCTTGGCAATTTCTCCATAGCCCTTTCCAACCGTGTGGAGTTGAATAATTTGTCTCTTGTGTCTTTGGACAGCTCTTTGGTCTTGGCTATGTTACAAGTACGAGTCTTACTGATTGTATGGGGTGGACAGGTGTCTTTACGCAGCTAACGACCTCACACAAGTGCCTCTGATTCAGGATAATACATGGATAGGAAGTGGACTTTTAAAGGCGGACTAACAGGTCTTTGAGGGTCAGAATTCTAGCTGATAGGTGTTCAAATACTTATTTGTTGCTGTATCACACAATTTAAAAAAAAAAAAAAAAAAAAATCATACATCGTGATTTCTGGATTTTTCTTTTTAGAGTCTCTCTCTCACAGTGGACTTGCACCTATGATGAAAATTTCAGACCGCTCCATGATTTCTAAGTGGGAAAACTTGCAATACGGCAGGGTGTTCAAATACTTATTTTCTTTACTGTAGCTAAGTTCTGCTTGAACATGTTTGCTTTGGAGTCTGCACTCCATTACTAGACCTGATTCAGTTGATCTCAGACCCCTTCTGGGTTTGTATTCCATTAGTATTTATTGCATGTTTTCACGACTTAACCATTTAGTGATTTATAGACCAGTAGCAGAACTTTAAAATCTATTTTAAAACTGACTGGAAACCAGTGTCAAGACTTTAGAATTGGAGTTATATGCTCTGACCGCTTTGTTCTGGTCACAACCAGAGCTGGAGCATTCTGGACAAGCTGCAGCTGTTTAATGCTCTTTTTGGGGAGCCCAGTCAGAAGACCATTCCAACAGTCAAGTCGACTTGAGATAAATTCATGGATGAGGTTCTCCTAGTCTGCTTGACACATGCAAGCCTCCCCTCTAGATATGTTCTTCAGATGGTAAAATGCAGATTTAGCGATTTGATATGACTGTTGAATGTCAAGTGGGAATTCATCAGAACACCAAGGTTTTGGACTTCGCCTTTACTTTTTAAAAGGTAGTTCAACTTTTTTCTTTAATGCCAAAAACAATTACCTCGGTCTTGTCTTGTTGTGTGGGCCAGACTTGCTTCACTTTTCAATCAGGGAAGGTTAAGCTAATTTGCTAGGGATCAGTGCATTTAAGAATATTCAATTTCTTTACATTACCATACTTTAGGGGAGAGTTTGCTATGCTTTTGTCTAGGTCATCAGAATGGTTCTCATCAATGCACATTAATCAGACGCTATATAATAGCTGTCCTTTACTTGATAACTCACTACAAGGTTTTAAAAAGTGCATCAGTTACAGTTTACTGAAATGTTTTGACGGTGGTTATCAATTTTAACTTAAAGCAAAATAACCTTTATACGTGTACCCCAAAGATTTTGCCTCAGTGGTGTCCCCCGAAGCATTGAAAAATACTTGTTGGCCTTTGTAGTTTTGTATATATTGTTTTTGCACTTGTGTGTTTAAAGGTTATGATTCACTTTACTTGATTGTGTAACTATGTTACTGTTAGAAACTGATGGGCCTTAATTTACTCAACAATTTAGAGATGATATACCAGGAGTTGTAGGATCTATACATAAAATACACTCAGTCAAGCAGATAAATATATCACCAAGTCACAGTGACACATTTTGGGTGTGTGCATGCAGAGAATACAAAAAAACCAAGATCAACTTTCGACAATTACATTTGGGTACAATATATTTATTCCAAAGCAGTCAAAACGTAATTATACGTACCAGGCTGTCCAACATTGTTGAGGCGTGTCATTAGGTGGCAGGCATTAGGCAGAAACATGTGAACATCTGATAGCACATTATCATGTTGAAAGATGATCTGGTTCATGGCTTTTAAATCATGTTCTTAAAACAGTAGAACCGCAGTCCTTTGCTGACAAATATCTGAGGAGATCGTGACAGGAAACACAAAGACTGTCAGTTACAACACTACTTACAGTTCCAGCGAGGTATTTTTCAGTTTTAAATAAGGAATACCCATATCTGTTTGTTTGTAAATCTGTTGGATGCATACATTCTGGATGTAACTTAATATTTCAACAAGACTTTCAATTTACCTTACTAAAAGTAGATATGTTATAATACACAGAACGCAATATCCTTCTGACATCTTGGAACTACAAGCTCTATTTTTATCTTGGCATTCTAAAAGTAATTTGAACCAGTTAACCAAGAGCTCATTTTACATGAAGACTCCAGTTATCTGTTTGGGTTCCATGGCATAACAGTATGAGAAAATTGATTACTTTTAACAAAGGTATTCCGTGTTAATGGTCAGAAGGACAGATTTGGAGAAGGACAGATGTTTATGGGACAATAAAAATATCTTCCACTCATTAGTAATCTAATTTCCATGGTAGCAATTTTCGTAGAGGTGGCCTGCAACACAAAGAGATGTTTTAGTCCTCCAAAAAGTTCTCAGCAAATAACTTGTGCCATAATTTTAGGAAAGTGACAATACCTTTAAATTGTATCCAAAACAGGGGGTTAGATTATTAAAATGATTTGATTAATAAGAAAAAAAACAAGAAAAAAACAATTGAAATGACAACAAAATACATATAAAAATGAAAACAAACAAAAACAACGTACAGTGCAAGAAATATAATTAAAAGGGGAAATACTCTATAAAACACGAGAGTTTGAGAGAGAACTTTTAACCTGGATTTAAAAACCGAATTAAACAATATTTGGGTAGTTAAAGGACCATTTGGACTTTTTCTGTTGATAAGTACCAGTTCTATCTGGTCTATAATTAGACAAATATTATAACTAAGCACCTGTTGAGATGATTCTTTAGTTTACCATACATAAAATGGACTTACGATTTTTATCATATGTTGCTACAATTATTAGTCAACACTCATTTTCTTCTCAAAATCCATAATAGATATGACTAAAATCAAAACAGGTTTTGTTCATGTCTTACTTGGTTAAAAGCAGTCTATCATTAGTCGTTACAAAGAAAAGAGAACGTTGTACTTTTTAAAATACATTCCGTTTCTGTGTATCATTATGTTTGCTAAAAATCTCTTGAACTCAGCTCATTACTAGCACGCGCTACATTGTTAAAAAAAAAAACAACTTAATTCTCAGTTCAATTAATGCTGTCATTACACGCGGGGATAGCATACATAGTTTGCTCAAATGCGTTTTATCATATCACATATTTCAAAATACGCATTTCAAAATGTGAACACGACTAACCTCTGCGAAAGAAAACGCAGGCGACAAAGCTCCTGCGACCAGCTGTCATGGCCATAGCTAAGACAAGAACCACCACAGCACAGTAGCACCCCGGCGAACCTCCGTGGCGGCCATGTTGGAAAGGTCGATGTTCCCATTAAAGACAACACATTGACACGAAAATTAAGCCGTAATTTGTTTATTTTCCAATGTTCAAGTGGTGTATTGTCGTGAATCTACTTATCTTAATTAAAAAAAAAAAAAGATTGTATAGCTCATTGGCCACCAAAACGGAAGTCGCCATTTTCCATCTTGATACTCCCATAACAACCATGCCGACGTGTGCAGCAACAGCGATAAATTGCGTTATTTGCCAGTTTCGTGGCTGTGAGAAAACATTCCACAGGTCAGTTAGAAAGATTTACTTTGACACTGTTAAAGTTTGTATGTAAATGTTTTTTTTTAATTTACTGATGATCTCAATTCACTTGAACAAAGTTTTGTTTCCGATTGTTGTTCACTGTTTACTCTCTGCGTCACCTTTATAGGCCGATGGTTTTTCGCAAAAAGGTGATTTAAATATTTTCCCAAACTTAATCAGTGGATAAACAAGAAAACACATTTTCTGTGGAATTTTTGATGAATTTCATAATACAGAACGCTACAAATTGAATTTGATTTTCAAACGCGAGGAAGTTTACATTTTCTGTCTGAAATAGGACGTCGCAGAGACCACAAATGAACAATGCGTTTAGCATGTATTTTCCCAATGTGCGTCCTTATTTCCAAACATATATCTAACTGATTGACTTCCAATTTAAAGTTTTTATGACAAAAAATGCTTGTTTTTTCCCCCAGGTTATAATGATAGTGCTTCAAAGCGTATTTTGGAAAAAGTTAAGATGTCACGGAAATCGGCTAAGTAAACTTACTTACTTATAATGATAGTGCTTCACAGCATATTTTGGAAAAAGTTAAGATGTCACGGAAAACCGGCCATAGGTAATATGCAAGGCTCTTATATGTCTTTCCTTTGCACTTAGCCTTTTTTGTCTTATCAAGTTGAATTAAAAATCCTTCATGTTCCCAGAACTGAAAAAATGTCAAGCTCACAACGCTCACAGACCAGTTTTAATTCTACATCCCAAATTTTTTAGAAAACCCCTGCCATAATCCAACCGATGAACCATGTCTTACACACTGTTTTGGAGTACCAAGATGGCGGCCAACTGGCTTCAGCCAATCGACATACCGCTCGATGTGTATGCACTATCCATTTATTATTATTTTTTTAGATCAGTGCGTAAATGGGTCTGTACTTAACATAAAAAAGGTTCCGTTGACGAGAAGTGTCAGTCTGTAGCGTGAAGGGAGGAGGCGTAGTTTTGAAAAAAGGCGTAACTAATTCGAATGACATAGCATTTGTGTCACATGACCATCAATCTGTGGCCAGGAGAGAACACTTTCTGAAATTTGTCATTGACATATGAATGAAATAAATGTCATTAATTAATTAAAATGCCAATTCGTTTCATGGAAGCGCCAGACTTTATATATATATATATATATATATATATATATATATATATATATAATTCCTGATTTCATTGCACTGAGATGCAAAAACAGCTAACACAAAACATGTATAAAAGAAAAAAAACTCCACAAATAAAATAATGGCTGGTTTGTGGTTGACCATTTATCAACGATACTACAAAGTTTGTCATTTATCCATTGTGTTAACAATTGTCGTAGTGTGTAATGCACCATACTGAGAACATGTTAAATATTGAGATAACCTACATTATGAAGTACAAAGTTCTGCTGTTCATTCACTACAATAATACAGTTTTTCTGAGATAATTCTGAACGCACCATTGCTTTTCCGTTTGTTAATGTTGAATTGTCGTTACAGAAGCAGTGATTCTCAAACAGTATGCCAGGTCACATTAGTTTCCCATGAGCACTCCTCAGGTGTGCTGTGTTAAATTATAAAATTTAATGTAATTGCACAAAAAATAGGTATGGTGGTTTGAGTTAACTGCTTAGAGTGGTGACCTCACAGTTCTGAGTTCTAGGGTTCAAATACTGCTCATGTTGTGGCCAGTGAGAGTGTAGCCTACTCCTTTGTTTTGTTTTCATACTGCACTGTATTGCTGTTTGATTGTTTTGTAACACTGTGAAGACCTTTCATGAAGAGACTAAATTAATATAATTTCAGTATTTTAGAAGTTGAAAAAAATTTGCAGAAATTCATCCAACTTGTATCACGGTTGTCCTCAACTGGGTTACAGATAATTGAGGTCATCGGTACTGTGAACGACTGGTTAGCATGTCTTCCTCACAGTTCTGAAGACTTGGGTTCAAATCCAGGTTCGCCGGCGTGGTATTTGTATGTTCTGTCCGTGTCTGAGTGGGTTTTTGAAAATCAAATCAAAACCCTTTATTGTCATTATATGCTGTTCATACAATGAAATGATGAGTGCTTCTCCACAAGGTGCAATAAAATAGAATAAAAATCGAAGAACATCTTACGTAAAAAACAATAGATAAAACATCAAGGCACAGTTGTTGCTAAAATAAATAAATGCACAAAAGTGCTGTTGCAAAATATTACATTACATTGTTGTTATGTTCAGTGGTTTGAGTTCAAAGAGTTGATGGCTCTGGTTCCCCAGAAATCAACCAAACCAAATCCTCCCTCCCCTCTGGTGGTTATCACCACAGGTTTAGGAATTTCTTTTACCTTGGATACAAGGCAAGGCTTCACTACCAATTGAGCAATTTTGTCCCCTCTTTCCAATGTAAGGGGCTGTTCTGCTAATAATTTGCATACCACTCCAATTTCTCCTTGATAGTCCGCATCAATTAGTCCGGCTTGAATTGTTAACCCTTTTAGTGATAACCCACTTCGTGGTAGAATGTGTCCATATGTCCCTGGTGGACACTGGAGCCCCAATCCTGTTTTCACTATTTGGATTTCGTTGGGAACCAGAGTGATGTTTGTCAGGATTTTCAAATCCAATCCTGCTGAGCCTGGAGTAGCTCGTACGGGAATTTCATCTTGAGGATCAATTTTCCACATTATAATCTCCCCATTGGAATTTTGTACCGGTTCCCCTATTATCATTCGTATTAGGGGCGTTATTCCCGACCCAAGCGGTCTATTATTAATCTGATTCACCGCCTCGGGTAAGTCTTTGCACCATTTGTCCAGCGTTCTGTTTCGAGCTTTTTCAATGTTTCCTTAAGAATTCCATTCATTCGCTCTATTAACCCAGCAGCCTGCGGATAATAGGGAATGTGATAGATCCATTCTACATGGTGAGTCTTTGCCCACTCTTTTACCACATTTCCTGTGAAATGCGTTCCATTATCCGTCTGTATTTGAACTGGTGTTCCATAATACCTCTGTATTACTTCTAAACATTGTATTGTGCTTTGTTGTTTTACTGTTTTACAGGGATGAACTACCAGAACCCCTGAGAATGTGTCTACTGCGGTGCAGGCATACAGGCATATTTACAGCCCTGCGACTGTGGCAGTGGTCCAACAAAATCCATCTTCCAGATCTGTCCCGAGGTTTTACCCCTGTGTAGCTGTCCTGCCACATGCTGAGGAACACCTCACCTCTGATGTTGACATTCTTCACATTCTGCAATACCGGTTCTGACATCGTCGAACTTCAGATCTATGCCCCTGTCTCGAGCCCACTGGAGAGTTCCTTATACTCCCCAATGTCCTGCTTTAACATGAGCCCATCTAGATAACCCTGGGCTAGACTCTCTTACTTCCGTCATGATTTTTACTAGCTGATCTGCAGCTTTGTTATCGAGAGCTTCTGAGTCTCCTCTGTTAGTGTGTGCATCCACTTGCACCACAGTGATGGGAATAGTTTTAGCTTTTTCCCAAATGTCCGCCCACAACTCTTTTCCCCAAACTTCTTTTGAATGAATTTTCCACCCCGTGGCATGCCATGTGGGCATACACGTATGAAGCCCCTGGGCTACTGACCACGAGTCTGTAAATATGCAGAGTCCTTGCGGCCCTCCTTGCATAATTACCTGCTGCCTTCCTACTGCCTTCAATTCAGCCCATTGACTACTCTTTCCTTCTCCTAATTCTTCTAGGGATTGTCCGAGTTGTGGGTTGAAAGCCCCGGCCTTCCATCGCCGTTTACCAGCAATGTATTGGCACGACCCATCAGTGAACCAAGCACGCTCTTTTTCCTCCTTATCTAGGTCGTCCCATCGTTTTCCCACCTTTACTGGAGACTCTTCGAGAGGATGTACCTCGAACGGCGTCTCTCCATTCTCCGGAGCATCTGCAACTTGTTCATGCAACATAGAGACTCCTTTTTCCCCTATTTTAATTCGCTCAGACACATACCATTTCCATTTGATAATACTAGCTTCCTGTGCGGTTCCTATTCTATGTGTCGTCGGGTTACCTTTAACCCATGTCAAAATCGGTATATGTGTTCTCATTAACACCTCGTGGCCCACCGTTTGAGCATCAGTTTCAACCAATGCCCAATAGCATGCTAATAGCTGCTTTTCAAAAGGTGTGTACCTTAGGCCTGCTTCTGGGAGCTTTCTCAACCAGAATCCCAAGGGTTTACGAATCCTATCTTGCTTTTGCCACAAACACCAGTTAACGTATTCATTTAACGCGGACACCTGCAATTCTACCGGTCCCGATTTCATTTTTCCCAGTGACACTGCTTGCTGTATCGCTTCCTTCGCCATATCAAATGATCGCTGTTGTTCTTCTCTCCAACTAAAGTCCTCCTTTTTCTTAGTGCATTTGTAGAGAGTTTGAAGTATCTGTCCCAAATGAGGAATATGATTCCTCCAAAATCCAAACAACCCGATGTATTTCCTAGCATCTGCCTTGGTGTGTGGAACTGGAAAGTTAGCAATTTTAGCCTTAGCTTTTTCTGCCACTTCCCTTTCCCCTTTGTTCCAGATGATTCCTAGAAATTTCACCGTTTGCGAAGGTCCTTGGACCTTTGCAGGGTTAATTTCCCATCCGAACCCTTTCATGTGCTGTATTAGCTGTCCTAGAACTTCCTTCACTTCTTCCCCCCTCGTTCCTTGCACTAGTATGTCATCGATATAATGTGATATCATTATTTCCTTAGTAACTTTTAGCTTTTCCAGGTGCTCTGCTACCTCCTGGTGGCAGATTGTGGGACTATGTAAATAACCCTGAGGTAGTCTGGTAAACGTGTATTGGCGCCCTTCCCAGGTAAACGCAAATTGATTCATCCTATCCTCAGGAATGGGAATAGTGAAAAATGCGTTAGCCAAATCTATGACCCCATACCACATTCCGGAATGATGTTGCACCCGTTCTATAATTGTCACTGCGTCGGGCACCGCGGAAGTAAATGCAGGTGTGTGTTTATTCAATCCTCTGTAGTCTACTGTCATCCTCCAAGAGTTATCTGATTTCCTGACTGGCCACAACGGATTGTTCCAGTTTGTCGTCACTGTTTTCAATACACCAGCTTCTAAATATTCTTTAATGGTCGCCGAAATTTCTTCCTGTCCTCCAGGTATCCGGTATTGCTTTTGACTAACTACCTGTGTAGCTTGTGGTATCGGAAAAGGTGGCATTTTTACTTTACCCACCAATATTGCATGAATTTTCAGTGGATTTACCCCGAATTCAAATCTCCCGGCTCTCAAATAAAGTGTCATTACGGCTAATATGTCCATGCCCACTATCCACTCTGGGATAGGGGTTACAATCACCATATATGTTTTCACAGGCATATTTCCGATTTTCAAAGGTAAGTTTACATGTTTTCCATAAACCACTTTTCCTCCTAGTCCTGTTAATGGTACAAGGGGTCCTTTCATTTTCTCTGGATTTCCAGAAATTATTGAGGCCTCCGCCTCGGTATCTACTAACGCTGTTACTGTTTGAACTGATTTATCCCAATAAATTTCCATCCTCACATGAGGTCTAATATCACTAGTAGACCATCGTTGAGCCGGTTGTTGACGAGCTACCAGGGCTTGGCCTTCATCCTATTCATCACCATGATTGCGTCGTTTATTTTTGCCTTTCTTCCCCTTCTTCCGTCGCTGCACAGCTGCTACTTGCCTCACTTCCTCCTCCTCCTCGCTTGATGAAGTCTCCTCCTCCTCCCGTGGTAAGGGAGGTGCTGTGGGAGGTGCAATAGGAGGAGTGGTAGGAGGGACAATGGGAGGGGGCTTTATCAACTCTTTGAGCATACTGGTTAACTCCGCCACGCCCATCGTCGTTTGAGGAAAGCCTCCTCCAGAGAAACATCTAACCTGCAGTCACTTCTGTCTGCATTTTTCAGCAAGCGCTGACGTAGGAACCCCGTCAATTTCCTCAGCTGGAACCCCTGCTTTGATTAGTTCCCTCCACATGTCACTTCTGCTTCCCTCAGGTTTTCCCTTTTTCGGAAAACTGTTCCTATTTTCCCTCGGTTTTTCACGTGGTTCACGATCACGCGGCGCGCTCACGTTAGACCAGTCCCCGAGCGTTGCTAACTCCGCCAACCTACTTTTCACCATCGAGAATGTCAGGTCAGCGGCTCCCAACAAAATAGTTAATACCGCCGCTCTATAATGTGGGGGAGCATCACGTATTATCGCATACCGGATCATTTTCGGGACCTCCCCATCTCTTATTTCCACAGAGCCGTCACCCGAAATTGAGTGCCTCATACACAACCGTGTCAATCTCATCACTGCATCCCTGATGGTTGACCATTACCCTCTCAGTTCTGGCCAATCTTGATATGATGGAAATATCAGCTGCGTGGCTGCTCCATATAACGCCGAGAGAGGGAGCCCTACATCACCGCCCATGATTCTGCACGTTCCCCGGAATTCCGCGTTTAGCTGGCTATCGGTGGAAAGCGCTGCGAACCGCTGATAATCCCCCCAACATCTATATTAACGGCATCAGCTCCTTCCTCTATCAACCGAATGAGCCAAACATCGATCGGTTCGCCCGGTTTCTGACGATACTTTGTCACAATATGAGTCATCTCTTCCTGTGTATAATCTCTAGTCATAAACAATTCTGGCTCTGGCTGCGCTTGTGGGACCAGCCCCCGCACTCGCTCGCCGTTTTCATTCAGAATCTGTCGACCGTCCGCCCCCATCAGATCCTGGATTCGATCCGGTATCACGCGTCGCTGCTCTTTTCGTCGCGTGATCGGGTGTATCTGCAACGCCTTTAACGAGGGATACAACCCGGTCTGTGGTGGCGGGTCCGGTCTTATACCTCCTATCATATTCATCATCGTCATCATCATCATCCCCCCCACATATCCCCGTTCCACTCCTCTGGATTCCACTGCGCTGACAGCCCAGTGGTGAATGAACGGATTTGCGCTTGTTCTATTTTACGAGGTTTCTTCTTTCGCCCTCTTCGCGCCACTCGGGAGATAAGCATTACAGCTCTTTCCGTTATACTCTGCATTTTTGCCAAATGCTCCTTTAATTCTTTCACTATAACCTCTAGCTAGATAACCTCTTGCGCCTTTTGATTTTCTGCGCTTCTAACCTTATCCAACTTCAACACGCAATTTTTCCAAGCTTCCGCACACATCCACAACATCTGCTGCGTGCCTCCCAGCGGAGCACGAGCATTCACATCCACCCGCCTCAACATATCACATAATGCCAGCGGCGTGGCAGCGGGATTCACTCCTGTCCATGGTCCGGGGCGTCCCCCACGCTCCCGTAAGACAGCTTCTATCTCTCGGAAAGTGATGCCTTCCCACCCAGGCACCACCTCCTCCTCTGGTGCCTCTTGCGCACCCTTAGTTTTCCTTCTAAAACAACACATCCCGTTTCTATCTCCTGCGCGTAGCCTGCACGATCCTGCCGACAACGCCAAAAATGTTTTATTGAAAGGATCGGTGCTGGTCGGGGCTCAGGAGACAAAGACGACACTCAACAAAAGACCAACGTTCCCAAATGCTATTTAGCCTAATAACTGGCATATTTATTTCGACCAAATGCAAGTTCTCAAAACACAGTTGACATTGCGTGAAATCAATCACATGAGCCCCTTACCTATGCCGAGAAGGTGGAGAGCCGATCACCCAGGTAGAGGTCCGCTTGTCAACCACCTGGGCGTCCGTACGAAACCCGCAGCAGACTCTACCTGTTTGTACTCTGCATCTCTCTATTATACTTTTCAGTTGCGTGCGAGAGAAAGGGCGGGTGGCCTACCCGTCCCACCTGGCGCCGCAACGATTGTTTCCTGATTTACTATTGACACCTAAGTGTGTCCTTCAGGCTCTGAAAAACATCTTACGCAGCCATAACTGTCAAGACATCCCACAACAATGTTCGTCTTTGGTATGCATGCGAACAAGATAGTGAAACGATCCAGACGTCTTGACCAGAAAAACAAGTGATACGAAAAACAAGTGAGTGTATGCATGCGAACAAGATAGTGAAAAACAAGTGAGTGAAAAACAACTTATATAACCATGGTTGCACAATACATTCAGGTATTCAACGGTTATGGGAACCATCACTAATTAACACTCCTTTCAGTGTACCACTCTAAAAAGGGTTTAGAAGTGCCCTGTGTTCGCAGGTTGTGCTGACACAAAAAGGTTGGAAATCCCTGGGCTGGCAAAACACACCGGTAAGGTTGAGGCCAGCCCAAAACTTTCTGGACCCTGAGGTTTTCTAGTTCTTTTTGGAGAATCATAGAGACTGCCATTCCTCATTCGAAATCAAAGGACTGTTTCGTTAAAATAATTGGCTTGAGCATAAAAAAAAAAAAAATTAAAAAGATTCCCAGGCTAGCGCGGCTGCCACGCCGGCGGTGGCCACTCCGCCTGCACTATCGGTTCCGCCCGCACCGCCCCCCACGGAGCTCCCCCATGCCTGTATAACCCCGCTCTCCCGACCGGAACGATTCTCAGGCGACTCAGGGAACCTCAAGCCTTTCCTCGCGTCCAATCTCCATTTTGAACTGCAGGCGTCTGCCTTTCCCATGGACTGCTCCAGGATCACCTTCGTCATTTCCCACATGACGGGAAGGGCGGAGGCATGAGCCACGGCAGAATGGAGTCGTAACTCAGAGACTTGTCGTTCCTGGATGTAATTCGTCTGGGCACTCACCCAAGTGTACCAGTATGTGGCGCCGGAATGCAAGGCGGCGGCTTCACTCTTGACGCTTTGCCAGAGCCGTCGTCGTGATCGAGTTCCGGATCCACGCCGCCGAGAGTCGATGGAACTAGGATGCCCTGCACGACGCCTTTTTCCAGGGACTCTCTCCGCAAATCCATGGTCTCCTCATCGCCGTGGATCTCCCTCCTTCGCTGGACGCGCTCATCGCGTTGGCCCTCAAGGTCGACCAGCGACTGGTAATGCAGGGGCAAATAGACGAGATGACTGAGGGGGAGACAGAGGTATCCAGTCCGACCGCTGCCCGGCCGCCCACACTGCCCTCCACGGCTGAACCCATGCAGGTGGAGGGTCTCGACGGGCCAGCGGAGGAGTGTCTGCGCCGCTGACGGGAGGGGCGCTGTTTCTACTGCGGGCGTCTGGGACACTTGATCGGCCGCTGCCCGGTTCGACCAAAGCACCCTGACCTCAGGATCTCCACACCGGTGAGTGTGTGGTATACTGCGGTGGAGTCAGGGAGGTCGCTTCTTCACCTCACCTTGGGAACGGACTCCCGTTCATGTACTGTGACTGCTTTCATTGACTCCGGGTCGGATGCAAACCTGATAAATCCCCGCGTGGTTGAGGCGTTGGGGGCAGCAACCTTCTCCACGCAACGGCTTCGTAACGCCTATGCCGCGAATGGCAAGTTTCTTTGTCAGGTCACACATCGCACTCAGACGTTACGAATGGGCTTTCCGGACGCTCACTCGGAGCGTATTAGCTTTCATCTCTTCGACGCACGTAGCAGCAACATCATCTTGGGCAGCCGTGGCTCAAAGAGCATAACCTAGACATAGATTGGGCCACGGGTCAGATAAAGACATGGGGAGAGGACTGTCACAGATGTTGTTTCGCTCCCCAGAAAGACTGGAAGATTCAAGTCGCGCCGGTACGGCTAGCAGAATCTAGTACCGCCTCAGAGCTAACCGCGGTGCCCTCCTGCTATCACGACTTGAAGGAGGTGTTTTCAGAGACTAGGGAGAAATCCCTGCCGCCACATCGGCCATATGACTGTGCCATTGAGCTCCTCCCAGGCACCTCACCACCTGGAGGGAAATTGTTTAACAGGACCGGAGCACCAGACCATGAGGAGCTACGTGGAAGAGTCGCTGGCCGCCGGCCTCATCCGTCCATCATCCTCACCAGGCGGTGCAGGGTTCTTCTTCGTCAAGAAGAAGGATACTACGCTATGACCCTACATCGACTACCGAGGACTTAATGAGGTCGCAGTCAATAACAGGTATCCTCTGCCTCTGAGTGCCACGGCCTTCGAACTTCTTCAGGGAACCCAGATCTTCAAGTTGGACCTGCGCAGTGCCTACCACCTGGTGCGGATCCGGGAGGGAGACGAATGGAAGACGGCATTCAATACTCCCACAGGACACTATGAATATCTGGTGAACCCAACCGTTCGGACTAACGAATGCCCCGACCGTCTTTCAGAACTTTATTAACGATGTACTTTGAGGTTTCTGAACAACAATGTTTTTGTGTATTTGGATGACATTCTGATTTTCTTGTCGAACCTGACCTCCCACATCCGACAGGTCAGAGCAGTGCTCCTGCGTCTGTTACAGCATCAACTATTCGTCAAGATGGAGAAATGTGAATTCCACCGAGCATCTGTGTCCTTCCTGGGCTTCATCCTGGCGGAGGGTGAGATACGTATGGATCCTGGGAAGGTCAATGTGGTGCTGCAATGGCCCACTCCTGCCAGTAGGAAGGACATGAAGAGGTTCATCAGGTTCACAAACTTTATACGAAACTTTAGTCCGTTGCCGCCTCTCTGCATGCTCTTACGTGCCTGCACAACACCTTTGAGTGGACCAGGACCTGCCAGGAGGCTTCTGACAGACTCAAGGCCACTTTCACTGCTACACCTGGCCTCATCGTGCCGGATCTGGAGCACCAATTCGTGGTTGAGGTCGACACATCAGACTCAGGGATCGGAGCCATCCTGTCACAAAGGAGTCCCAAGGATGGAAGGATCCACCTGTGCGCCTTCTTGTCGAAGAAGCTGTCCCCGGCTGAACGAAACTACGACATCGGGGACTGCGAGCTGTTGGCAGTCAACATGGCGATGGAGGAGTGGCAGCACTGGGTGGAGGGTTCGCAAGTCCCGTTCGTGGTCCTCACCGACCACAAGAACCTTGAGTACCTGAGGACTGCGGAGCGGCTGAACGCTCGTCAAGCCAGGTGGGCCTTATTCTTCAACCGCTTCAGTTTTACCTTGTCTTTCCGCCCAGGCTGTAAGAATGGCAAGCCGGACGCCCTCTCAAGGATCTACGAGGGGGAGCGCGCGGAACCGGCAGCCACCCCTATCCTACCAGAGGCGTGCTTTGTGTCCGGCTTCACCTGGGTGGTCGAGATGCGGGTGAAGGAGGCCCTGAGGATAACTCCACCTCCCGCTGGTTGTCTGTCTGGTTGTCTCTTCGTCGCACCATCGCTGCGGGGAGACGTCATCAACTGGGCCCACACCAACAGGATGGTCTGGCACCCGGGCATGGCGAAGACTCGTTCGGTTATCGAACAACGATTCTGGTGGCCCAACCTTAGCAAGGATGTGAGAGAATTCGTCAACGCCTGCCCGGTGTGTGCGGGCAATAAGACGTCTCGCCTGCGGCCTGTTGGGGAGTTGCGGCCTCTGTCCATTGCTTCCCGCCTGTGGTCGCACATTGCCCTGGACTTTGTCACTGGCTTACCGCCCACCAGGGGAACACAGTGGTGCTGTCTATAGTGGACTGGTTCTCGAAGATTGTCCACTTCGTGCCGGTCCCGAACATCCCTCCGGCCAAGCAGACAGCCCAGGTGTTATTAGACGAGGTCGTCCGCGACCACGGGTTTCCCAGGGACGTCGTTTCGGACAGAGGCCCGCAGTTCGTTGCCCGCTTCTGAAAGGAATTCTGCACCCTCATCAGCGCCTCGGTGAGTCTGACATCGGGCCATCACCCGGAGTCCAACGGATAGACGGAGAGGGTCAATCAGGACCTGGAGACCGGACTTCGTTGCTTGGCGTCCAGGGATCAGAGCATGTGGAGCCAGCACCTTAAATGGCTTGAGTATGCTCATAATTCTCTGCCTTCCGCTTCGACAGGTATGGCTCCATTCCACATCGTGCACGGCTATCCTCCCTCTCTGTTCCCTTCATTGGCCACGGATTCTGTGATGCCGTCAGCCCTGGCGGTGGTACGATGATGCAAATGAACCTGAGAAACAGCTCGGAGGACGCTGCTGCGCATGGGCAGCGCCTACAAGTCAGCAGCGGACCGTAAGAGGAGAGTTGCACCAGAGCTCAAGGTGGGACAGCGGGTGTGGCTCTCAACCAAGGATCTGCCGCAGGGGATGGAATCTCGCAAACTCCCTCTCAGGTTCGTTGGTCCTTTCCCAGTCAGCAAGATTATTAACCCGGTTGCCGTATCACTCAAGTTACCCAGGTCGATGAGGGTTCACTCGACATTCCACATCAGCAGACTGCGCCCGACTCGTCCTTCTCCACTGGTTCCTCCGGCCAAGCCCCCATCCCCCCCCCCGCATGGTGGACGGCGGCCCGGTGTATACTGTGTGGTGATGATGGTTGCACAATACATTCAGGTATTCAACGGTTATGGGAACCATCACTAATTAACACTCCTTTCAGTGTACCACTCTAAAAAGGGTTTAGAAGTGCCCTGTGTTCGCAGGTTGTGCTGACACAAAAAGGTTGGAAATCCCTGGGCTGGCAGAACACACTGATTTCACTTGCATTGACTTGGCTAATGCTTTCTTCTGCATTCCGCTTCATCCTTCCATGAAGATTATTTTTGCTGTCCTCCCGCTGCAGAGGAAGGGGGTTCCAGTACCGAGTGGACTGGGAGGGATATGGACCGGAGGAGCTCTCCTGGATCCCCTCCCATTACATCGTGGACCCTTCCCTCATCAGGGACTTTCACGCGGCCCATCCTGATGCCCCTGGGCCGTCTGGAGCAGGCCGTGTGTGTGTGTGGGGGGGGGGGGGTACTGTCATGATGCTGGCTTCCAGCCCGGGCTGGGCGTGGCCAGCCAATCAGTAGACACACACCTGCGCCTCATGAACGTTAGTGACACTCAGTACATATAGGACCCGGGGGACGACTAGTCCTCCGATAGATCGTTGCCTTTCATGCCTCATTCCCGCACTCCCGTTTGCCTGACGTCTACCTTCCGTGTACTGACCCATGCCTGTCCCCTGACCACCCTTGTAAGCCTGCCGTTACTATTACCTCTGCTTGTTTGGACTGTCTGCCTGATTCCCGACCTTGGACCGAATAAAGGTTTTCTCTGTACTGCCTGCTAGTCTCTGGAGTCGTGTATTTGGGTCCGCCCTCGAGCCCCGTTCGTGACAGAAACGGCCTTTGGCGTTGTCTCTTACTAACCCATTTGAAGCGTCACCTTACCATGAAGTCAGGAAAGCTTTAAATGAATTTCAGCTCCAGTTTTGAATGTTACTGCGGGCCGGCTCGAAGTAGATGTAGACAATCAAACGTCTCTCACTCATGCACAACAGACATCGAACATGAATACAGTTGCGGAAACTTTGGCTGCTGGAGTGACCACTGCCATTAGAGAATTAGAAGGCAGATTGGAAAAAGTGGCCAACTTGAGAGCTGACCCATTCACAGGTTTGACTCAGCTACGACTGTACAAGACAGAATTAAACAGACACTAAGAGGTTCCCAAAAATATCAGAAATCAACTTGAGAGAACCGCGACTGAACATGAAGATAGAGCAAACGCTGAATCGGAGGAGCAGGACCGCGCCCTTCGCGGTGAACAAGAAGCAGCCCGACTGAAAAGAGAACAGGAAGCTGCTGTCTATGCTGTGGAACACGCTGCTAGAGGCTCTCCGAGTGGGGTAGCAGAAAACAGGTTGTATGTTGCTCAGTTACAGAATCAATTAGCAGAATTATAGTCTCATGTCCAGAATCTTTCAGGTGCCCACCCTGACTCCGTTTTGGATTGAACCAGAAGTCCTGAAAAACCAGAGGAATCTTCCGATGGTCCAGCTTTTCCTCCTCATCGGCCTGTGACTCGTTCCCAAATCTTTCAGGCACCCATGTTAGCCAAAGTTGATCCGGCTACTGGTAACTCTGCTATGTTTTACAAACCTTTCTCTCCCACTGATGTGAGTGTGTTGCTGCAGAAACTTCCACCCATGCAATCTGGTGGTGCCAATTGGCTTCAAGCAGTGCAGAGAGCGGTTACGGGACAAATGTTAACAGCAGGTGACATCCTGTTCTCCCCACACAATCATGTCCGCTTACACAGTTGAATACTCTGATGCAAAATTCTGGTTTTTCTTCTCTCCCTGATCATCAGGTTCTTACACAAGAAAATTATTTGACCTTGTCTACAGCGTTAGATACTTTATTCCCGCTTCCTGAGTGTATCATTTCAGATTTGATTTTTGCTCCCAAAGCAGATGAGGAGGCCGTGGGTTTTGTTGACCGAGCCCTCACTTATTACACTCTGAAAACAGGACACACCCCTACAGCCTCCGCTTTGCATTCGCAAGTGTTTCGAGCAGCCATTTTGAAGGGCGTTCACAAGTCTGTGGGGCAGGCCATGGAGGCCAATCCGGACCTTCCCGGTGCTGAGGTTGACCAGTGGTTGTCACATCTTAAACATCATTTGAGGAGATATGCTAAAGAAAAAGAGTCAAAGGTTGATAAACACAAAACTGTAGAAACACAACTTGCCATGTTGGCCCCTGGCGGCCATGACATGTGCTTCTATTGTGGACGGCCTGGTCATTGGGCCCGCGATTGCAGACAGCGATCTTGAGCGTCTGAATGGAGAGGCAGAGGCAGAGACCAACAATCTGCATGGTGCTACAATTGAGGAGGGTACAACCAACCCCGGGGGAGAGGATATCTTGCACAGCACCAGGAGCTACCACAACAGCAACAAGGATATCTGCCTCTCTCTAGTGTACAGCAGCAACAAGCATATTCCCCGGTGCCAAACCATCAGTATCTGCCTACCTCTGGTGGACTGTTTTCCGCAATGATGGTGCCCTGAATCCACTAGCTTAGGCTTGTAGGAGCCTTTGATGACCCTGACGGTAGGAGGTTCTGCTTTATCATTTATGGTCGTCACAAGAGCTCAGCATTCTACCGTCATAGCTCTGCCTCCTGATAGTTCTCTTACCTGAAAAAGGATCTCACTTGTTGGATTCAAGAGTGAAGAAACTGCCATGCATTTGACAACTCCAGTGACTGTTCAATGTTTTTCACAGACATTTTTGTATTCTTTTGTGTTTGCACCTAACTGTCCAATCAATCTTTTGGGCAGAGATCTCCTCATTGCCATGTGCCCTCTCATCAAATGCAGCCCTGATGGACTTATCCTCGAATTTCCGGATGGTAACACCTACTGCTGCTCAGCTGCCTCTGCCACCGGTGCCACCTCCCAGTTCCCGCTTGTAGAATAACGCCCTGTGGCATGCGCCACTGCTGACATCTACTGGGCTAGAGTGGATATTGACTCCAGTGGTTGGCTCCAAGCTGAACAATTTTTGGCTCTCTGGTCACCTTGGGTTTGCAACCTCAGATCTTATGATATGGTAGCTGATTGTATTCATTGCACTCTGTACTATGTCAGATCAGGAGATGAGATCTATAGTGAGGCATTTCAGGAAATTGAAAACAACATATGGGAATTGAACATGGTGATTTGTTTGCAGGGAAACCAGGTGTCGCATTTTCGGTGTTCCTGACTCCTGAACAACTCAAATGGTACAGGATGGCGGATCCCCCGGATCCTTCGACGCCTCCTTGCTATTTCTCTTTGATGGTCTCGCCTCAGCACACAGCGAAGGATCTTGGTCCGTTTGTCCTGGCAAAATTAATTTCACTCTGTATTGCTCTATTCCCCGTCACTTGATGCTTATTGGATTCAGTCTAACACATTTTAACCCACTTCTGTTTTGGAGCACCAGCTTATGGATAGACACCATGGGCGTGAAACAACCGACAGCTATTTTGCTGGTCAACGTCTTGATTCCCTTCCCACATCGCTGTGGTCCATGGATTCCAGTGATGTTGGTCTCTGCAATGTATCACCTGTTGTGTTTCAGATGAAACCAGGACCAATATATGTTCCCCAATACTCTGTAGAAGAGGCTGGGATGATTGGCATTTCGGAAACAATTGATGGCTTGCTCAAAGCAGGAGCGTTGTGTGAAATTCCTGGCTCTGATTTTAACACCCCCATCTTGCCTGTTGAAAAGAAAAACACTGGAAAGTTTCACATGGTCCATGACCTGCGAGCAATTAATGTGGCCGTGTTAACCCTCACTTTGCCCGTCCCGAATCCGCACTCGGCACTGTCCCAAATTACATCAGCCCACACTGATTTCACTTGCATTGACTTGGCTAATGCTTTCTTCTGCATTCCGCTTCATCCTTCCATGAAGATTATTTTTGCTTTCAATTGGAATGGTGTTTGCTATTCCTACAATCGTCTGCCTCAAGACTTTGTCCTTTCACCTGGACTCATCAATGACTGTCTTCGTCAGTTGCTGTCTCCACTTGAATTGCCTCATGGTGTTCTTCTGATGACCTCTTGCTGGCGGCTCCATCTGAAACTTCTTCTCTCGAAGCCACTGGGTCTTTGCTTTCTCATTTGGCTTCTGTTGGACTGAAGTGTTCCAAGTCCAAACTCCAGATTACCCGACCACAGGTTTCCTCTCTCGGACGTCTGATCTCACGTCATGGCACAGGAATGTCTCCCTTTCACAAAGACGATATCCCCCATCACCCAAAACCAAAAAAACGTCAAAACCACCGTCTTTGCAACTACTCCAGGCACTATGTTCCAAACTTTGCTGAACTCACTCACCCGCTCCGACGGATGGTCATTGTACAAGGTATGCACAATCCTTTTAACACTCTTTGTTGGACCACGGAAGCAGACACTTCCTTCATCTTCTTGAAACAACATCTTTCCAGTGCCGCAGCTCTTGCGATTCTTGATTACAGGCATATGTTCTATTTTGACGTGTCTGAAAAGATCAGCAGCGTTTCTGCTGGTCTTTATCAGAAAGGGGAAGGAGGAAGTCGACATGTTTGTCCGTATGCATCAACTCCATTGGAAAAATACGAGCAAAGACACTCATTTTGCGCTTCTTTCGCATCTGCTCCAGCCAGAGTGATTCAGAAGACATCTCACGTTGTTTTTCATCACTCGCTGACTGTGCAAATATCACACAGTACAGTCCAGTACGTCACGAGACAAGCTTTCACCATGACCGGAGGAAGACAGAGAAAAATTGAAGCAATTTTAACACAACCACATATTCTCTTTACTCATGAAGGGGCAAACATGGCTGAAGGTCTGCTCGGAGGAGAACCGCATTGTTGTGTACGAAAAACGACAGAAGAAAACTCAACCCCACTGGACTCTACGAGACACCTCTTGACAACCCAGGCTTGATTCTTTTCACAGACGGATGTTGCTTCAAAGGCAACGATGGCCTACAATCTGGATTTCCAGTAACCCAACCCACAGAAACAGGTTTTGAAGAAGTGCAAGCAGAAAGAATTCCAGGCTCCCAGTCAGCACAAAGGGCAGAAATTTTGGCGTTAACGGCACCTCTCAAGTTGGCAAAAAATCAGTCAGTTATCATTTACACAGATTCAGCGTATGCACACATGACAGTTCATGTTGCATTAAAAGAATGGCAGCGAAACGTTTTCCAAACTGCAACCGGTACACCTATTAAGTACTATACTCAATGCTCCCTACAGTGGTTGCAGTCCTTAAATGCAAAGGTCACTCTCGATCTAATGATTTTGTATCAGCAGGAAATGAATCAGCAGATCGAGCAGCAAAAAAAGGTTGCAGGGTACCGACTAACACTCCAGCTCACTGTAAGTGAGTCTGAATGTGACAATCAACAGGAGAAGACGCTTCCTGCATGACCCTGCGTCTATGGATGTTTGGAGACTGATGGACACTGGTCATCCGCTGACCGCCAACATGTGGTATACTTATTCATACTGGACTGCCAAATCATTAATCACGACCAATTGTTATGTTTGCTCTCTAATGCCTCATACTACTACACAACCATGGCTCACTGCTAAAGGGATGATTGTCAAGGAAGCTAAGTGTTTTGCATCTATGTCTCATTTGGGATATCAACATTCCTCTAATGTTCTAAATGACACCGTCGCACTTCCATATCAAGCTGCTGTGGGCATTAGGAACAATACTTGTAGCAAACTGATTTTTCCTGTGTTTCACTATAAAATGACTGGCCAACCCCTTGCTGTTAAGGTATTTTTTAAATCATACCCAATATATACATGACCAATGCTATATACAGGAACACGGAAACATCACTCTGGGTTCCTTGAATGTTACCTTGCAATCCAAGGGGACCCGAGCTGTATCTTCCGGTGAAGGGGCCCCTTGTAATGTGTCAGGACCATCAAATGGCACCTACCCCACTGATGATGCAATGTGGCTTTGTAGCACTTCTGCTTATTATGTTCTTCCTCCAGGATGGAAGGGAGTGTGCAGTCCCATCCGTGTTACTGATCACACCTTCCTGATGTCTTGGGATGACGACACCCAGTCGTCCCATCAACGTTCCAAACGCTCTGCTGATATCCCCACCTTTGCTCCACATGATCCTGTGTGGGGTTCAAATGTTCCAGAGTTCAAACACTCTGCTGTAGGCACAAAAAATGTGTATTCCCTGTTGCCCACTATCAGAGTAGATAAATTTGCTCTTCGTCTTGAAACTGTTGATTTTAGATTCAAGTGTTTTATGAATATGTCCCTGGCAATTTTCAAAGGTTACAACTCCGAGGTTGATTCCATGCACACCATGCTTTTGCAACATCAATTGGTATTGGATTTATTAACTGCCTCAACAGATGGTGTGTATATGCTCTTCAATCAAACTTGTTGCACTTACATACCTGACGAAATTCATCAATCCATAGAACCACAATTAGCTACTCTTCAAAATTTAGTCAGCCATGGCCCATGACAAACCGGATTCCTTTTCTCCCTTTTATTGGCTCTCATCTGGGCCCTTATGGTGTGTCTGTTTGTTTGAAATTTTTGATCCTCATGTTATTGTTCCCCTACTGATTTTGGTCTGTTTAGGTTGTGTTGCCCCACTCTTGCGGGCCTCTTTAATGTGTGCTATTGCCCCTGTTGCCGCTAATAAACAAATGTTGATGTCTGTGTCTATTTTGGATCCCAAGCCCAACATCCTGCCCATACCCGATGATGATGATCCTGCTGCTACCTTTTTGTGATCTTTATTCTAGGTGTCGGACTCTTTCGAGTCTGAAAGGGGGATTGAAGTATGTCTTATGCCCGTATTTAGTCATGACTACATAATTTCCTCATGTCCTCAGTGGAGCTTTGTTCTGTAGCCAGATGTGTGTCCTTGAGCAGCTCTGCATGTAGGCTAACCTTGATGAACTGCATACAGGACCCTTTGTAATAATCCATTGCCAGGTAGAACCGGTTGAGACAGAAACCCTTTGTCTAAAGTGGAAAGCCCCGATCTCACGCCACAGGTTTGATACCACCCATAGTCCCCCCTTCTGACAAGATTAAGGATGTGTGTTTTCTCTGTATCTTCGCACTTGTGATCTGCTCTCTACAGCCATTGTCTGTAACTCATAAATGCCCGGAATATTCTGTAAGTAAATTCTTCGAAGAAACTGTTCATCGTCTCCAGCCTTTATTTGGATAACCAACATTCTCACTACCCGAAATTAAATGAACACGCGGAGGAAAAAGCGTCCTCCAACAATTGGTGACCCCAACGTGATTTCGGACTGAGGTGTTGGTTGACAGACAGAACATCGGGCGGCCAACAATTGATAAGGTAAGAGGACATTTATCCTCCAAAAATGATCTTCTGTCTGTTAACTGGGGTTGAGGTCCGTGTCACGTTTGAATTTGTTACATTGTGAAATTATAGTTTTTGGCTATGTTGGATTACCAACATTCTCACTACCCGAAATTAAACGAACACGAAAAGCGTCTTCCAACAGTGCCTTGGGTCATTGTCATGTTGAAAGACCCAGGCATGACCCATCTTCAATGCTCTAACTGAGGGAAAGAGGTTGTTCCCCAAAATCTCACAATACGTGGCTGCGGTCATCCTCTCCTTAATACAGTGTACTTGTCGTGTCCTATGTGCAGAAAAACACCCCCAAAGCATGATGCTACCATCCCCATGCTTCACAGTAGGGATGGTGTTCTTAGGATGGAACTCATCATTTGTCTTCCTTCAAACAGGGTTCATGGAATTATGACCAAAAAGTTCCATTTTGGTCTCATCTGACCACAAAACTTTCTCCTATGACTCCTCTGTCTCATCCAAATAGTCATTGGGAAACTTAAGACGGGCCTTGACGTGTGCTGGTTTAAGCAGGGGGACCTCACACAGGTGCATCTGATTCAGGATAGTAGAAGAGTTGGAGGTGGACTTTTAAAGGCGGATGAACAGGTCTTTGAGGGTCCGAATTCTAGCTGATAGACAGGTGTTCAAATACTTATTTGCAGCTGTATCAGACAAATAAATAGTTAGAAAATACATACATTGTGATTTCTAGATTTTTCTTTTTAGAGTATCTCTCTCACAGTAGACATGCACCTACGATGAAAATTTGAGACCCCCCACCCATGATTTCTAAGTAGTAGAATTTGCAATATAGCAGGGTGTTCAAATACTCATTTTGTTCACTCTAAAAGTGGCTGTAATGCTTGTTTTCTCACACCCTGCCATTGCCTCAGAAAGAAATGAAAGATCTCCTATCAAAAAATGTAAGTTTATTTCATAGGCTTTACAGCATGCATTGGAACGTGACAACATTTAATAATAAATCAACAGAGTTAACATATATGCTATTAATGCCATGAAAACAGACAATCATATGGGAACTGTTTACATTCTGAGTATTAAAGAGAGGAAGGAGTTTGTTCAGAAGTTCAGGATACAGAGGACTGGGAAATGGGAGCATTATATTATAAAAGAATTTCATAGTTCTATTGTACTTGATACTTGTCCTTATCCACAATAAATCCAATCACTTAGTATTTGCACAAGGCCTCATGTCACAAACAATGTAATTAAGCAGTTCAGGCTATGTTTTGAAGAATACTGCACATTTGAACCTTCATTTATCCTTGGAAAGTTTGCAAAGCAAATCTTATCATCTTTACATGAACAATGATCCATCCATTCATTATCTGAGCCGCTTATCCTCACAAGGGTTGCAGGAGTGCATATCCCCAACTATCTTTCAGCAGTAGCCGGGGTACAGCCTGAACTGGTTAGTTTTATATATATATATATGTATATATATAATTTAAAAAAATGCTCACAGAAAACTGTATTGCTTTATTGCAGGAATATTTTGAGATAAAAAATGTGTAGGCTACAAATTGATTAAATATAACTACTGTATTTGAGTGAACTGAGCTTCATAATACTGATCATTTTTGTAGTATTTATGCACAGTGGTCCATATGATTTACAATAGCTTTACAGGAAATGAGGTGTCACAAACAATATCGCATGGCTGGTCACAGTCAATGTGAAATGATTCTCAAATTATCTAAAAAAAAAACACCCCTCCACCAAACAAAAAAGAATGACTGTCGTATTTTTTTATTTTACTTTGGCCTATGAGTAGATTTTCCATTATTTCCCATGTATACATTTTCCCGCAAGAATTTAACGTCAAATAATTTATTCCCAAGCTATTTGCATACGTGGAACAACAACCAGATGCAAGCATGACACGAGGCAAATATACAGCCATTTGCAAACCATCCAGGATTGGGACTAATTATCGGATCAATTCAATCAAAAACTCTTCAATACTTTAATATAGTATATTGAACTTCGGATGAAGAAGGCAACCGCAGTGTTTTTGGGACACATGGTAGTAATATTAAGGCACACATGGACAAATTAGATAATTTGGAAAAATACTGTATATACTGTATATGTAGGCGGCACAGTAGTGCAGCTGTAGAACATAGGCCCTAGGGTTCTGAGGACCGAGGTTCAAATCCTGCCTCCGCCTGTGCGGAGTTTGCACGTTCTCCCTGTGGCTGTGTGGGTTTTCTCGGGGCACTCTGGTTTCCTTCAACATCCCAAAAACATGTGGCATTAATTGGAAATTCTGAATTGCCTCTAAGTGTGATTGTGAGTGCTACTATTGTCAATCTCCATGTGCCCTGCAATTGGCTGGCAACGAGTTCAGGGTGTACCCTGCCTCCTTCCAGATGACAGCTTGGATTGGTCTCAGCACTCCCATACCCTCGTGAGGACATGCAGCTCAGAAAATGGAAGGATGAATGGACTGTACGTGTATCACCTTAGGTAAGGTTCACACACCTCAGATATTCATCCATCCATCCATTTTCTTAGCCGCTTATCCTCACAAGGCTCGCGGGGAGTTCTGGAGCCTATCCCAGCTGTCAACGGGCAGGAGGCAGGGTACACCCTGAACTGCTTGCCAGCCAATCGCAGGTCACATCGAGACAAACAGCCGCACTCACAATCACACCTAGGAGCAATTTAGAGTGTCCAATTAATGTTGCATGTTTTTGAGATGTGGGAGGAAACCGGAGTCCCGGAGAAAACCCACGCAGGCACGGGGAGAACAGGCAAACTCCACACAGGCGGGGCCAGGGTTAAAGTGTTGGCCTCACAGTTCTGAGGACTGGGTTTCAAATCCTGGCCCCGCCTGTGTGCAGTTAGCATGTTCTCCCCGTGCCTGCGTGGTTTTTCTCCAGGCACTCCCGTTTCATCCCACATCCCAAAAACTTGCATTAATTGGACATTCTAAATTGCCCCGAGGAGTGAATGTGAGTGCGACTGTTGCTGGTCTCTACAGTACGTGGCCTGCGATTGCTGGCAAACCAGTTGAGTGTGTGCCCCGATTCCTGCTCAGTGATTCCTGGGATAGGCTCCAGCACTCCCATGAACCTTGTGAGAATAAGCGGCTCAGTAAATGGATAGATGGATGAACAACAAAAACAGAACCAGTATGACAGAGATTACAGAAGATAAGGCCTAACGTGTGTGTGGAATTCAGTAAAACAACAATAAATTAAACATGTCTGTTTGTATTTCTAACTAATTATGATGGCTACTAACATGTGGGGTGACATGCAACACGACAGTTGCAGTGAGATTTATTGTGATAATCAGTAAAGTGAGATGACTGAGGATCACATAAATATGTCTTTGTTATTAGAAAATAAACAAAGTAAAACAAAGTTGCTCACATGTGATCACACAATTATGAAGTTGGACAATGCTAACACCAAGTGAAATAATTGTGAGTTTGTTATCCACAATGTATACAATGTTATCATGCCCTCATTCTCAGACTCAAAGACAATGAAAATAGTCTAGACAAAGAAGAAAGTGGACTGCAGGGTTTCTAAATCCATACTGTAGTTGTTGCAATATCATACAATTCCATACATACATTATAAAAAGGCAAAAAAAGATAGATCTCAATATATGTAGTAATGAAATTGGGAATTATTGCTAGATGCTTCTTTATGATTAAGGTAAGAATATAATTGTAATGCAGTTATAGTTATAGTAATGCCAAAAAAGGGTCTGTAAAATCCACTGCTGCTCATTCATGCCCGGAATAGCATCTGATGAGCTCTCTGCAAGGAAGGTAGAGAAACTGCAAAGTCTTTGGCAGGCCATACAACACAAACATCCAAATTTGCACCACAATGCCCCACAAAATTCAAAGTTAAAGGCTTGTGACAAACGTAGATTTCTATCATATAAATGGGTCTAATGCTGCCAGCCAAGCCAAGTTATATTAACACTTCTCCAAGTTTACAGTTAGACCTGATATTGTGAGAAGGTAACTACTGGACATAAAAGCGACAGTCCCCTCCAAATTGTATTGGATGGCAAGGTCAATTCTTTTTTTTTGTTGAATACTGAAGACGTATAGGTTTCTGATTCAAAGATAAATATGAGACAAAAGTTCAGAATCTAGATACGTTGAAGGAGAGTGCACATTTTGTTTGAATCAACCATTTTTCAAGTGAGCAAAAGTAGCGGAACATGTGACTGATGGGTGTTTCTAGTTGCTCAGGTGCTGCCTTTTACATTGTCTGCTTAAACATAAAATAGTGCATGTTTTTGGCTTTTGCTTTCACCTGTGAAAACTGCATTTGCTGTTAAGCAAACATGAAAACCAAAGAGCCGTCTATGGAAGAAAAGCAAATCGTTCAGAAAATGAGAGAAGAGCGAAAATCAATCAGAGCTATTGAACAAACATTGGCCATAGTCAATAGAACAATTTAAAATGTCCTAAAAACGGAAGAAACTACAGGTGTACTGAGCAAAAGATATCAAACAGGTAAGCCAAGTGTATCAACAGCCGTTTACAACACAAACATTGTGTGAGCTGTGAAAAAAATCCCAAAGAGAACAGTCAGTAATGCCAAACTCCACTGGTCGGGGTACACCATCCATTGTTTGAAGAAGACTTTGGGATAAGAACTATACAGGCCATATCACAAAATGCAAACCACGCATCAGCAAAAAGAATTCAAAGGGCAGATAGAATTTTGCAAAGAAGTAGTATTGATGAAGCACAAAAGTCTCGGGACAAAGTTTTATGGATTGTTGAGATTAAGATTAACCTCTTCCAAAGTGTTGTAGAGGCATTAGTATGACACAAGAAAGTATCTGCTAATGATCCAAAACACACAAGTTCATGCGAACATGTTGGAGGTAATATGCCTTGGCCTTCCATTAGTGCTTCTGGAATGGGCTCACTCGTCTTAATTAAGCAGAGAACTCATGATGGGAGCAGCAGAATGAATTCTGAAGTCTTCAAAACCATTTTTCTGGAAATCTACAGAACAATACATCCATACTAATCAAGAGAAGCTTCATTACCCAACAAGATAATGACTGCCACCACAGGAAAGGACTTCATCAGGGGGAAAAAGCACAACTGACCAAGTCAATCACTAGACCTTAACCCAAATAACCATGCATTTTACCTCATCAAGAGGAGACTGTGGAGACAAAGGCTTCACACAGTTATTGCAAGTAAGGGTTATGGCACCAAATATAACATGGTATTCACTTTAAGCTAATGTCTGTACGAATACTTTCACTAACTTGAAAAAAGGAGGGCTACAAACAAATGGTGGTCTGTCCCGAGTTGTTTAACACATCTAAATGTAAATACCATGAGATAAAAGCTAGAATTCTGAACTTTTGTACCATGTTCATCTTCAGTATGCAACAAAAACAAGTGAATTTACCTTGTCATTCCACTACTTTTAGAGGGCACTGTATGTAACTTTGAGGAAAAAAATGCAAAGAAGATACGAAACAAAATAGGTGTTACAAAATATATAACTGTAATTTAATGTGCATTCGTCTTGTTAAAGACAAAATGTAACCTGCCCCTAGAATCACACCACAGATGTGACAATTTACTTACTCCATCAGATATTGTACAGTGGAAATGAAAGGTCATTGGCCAATATCTGATGATGCAAATTCTGTATCTACCATTTGCACTTTGACCAGCTCCATCGTGTCCAGAAAAAAACTCCTGGATTCAAAACTTCATTAACTTTTGCACTTTAAACCAGATGCAATCAGTCAAATGGTTAAATAGAACCAGTTTTCTGTTTAGAGTGGCCCATGTGAATGTAGGAATGAAAGGATCTTTACTTCTGTTGCCCCTTCAAAATGTTTTATAATTGGGATTGGAATTTTACTTTTATCTTGCATGATTGAAGGTCTAGTTTTGGGGGATGTCGCCAATCCTTATCAAACTATGCAACTCTCTGAGACGCTTTTGATTGAGAGTTATAAAACTAAACTTGAGTTGAAAGTAGAAAAGAACTGAGGGACTCAGCAGACATTTATATGTTATTTTGTGTTGAGAATCCTTTCACTCATTTCATTTTGATTAATTCTTCCATCCCATTATGTGTACTATTAGTTGTTTCAAAATTAGAAAATGCAAATTAAATGCTTGTCTTGTTTCCTATGTCCACTATTTTTCAACAGCATGTTGAAAAACCCCAGTGTTACAAGGCTGGCTATAAGCAGGATCTACAGGTCACACGCGTTACAGCAAGAGTGTAGTTTTTTTTTTGAGCAGAGATTTTAACATGAGTTTGGGCATGGTTAAAAGCATTACCATATGTATGTGGCAATTAACATATGCTTACTTTCAGATGGTTACTTTACAGCCACACAGGGTTCTCGGCCTTTGAAGGCCTGGGATGTCAATTCACATTTGACCTTATGATCTTTTACTTTTCATATAGTAAAATAGCTGATTTCTATCCTGGTGCCACTCTCGAAACTGACTGTCCTGATTGTGCCTGTATATGCAACCATATGGCAAGAAAATACAAAATATGTCACATTCAAAAATATTTGCATTTTTAGTCTCCTATAAAAAAAAGTTTTATTAAACAATCCAATAATTGTTTACTGTAATGTTGAAAAACAAAACAAAAAGAAACAAAAAATAATTCCCCATCCTGCTTCATGTAGTAAAGATGCTCTCCTGTTCCATCTCTCGTTGAGTATTCTAGATGGGAAGCATCATTCCAGGAGAGCGAGGCTGACGAAGGCATCAGAGGTGGCTGTCTGATTCGTATTTGTCAGGAGTTCCATTTTCGAGAGGCCAAGTACTAAGTCCTTGTTCGATGAAATTGATGTTACACTCGTTGAGGCGTTGTACACGATATGTTTCATAATGGATGTTGTGTGTGACGTCTTTAAGGTCCTGCAGGTGAGACCTTTGAAAGAAGAGCAAAAACAAAAGACGGTCGAAATTACTGAATAATGTTTCACCTCACTATCTCAAATAGCGTATGTAAATAAAATTATTGTCAGTCAATAATTGTCAAGCATAACTCTCTGAGCACAGAATCTCCAACACTTCCCAACAACCAACACAAGAGAATTTCCGAGATTATTCAAAACATGTGCCCGTTGCCAATTTATAGCACCATCACATTGCTTGTGTTAACACTAAAATAAAAGTACAAACAATTGCCCACTTTTGCTTAATTCTGTATAAAAATTAAAATGGCCTTATTGTGGGATCTCCTAGCTCTTTCATGGAATCTCTGAATGAAAGATGCTAAAGGAAAATTATTCATTCATTCATTCATTTTTCAGAATGCTTATCTTCAGTTGTGTCGTCGGCATGCTTGAGCCTATCGCAGCTATCTTTGGGCGAGAGGGGAGTACACCCTAAATTGGTCAGCAGCCAATCGCAGGTCACATCGAAACAAATAACCAATCTCAATCACATTCATACCCACAGACAATTTAGAGTCTTCAAGTAACCTACCGTGCATGCTTTTGGGATGTGGGCGGAAACCTAAATCCCGGACAAATCCCAACCAGGCACGATGACAACGTGCATATTCCACAAAGGCGAGCCCGGATTTTAATTCGGGGCCTCAGAACTGTGCAGCAGATGTATTAACCAGTCGTCTACCGTAGAAAATTATAATATATGTAAATAATTGTTCAATATTTACAATCAGGCGGCAGCACAGTTGAGCAGCTGTAGAGCGTTGGCCTCACAGTTCTGAGGACCGGCGGTCGAATCCCAGCCCCACCTGTGTGGAGTTTGCATGTTCTCCCTGTGCCTGCGTAAGTTTTCTCCGGGCACTTGGGTTTCCTCCCACATCCCTAAAATGTGTGGTCACTCTAAATTGCTCCTAGGTGTGATTGTGAATGCAACTCAATGACATACAATAAAAACTGGACTGCTCGTAGGCCCCTTTCACGTGGTCAACTCCCGGTCAGGGCAAAACATTGCTTTGGGTACTAGTTCAAGTCAAAGTTGACGTCCTTACAATTGTACATTGTGAAACGTAACAACATTGAAATTAATTAGAATACGTAACTTTTCACTAGTATTTGTGTTTCACCTGAATCTTCATAATTAATCATTATATATTTATTACATCGTTTTCTATAACAATGTGTATATGTTGACAATACGTTTTGCCCTGACCAGAAGTCAGAGCCTGTTGACCAGAGCGGAACCAATGATTGATGCAGAGTGCGCAGTTGAGTTTTTATTCGAAATCATTGGTGCGACTGTTGTCTGTCTCATGTGCCCTCCGATTGGCTGGCAACCAGTTCAGGGTGTACCCTGCCTCCTGCCCGATGACAGCTGGGATTGGCTCCAACACTCCTGAGACCTTGGTGAGGATAAGCGGCTTAGAAAATGGATGGACGGATGTATTAGTTACCTGATTCTGGACGATATGATCTTATTAGAAGTGTTGCAATGAGCCAATAAATGATCATTTATTTTCTGAAAGTTAAGCCAAATGTTTGATCACCAATAGCGCACAAAGACAAACTTGCTGTTCGTTTGTCTTTCTTCCTCATTGGTGATTGGCGAATGGTACACTTCCGTGTCAATTAAAATTTTAATTGCACATAAGACCATTTTATTGAGGATCAGTTCAGGGTACACAACCCTCTCGCCCAAAGATAGCTGTGATAGGCTTAAGCACGCTCTCGAAGCTACAGTTCTGAAGATCAAGGTTCAAATCCCAGCCCCGCTTGCGTGGGTTTTCTCTGTGCACTCCTGTTTCCATACCATGCAAGGATTTGTTGATCTTTTACAAAACTAGCCGCGAATGCATACGTGACATTGAGCTGCACAAGTTCAACTTCACAATGTCAATGTTTTTTTCCACGTTAATTGTCATTGTATTTTAGTTTATATTGATAATGGTTCTTGAAATGTAAACCTTTTTTAATGGTCACATTCATTGCTGATTTATATTTTTTTTTTTACATGAAACCAGGTTGTGTATCAAAGAATGACCTCTTGGTCCATTCCATAACAAGCGTGGCATCAGGGTGTTAACTATCTAAATATGGTAAGAACTAACCATAGCAATAATATTGTTGTACAGTTTGACCTAATAAATTATCAGTAAGATCTGCAGCATCATGATGACACTTTTCCTTGAATCCCCCATTGTATATTATAAGTGATGCATATTGGTATATATGAAGCTCTGAATTTTGGGTTCTCACTGCTTTGGTCAAAGTAAGGAGTCTTTTCAAGTCAATGGGTTCAACTTTATCCCTCCTTGAGCCGTCACCTTATCATGGTGGAGGCGTTTGTGTGTCCCATTGATCCTAGGAGCTGTCACAAGTTGTCTGGCGCGTCATGCCCTTGGTAGGGTCACCTACAGTAAAAATGTCCTAGGTGAGGGGCCAAACATAGCAGGGGTCCATAAACTCCTTTGATGAAAACAAATATTGGATCTAGATTTTCCTTGCCTGGAGAAAGGTAACTAGGCCCCATCTCTGGAGCCAGGGCTGGAGGTAGGTCTTGAAGATGAGTGCCTGCACTAATGAGGCTCGGTTGGGCACAGCCTGAAAGGGTAACGCAGGTGTGGGTATAATTATTGCCCCCTTGCTCAGCACCTGTACATTGGGGTGCTTCCCTCAACCTTTGGATGGAGGGACGAGTCTTGACAGTTGTTTGTGGCTTTGCACTAAAGAACAGATCAGAGTACGCACCCTTCCTGTGTGTGTGCTGGAGAGCGGTCCCATTGGGCACTCCATTATTCTGCTGGGGGACTTCAATGCTTATGTGGGCAATGACAGTGAAAACTCGAAGGACGTGATTGTAAAGAACACTCCCCCCCCAATCAAAACCTGAGCGGTGTTATGTGACTGGCATTTATGCTCATCATGGATTGTCAAGAACGAACTTCATGTTCAAGCATAAGGGTGTCCACACGTGCACTTTGCATCAGACCACTCTAGGTTGCAGTTCAATGATCGACTTTGTGATTGTGTCATCGGACTTGCAACCACATGTCTTGGACAGTCAGCTGCACCTGTCATCTGATTACTACCTGGTGGTGAATTGGTGAGGGGGATGATGCCAGTTGGACCAAATGTATTGTGATGGTCTGCTGGGTACGTCTGGCAGAATCCCCTTCAGAAAGAGTTTCAACTCCCACGCCCGACAGAACTTTGCTCATATTCTGAGGGTTGTGAGGGACATTATTGAGTCCGAATGGACCATGTACTGCATCTCCATTGCCGAGGCTGCAGACTGGAGCTGTGGGCAGAAGGTGGTCAGTGCCTGTCCTGGTCGGATGTCGTCAAGCTGAAGAAGAAGTCCTATTGGGCATTTTTGGCTAGTGGGACTCTTAAGGCAACTGATGGGTACCATTTGGAAAAGTGGAATGAAGCTTTGTGGTCACCAAAGCAAAAACACAGACATGGAAGGAATTTGTTGAGGCCATGGTGAAAGACTTCCGGATGGCTTCGAGGTAATTCTGGTAGATCATCCGGTGTCTCAGGAGGTTATATGGTGAGGATGAGGCACTGCTGACCTCGACTCAGGACGTTGTGAAGTGGTGGGGAAAATACGTTGAAGACCTTCTCTATTCCACTGACACATCTTCCCATGAGGAAGCAGATTATGGGTTCGCAGAGGTGGGTTCCCCAATCTCTGGAATTTAGATAACAGAGGTGGTTAAAAAGATCCTCCGTGGCAAGGCCCCGGGGTGAATGATATTTGCCTCGAGTTCTGAAATGCTTTAGATGCTGTGGGACTGTCCTGGTTAATGCCTTCACACCATTGCGTGGACATCGGGAACAGTGCCTCTGGATTGGCAGACTGGGGTGGTGGTCTCCTTATTTAAGAAGGGGAACTCTGAAAGAGTAATAGCTTGTTTATCGTCTCACCATTACCTCTGTTGAACCTGACTGGAGGTTCTGTTCAAACTACATGGGATCACATTCCTCAGCCAAATTTGTTAGGTCTATTCAGAAGATGGACGGATGGATGGATGGATGGACGGATGGATGGATGATTGGTTCAAGTGTAAGTCAGGTCACGGGATTTTGGTGTTCAAGTCCAACACAAGTTGTAAGTCTTCTAGCATTGTTAAGTTGAGTCGAAAATCACCTGGAGCGGGCCCACTATTTAACAAAATATGGTGTTCGCAAGAATGTGACATCTTGCAAACATGTTTTCCAGCCAAGCTTTGTGTAAGTGATGACATTAACTACTGTTCGTGCTGTCCTCGCACTTAGTAATTTAATTTATGACAATCTTTCAGCTAACCAACATTGCAGAAGATGTGAGTTATTTGGAGACTGAGGTGAGCAGATTAAAAAACCGCATGCTCACTGAAGTCATGTGAACTCCATATTCATGACGGTTTCTATAAAAACAGATATGTAGTCCAACATTACTCAAGAGCCCTTTGGAGACAGTAATAGCTGGTTTATCGTCTCACCATTACCTCTCTTGAACCTGACTGGAGGTTCTGTTCAAACTACATGGGATCATATTCCTCAGCCCAATTTGTTAGGTCCATTCAGAAGATGGATGGATGGATGGATGGATGATGGGTTCAAGTCTAAGTCAGCTCACGACATTGTGGTGTTCAAGTCCAACTCGAGTTAGAAGTCTTCTAACACAGTCAAGTTGAGTCGAAAATCATCTGGAGTGGGCCCACTATTTAACAAAATATGGCGTTCGCACATGTAGTCCAACATTACTCAAGAGCCCTTTGGAGAGAGTAATAGCTGGTTTATCGTCTCACCATTAACTCTCTTGAACCTGACTGGAGGTTCTGTTCAAACTACTTGGGATCACATTCCTCAGCCTAATTTGTTAGGTCTATTCAGACTGAGAAGCTTGGTCATACAAGAGGAGATCAGAGTAGAGCTGCTGCTCCTCCGCATTGAGAATAGTCAGATGAGATGGTCAGGGCATCTGATTTAACTGCCTCCTGGATGCCTCCCTGGTGAAGTGTTCCGGCAAGGCCCACCGGAAAGAGACCCCAGGAACAAACGAGGACACACTAGAGAGACAATGTGTCTTGGCTGGGCTGGGAATCCCTCGGGATACCCCGAAAGAGCTGGATGAAGTGGGTGGGGAAAGGGAAGTCTTGGTGTCCCTGCTAAAGCTACTGCCCCCGCGACCCAACCTTGGATAAGCAGTAGAAGATGGATGGATGGATGGATGATAGGTTCAAGTCTAAGTCAGGTCACGAGATTTTGGTGTTCAAGTCCAACTCGAGTTGGAAGTCTTCTAACACTGTCAAATTGAGTCGAAAATCATCTGGAGTGGGCCCACTATTTAACAAAATATGGTGTTCGCAAGAACGTGACATCTTGTGGAAGACCGCATCATCAACTGAATCCATCTAAAATCAACCGGAACGGAAGACCGAGTACAAAAAATGTCTTCGATGGATCAAACTTTGTGGAAGACCGCATGATCAACTGAATCCATCAACCGGAACAGATATCTTTGCACGAAGGTAAGCCCTATATTTGATTTTCAATACATGTCTCATATAAATGAATTAGCAGTTCTTCGCTTGCATAACATAGCTAAGTGTGAATGATTGACACGCTTGATCTGTGTTGAGCGATATTTTGCGATGATCTGACTGCACAAACGTGTCTCGTTGGCGGCTCCCGAGCTAAGCTATACCGGACTAGCGAGTCCTAAAAGCCTTCGACGTACACCGAGACACCAAGACTGAAGGAAGGATGTTTGAGGACACTAAAGTACTGATTGTCGTACTCGGTCGGGACTTACGTAGGTTCGGCACTAATTCAAGAATAATTATTGAGGGGAGCGCGTGACTTTACACAAAGAAAACGAGAGAAACAACTCGTAAATCAAGCCTCGCCTTCTTCTTTTCCTTCATACAGCGGTTCACAAACGGCTATACAGATACACATACAGATTCTGCACACAAGTGTGATATGTAACACGAAAATAGGAAACTCAATGACAAATTCGTCTTTGGGTTATAATATATTATATTATGTGGCTTCTCGGTCTTCCTCTGACTCTGGAAAGATCTTGCGCTAATATCAATGGTTTCTCCGTCGATATGCATGTAAATACCATTGAAATACCCCTCGCTGAAATACTTGAAGCCCTGCTATCTACTTTTCAACGATATTTCACTGTTAGCTAAGAATGCGAGTGAGAAATCAGCTGGTAAATTGGACAGTTTCGCTCTAGTCTTTTCTTACTGCACCGCCATTTTTGCTAATTGTTTGTCTGAGGTTAGCACACGTGGGGTGACGTAACTTCAGGAGGCGTGGTTAAGTGCCCTGTACGGAGGAGTCAATTGCTCGGTAAATTGTAATCAGAGGTGTATATTGTAAGCAGGTTAGTTCCCTCACATTGCAGTTAAATAGAGAATGGACAGTCTCTTATGTAAGTGATAATGCCTGGTAATCTTTACTCACTTCAGTTTAGTTCTTAACATCACCACAGCTCATTTAGGACTAGTTAATTAAGACTCTGACATTTACAAGTGAGCCTAATAGATTTAAACATTAATTTACACAATAAAAAACATTTGGTTGCTTCTCATCTTTGGAGTTGAGAGGCAAAAACCTTGAGGTGCATTGTGTCTATTTGGAAAGAGTTTCTAAACTAGCCACTAGAGGTCACAGGCCAGTTTATTTCAAGTGCTGGTCCGTAGCCCAGGTAGATGAGATTTGGGTGAGGAAGGGCATCTGGCATAAAACCTTTTCCAAACAAGATACAAACTCCAAACTTCACTTCCACAATGAATCAGTTGTGTCACGAGTTAAGAATGACTCCCAAGAGTGCTGCTGACCTTACAGGGTGCAGCCCGCGTTGAAAGTGGAGCATGATTCCCATTGGTAACCCAAAACTAGGGTTAAGCCAAAAGGTAAAAAAGACTTGAGGAAGAGTTTCTAACTCCAATTCAAAACTATTTCACTACAGTATGTATGAGACACATTTAGAGGGTTGCTGTTGATATTAAGACCCCATAAACTAGACAGCATCAAAATTGGTGATATTTGTGGTCATCAAAAACTCACATCCCATCTCCTTGGTGAAAAAAAACATTATTATTATATTCATAGAAGTCAGGCTCACCTGATAAGGAGATCTCGCAGATTGGCAAACTCACAGTGTGCCACATTTTCAACTGTGAAAAGAGGGATAAGGCAGCTCAATTGATGACAAATTATATATTATCATAAATATTCATCCATCCATCCATTTTCTGAGCCACTTACCCTCATGTGGGTCGCGGGAGTGCCGGTGCCAATCCCAGCTCTCATCGGGCAGGAGTCAGGGTACACTCTGAACTGGTTGCCAGCTTATTAATTGCAGGGCACATGGAGACAGACAAGGGTGGCACTCACAATCACACCTTGGGGCAATTTAGAGTTTCCAATTAATCCATGTTTTTGCGAAGTAGGAGGAAACCGGAGTGCTTGAAGAGAACCCCCGCAGGTACGGGGAGAAGATCCAAACGCCACACAGGCCCCGTGGTTTGATTGTGAGAGCGACTGTTGTCTGTCTCCATGTGACCTGCAATTGTCTGCCAACCAGCTCAGGGTGTACCTTGCCTTCTGAACAATGAGAGCTGGTATTGGCTCCAGCACTCTCGAGACCCTCGTGAGGATCAGCGGCTCGGAAAATTGCTACATTTTATTATGGCGAATGTACTAATGAACTAAGTTGCTTGTTTATGAATACGTGTTTCTCTGGGGTGTCTGCCATCAAATGTGAAATCACACAACAAAAAGCAAATCAGCAAAGGTGCAGTAAATGTGCATGGAAGCACAGATTAGCATTAGGTAATAGCTTCAGTGGGACATACTTTTTCTTCTATGATGAATTAGTTAGGTGATATTTGTGCTACCAGCCATAAGAACTGACACAGAAATGAACTCAAGTAACAATTAACTTAGTTTGACATGAGCGACAGTCACATGGACTGATCCATGTGTCCATCAAAGATCCTCTAGGCAGCATAAAGAGTTCACAACATTCATGGTGAGATTACACCATCCCTCAAGTGCAATCCTACACTGGTAGAATGTAAATACAATTATTTTCCCCTGGCTATGAAGATAGAATTGTCAGTATTTCTCATTCTATCATCTAAATTATATACACAGTCAATCAGTAAATCATTCTATCACCCAAAATATCCTACTTTAGAAAATTGAGACAAGATTTATGTTTATGAGAAAAAATGTAGGACCTGGTGAAAGTAATATGTCACCACCATGAAGATATCAGGCTACATTTCAGCAGTAAAATGATTCTTTAGACAAGTCTAGGTTTCACTTTATGTGGAATTATTGAAAATGACAGTTGTGAGGATAGGTATATATACACTGGTATATAAAAAAAAATCTACTCACCTTCGATAATTCCCCACTTGGTTTTACGGCCCAACACCTTGTTTCCATTCACTTGGTGTTCCTTGTCGGTCCCCACCACTGCGAAGGGAATGCTTTCCTGGATGCAAAATAAAAGCACATCTGACTCAACCATTGATGATGTGATGATTCTCAGGACACGAACGGTGTGTGGTTGCTCAAGTCGACTTTTCAAATTTATTTGGTCCCGTTAAATACAATTAACAGTCTTTGGTTGTTGTTATTGTTTGTTTTTTTATTAACACTCTATTTCAAAGTTAGAAATGTCCAACTCTTTCAGAGAGTAAGATGAGCATGATAACTTAAAATGTGTTCTGCTTAATGATTAACCTAAAGGAAGGTTGGTTTTATTGCATTGACAGTTTTAACAGTTAAACAGCAAGTGATTTTTTTTCCTGATCTGAACCCAAGGCACCGGACAAGAATACACTACATACACTTGGATGAAGACAAGAACTAGGTTCTTACCCTGATCCTGTCATTGAGGATGCACTCCTCTGGATCCTCGTCATACTCTTTCTGGGGATAAACACAAATCCCATTGCCTGCCAAGTCTTGCCGTATCTATTTGTGATTCAAAGGTGAAACGCAAGACCACTTAAGGATCAAATGTATTGATGTGTACATGTATCAGTATAGAGTATATGTCTTCCTTCACCCTCTGCTTGAACTCCTCTCGTTCCTCAATGGTAAGCGTGTCAGCTTTGGCAATAACAGGTACAATGCTTACGATCTTTCCCAATCTCTTCATGAATTCGATATCAATGGGGCGTAACCTAGACACACAGTACAGCTATGGTCAGTTATACAAAAGTAGCCAGTTGGACAAAAAGCATTGTGTTCATTTATTGTTTGATCTGTGCATTACTGATTAAGTCAACATTGATTTATTTTTTTAGGATTGCAAATTTCTTCCAGAGAAATGGCCAGTCTGTTTTTCTGACAAGTTTTAAAAACTTTTAGGTAGTATACTGTATAGTACTGTACTGTAGTTTGTGAGTGATGAGAACAAGAACTGATCTGTTTTATTTGCATTCTGACAGAAAACTCTTCTCAGTGCACGGCACGGAGAACAGTTTCTCATCGACAAACATCTCTGATGCTATGATTGTGTGATAATCGGATTTTTGGTCCTTCCTCACCAAGGCCTGCACGCTTTATTTGGTCTAGTGAACTACAGTGGAAGGCCAAATGACTAGCTTGACCGAGGACAATATACTCTTAAGATACCATATGAGGCTGTCATTTGTTTCCTTGACAGTATCTGAGCAATCCTGTGCTCCAGGCAGTTCCTTTGACCATATGGCTTGGTTTTTGTTTGGACTTGCGTGCTTTAACTATTGTATGTTACATAGACAGACGTTCTTCCCAAAGTGCAACTAATCATTTGAATTTAACAATGTTAATGATAAACATACAAACAGAAGATAATGAAAAAAACCCACCCAGATTTTAATTCAAAATGCCTTATTTTGAGCCAAAATTTAAATAAAAAATATTTTGATGATCAATTTCTCCAGGCTCTCCAGTTTCCTCCCACATCCCCAAAACATGCAACATTAATTGGACACTTTAAATTCCCCCTAAATGTGATTGTGAGTGCAGCTGTTTGTCTCGATGTGTCCTGAGATTTGCTGGCAACCAGTTCACAGTTACCACGCCTCCTGCCCGTTGATAGCTGGGATAGGCTCCAGCACTCCCTGCGACCCTTGTGAGGATAACCGGCTAAGAAAATGGATGGATGTACACTTCAGATGCAGTAGCATTTGTGCTTTTGCATAAATCTGATTTTTCCATTTACTTTCAAAAATCAATGCAATTGTCTGCTTATTTTATTACCTTTCTTAACTTTAAAGTCTGTTCATTACTGATTGGTCATGATGTCACTCAATGTGTGTACATCCATGGTTTTTAACATGGGTTGGATGAAACCCCCGGAGTTCAGTAAGTTAGTCTCAGGGATACAGTCGAGGTCAAGACACTCACGCACACGCACCCCCACACACACACACACACACTCACACACACACACACACACACACACACACACACAACACACACACACACACACACACACACACACACACACACACACACAAACACACTGATGACTCTATTTTAGTGACAAGAGTAAATCTTGCACTGCATGTGGCACAACTCACCGAGGAGGCGGGTTTGACAGGGTGTTGGTCGTTTCGTGGTACATTTCGTTGTTCATTTTGTGGTTCAGTACTTTCAACAAGTTTAAGAACTACTGTGTATATGTTTTTGTAAATGGTACATATTTACAGCATGCTTTTTCAGGGCCAGATCTTGGAAAGGATTAAAATTAATTCATTTAAATATTAAAATTTTCTCAAAGAGGGCCGTGGCTGTGTTTCATCACAATGTACAAACAACACTATCTAACCATGGCTTTTAGGAAAAAAAGGAAAATGACATGTTTTGTGTTGAGTGAAGAGTTTTTACCTGTGTCCTGTCGCAGCCAAAAAGTAAATGCAACAGTGGACTCTTGTGTCAGGTATCCTCCTCTTACGGTTGACATGCAATTCTTCTCGCAGATATTTCTCATACTGCTCGTTGATGTATTTTACGATGGGGTCCCAACTTGAGGAGGGAAACACAGATGATAAATGTGATAAAATGTAACTGAGATACGGTCTAAAAAAAACCCCATGATCCAATATGATTTGACAAAAAAATAAATAAATCAAATGTACAATATTACCCCATATAATATAGCTAAAAACCCTGCAACAACCAATCTAAAATGACATGGTATTAGGAAGGAATAAAACACATTGTTACTTATCTTCATCTGTTTGTAATAATAATGATAATTCATTTCTGGAAAGCTTATCCTCATTAGAGTTGCGGGAGTGCTGCAGCCTATCCCAGCTATTTTCGGGGGAGAAGTGGGGTACACCCTGAACTGGTTGCAAGCCAATCGCAAGGCACATATAAAAAAACATTTGCACTCACATTCACAACTACGGACAATTTAGAGTCTTCAGTTAACCTAAGATGAGTGTATTTGGTATATGGGAGGAAACGGGAGTACCTGGAGAAAACCCACACAAGCAAAGGGAGAGCATGCAAACTCCAGACAGGTGAGACCGGATTTGAACTGTCTTAGAACTGTGAGACAGACATACTAACCAGCTGTGCTGCATTATAATAATAAGAATAGTAATAGCGGCACGGTGGAGCAATTGACCCCTTCGTAGAAATTGCGTCATCCGTGTCGCTGACCAATCAGAGGCCAGAGATCTTTTTGGACCCGCAGTTTCTTCTGACAACGTTGTATGGTCCAGTATAACTTTTGTTAGCGTTTTATCGCGTATTTGGGTTCTTTAACAATAGATATGGTTAAGAGGTGTAGTCATGGACTTAATAATAGTGACAACAGGTATCCTGAAAGGCTAGTTGGTGGAGTTCTATTCGTACCCTTTCCAAAACTGAAGACCCAGTACGAAAAATGTCTTCGATGGATCAAACTTTGTGGAAGAACGCATCATCAACTGGATCCTTCTAAAATCAACCGGAACAGAAGACCGAGTACAAAAAATGTCTTCGATGGATCAAACTTTGTGGAAGACTGCATGATCAACTGAATCCATCAACCGGAACAGATATCTTTGCATGAAGGTAAGCCCTATATTTGATTTTCAATACATGTCTCATATAAATGAATTAGCAGTTCTTCGCTTGCATAATATAGCTAAGTGTGAATGATTGACACGCTTGATCTGTGTTGAGCGATATTTTGCGATGATCTGACTGCACAAACGTGTCCCTTTGTTCGCGGCTACGGTAAACCGGACTGTGTTTGCACGAAGGTATGCCCTATATTTGATTTTCAATACATGTCTCATATAAATGAATTAGCAGTTCTTCAATTGCATAACATAGCTAAGTGTGAATGATTGACACACTTGATCTGTGTTGAGTGATATTTTGCGATGATCTGACTGCACAAACGTGTCCCTTTGTTCGAGGCTAATGAGCTAAGCTAAACCGGACAAGCAGTCCTAAAAGCCTTCGACGTGCACTGAGACACCAAGACTGAAGGAAGGATGTTTGAGGACACTAAAGTAGTGATTGTCGTACTCGGTCGGGACTTACGTAGGTTCGGCACTAATTCAATCAAGCCTCGCCTTCTTCTTTTCATTCATACGGCGGTTCACACATGGCTATACAGATACATATACAGATTCTGCACACAAGTGTGATATGTAACACGAAAATAGGAAACTGTCAATGACGAATTCGTCTTTGGGTTATAATATATTATATTATGTGGCTTCTCGGTCTTCCTCTGACTCTGGAAAGATCTCGCGCTAATATCAATGGTTTCTCCGTCGATATGCATGTAAATACCATTGAAATACCCCTCGCTGAAATACTTGAAGCCCGGCTGTCTGCTTTTCAACAATATTTCACTGTTAGCTAAGAATGCGAGTGAGAAATCAGCCGGTAAATCGGACAGTTTCGCTCTATTCTTTTCTTGCTGCGCCGCCCTTTTTGCTAATTCTTTGTCTGACGTAGGCGCACGTGGCGTGACGTCACTTCAGGAGGCTTGGTTAAGTGCCCTGTACGAAGGGGTCAATTGGTTAGAGCGTTGGCGTCATATTTCTGAGGACTGGGGTTTAAATCCCATCCTGTGTGGAGTTTGCATGTTCTCCCCATTTATGCATTGGTTTTCTCTCAGCACTCTTGTTTCCTCCGACATCCCAAAAACATGCATTCATTGGAGATTCTAAATTGCCCCTAGGTGTGATTGTGAGTGCGACTGTTGTCTGCCTCTATGTGCCCTGCGATTGGCTGGGAACCAGTTCAGGGTGTAACTCGCCTCCTGCCTGATGATAGCTGGGATGGGCAACAGCATTCCCGTGACCCTTGTGAGGATATGCGGCTCAGAAAATAGATGGATGGATAAATGGATGGATGGATGGAATGATGGATGGTTGAATGGATAATGGCAACTTTCAAAAAGAGAGCAGTAAAATAGAGGCTAAAATCACACTAAGAGGAAATTAATCGAAGTGTGAAATTATATAATTACACATGAATATACACACAAACTACATTCATACATACTTGCATGCATACATATAAACAAACATACATACATACATACTGAACATACATACACATATACTGTACATACATGCATACAAACAAACACACACGCACACACATATAAAGACTAAGCAATATACATGGCATTAGAATTGCAGCTTCAGGAAAGGTACAATGCAATTTTGAATTGTTGATTTTGTCTGACTCTGGCTTTGAAAAGAGGACGTAGAGGTAGAACTGGAACCAATGAAGGGGTGTATTGGATGAACTCATACAGACTGGTCAGGAGAAGGTGGGAGTGAAATTGATTGGCAACTACTTTTTCCAGAATGTTGGAGATGGAGGGAAAGTTTGAAATGGGTCAAAAATGATTGAAATTGGGGATGGCAGTTATGTGAGGAAGCAGAGAGGTTAGATTATTTGACAAGGGTCGTGGATTGGGGATCGAGCTGACATGAACATGGTTTGGATTTATAATCAGAAATCAGGCAGTTAAAAGGGGAACAAAAACACTACCAGCATTGAAAAGCATCTGTTGAGGAGTGAGGCAGTGGAACTGGACATAATTGTTAGGAAATGACACAAAATGTTATTTCTAAATACATTCTCTCTATAGATACGTGTGTGTGCGTGTGTGTGTGGGTGTGCGCGTCTTAGCCTTTCTGCCACATACCAGTTGTCATTGTTGATCTGGTCTCCAAACCCAGGAGTGTCAATCACTGTCAGCTTCATCTTAACCCCCTTCTCTTCAATCACTAGACAGCAAAGCACAATAGCGAGACTTTACAGTAAGTGGAATGCACGAACAAGTGAATACCGAAAAAATATTTGTTTCAAATAAAACAGTGGTGATTATTGTCTGATTGGTGTTTTTACAGACAAAACACAAGCCTTATGTTAGTACAGTAGGGTATCAGAGAACAAAATCTTTTAAGAATGAGTGTCATGTGTGTGTTAACTTACATGGCGACATAACCATGTTGGACAGATCCTGAGCAGACGAGCAAAGACTATCATTTACGTCCATTGGCAGTGTTGAGTAAACACTGAGGAATCTTTCAGCGGAAGCCGGGGAACAAACATCTGGTACCTGAATCATTATGATTTTCACTAACCTGCAATAAAACACCACATGCACTGTCTAGACCAGTCTGAGAGTCAAAAGTGCAGTGGCTTCAACTGATTGAAACACCTCCAATAACAGAGCAATAACTAAAAGTGTTTGTCTGAGATTGACTGTCCTCATAGGGACAACCAAGTCGCCATGAGACAGGACTAAATGACAAACAGATTTACAGAATTGGCATGATGTGACCTTATGATTTGTCATTTCCTATCTATCCACACACACTCTGAAGCAAACTGTATTTCTAATGGGATTTACAATTGCTGGAGGGACACAATTCCACAAGTGTGTAACTGTTGGTTTACTTCCGAAAAATCTTATGGATTTATAGGTGGTGGCCTCAAACTGCACTGACTTTGGGCAATGGCTATAGATAGGTTTCCAATTAACGGTAGTGACACACAAGAAGGCAGACTAGAGAATCCTGGGACTGTGGTAACGTCATCGGAAATCTATGTATAGTCAGTACCTGCTGGTATATCAAGTCTAGATATGTGTCTTGAAGGAAGTTTCCACTACCAGGATTTACACAGCCAAGAGCAGGTATGTAAATGCTTTCTCCCGGAAGTGATATAGAAATTCATTTAAAGTGCTATAGACACACAAACACACAAATATTTACTAGAAAAGTGGCATGTGCCCTGCGATTGGCTGGCAACCAGTTCAAGGTGGTACCCTGCCTCCTGCCCGTTTCCAGCTGGGATAGGCTCCAGCACTACCTGCGACCCTTGTGAGGATAAGTGGCTCAGAAAATGGATGGATGGACTGACGCAGGAGAGGCTCTTCAATTTAATGTGCAGTTTCATATGATGACAATAAATGGCATTAATTCATCCATCCATTTTCTTGCCACTTATCCTCACAAGGCTCACAGGGAGTGCTGGAGCCTATCCCAGCTGTCAACAGGCAGGAGGCAGGGTACACCTTGAATTGGTTACCAGCCAATCGCAGGGCTCATAGAGACAAACAGCCTCACTTACAATCACAGCTCGGGGTAATTTAGTGTCCAATTAATGTTGAATGTTTTTGGGATGTGAGAGGAAACCGGAGTTCCCGGAGAAAACCCATGCAGGCACAGGGAGGACATGGAAACTCCATACAGGTGGGGCCGGGATCGAACCCGTGACCTCAGAACTGTGAGGCCAACGCTTTACCAGCTGATCCACCATTCCGCCAGCATTCATTCATTCATTAATTCTTGTTGGTCCATAGATGATGTCCATCCATCCATCAATTTTCGAAGTCACTTATCCTCATAAGAGTTGCACGAGTGCTGGAGCCTATCCCAGCTCTCTTCGGGCAGGAGGGGAGGTACATACTAAATTAGCAGTCATTGCTAATGTAAGTTTCTCTGTCTCTCTGTGCCATGTCATGTCTTGTTACCAGTTTAGATTTATTTGAGATTTTCTTTGTTACTTTGGTATTTGGCTGTGGGACTTTGTTTAGTTTGCCTTTGTTAGACATGACATTTTTTTTAAACTCTTGGACTCCTGCCTTGTCTCAGCCATTCCCTGCACTTGCATCCTCCACATTTTGCCTTGCCTTACTTGCCATTACAAACAGGATGACAGAATGGACCCGCCAAAACAGGACCCAGGAAGAACACAGCTTTACCTGTCAGGTTGCCAGTCAGCCTTCCAGTGCCTTCAGCCTGCCAAAAATTCCTACCCTCTTCCAGTAAGCCCTGTTGTTCCATTCTCTCCATCTTTTCCACCTGTGTCCCCCACTTTTCCTAGTTATTCACCATACCCTACCATTTTACATCCGCATTCTTTAGTTTCAGATTTTGTAATTGTGAAGATGGCCTTGATTTAGCTCACCTCCTGTCTGATTCCGACTCTGACACAGATTTAGATTTTTACCGATTCTATCCCTATTTTCTCGAGTCCAGGACAATTTTTTTCAAGTGTCCCCTTCTCGAGATTGTGGATTGGTTCTGGGATATTGTTTAGCTTGCTTTTGTTGGACATTAAATCTATTTTTCTAAGATTCATGGACTCCTCCTGCCTTGCCTCCCTGGTTCCCTGCACTTCTTTCCTCCACGTTTTGCTCAGCTTCACAAGGTCCATTTTGAGTATTTTCAGTACTTCCAATAGGAGGCAGGTATTCAAAACAAAAATCATACCATTAATGTATGCAGTGATGCAGCTGAATAGAAACAACACGTCCCAATAGGGTTAGAATGTTTGTTTTATAAATTCTATTAAAAATTCCAAACCATTCCTGTTTTGTCATCAGATTTGATGGTTTAATCACAGACTTTCCCAAAAAGGCTTGTATTGCACGAAATAGTGATACATATTTACCTCACCTGGACTGGACCTCAGCACCCCTGATCTGATCCTAGAATTCCCCATGCCTAACCACTATACTACATCTCATCATTGCTTGTTCCGTTTTCACAATCGAAAATATCAGATGCTTTCGTTTTTAGAGTTCAGTCATGTGGTGGTAAGTCACACTTCCTCAACAGCTTCTTCCATAAACCTGCTGCGAGGCCAGAAGGGATATTATAGCACCCAAGTTTTGCTATTTCTTACAAAGGGACATCATAGTCTCTATAAACCATACCAGGTTATTGGGTCAAAATGTAAAGCATACATTGAGGGTAACTTTCCAAGCCTATGCCTATTTGAATATCTCCATATACAGGTGCGAGATTTCCAATATATTGCTCTGATTACACCAAGAAATACTTAATGCAACTTGCATCAAGGATTTCGGTCCCTGTAAAAAATAAGAGTAAAAAAATCCTACTATCCCAAAGACAGGAAAGGAAGATTGCTCCATCCATACATTATCCAAGCCGCTTATCCTCACAAGGGTCACAGGACAGCTGGTGCCTAACCCAGCCAGATTCAGGCGAAAGGCGGACTCCACCCTGAACTGGTCGCCAGTTAGTCACAGAACAGATATCAACACCATCACTGGGCGGGAATCGATTCCCATGCTGCCTGCACCAAAGCCATAGACAGATTGCTCCAAACAAAATTTTTGTAAAATGAAAATAAAAGGTGGGGGCTTTTTTAAATGTAAAAATATATACAGATGATTCCAACCTTCACTTATTCTGTTAAGAGTATAAAAGAAGAATGAAGGTATAATGAGATGAATCCCTGCACGCCTCAGTTCCATGACCATATCTAGGCTTTCAGTGCGCCATTGACCTCAATATGCTGCTTTTATGGTTACATTTCAGCATAACTGAGGCTATCTTGACAAGTTTGCTCCTGTTCTCTATATTTCAGTGCGTGTATTTCAGACCTGACATGCAGTATTTGTTTAAAGAGCCATGTAATGGATAAAATGTTTATAGATTTCCCATGGACTGCAAATTCACAGCCATAGTCTTAGAAAAACAAATCTTGAATACAGAGGGTGTGTGTGAGTGTGCATGTGCGTATATGTGTGTGCGTGTGTGTGAGCGTGTGCGTGTGCGGACTCACTGTGGCTCACTGACTGCAGCTTGACTGTTGAGGAGATTTTCTCCGCATGGTTCTGTGTGCAGGATTTCCTGCTGACTTTAGACTTGAAGAGAGTGTTGACCATTGTAGATTTCCCCAAACCACTCTGACCTACAGAAACAAATTAGGTGAGAAAGCTTAAGTCTGCTACCCATCGATTTTTATCAAGGATCTCAATTGTCTTATACACACACCAAGGACTGAGGATTGAAGAGGCTCCACAGAGCAACGTTAATGGAGGAAACACTAATGTTTCCTTTGCAGAAGTAGTTTCGTAGAAACGTGTCAAGTGACCATCATCTTTGTAGAATTTTCTCCAAAATATGGAACGAGCACTTAAAACACCTCTAAAATCCTTCAGCACAAATACATTCTGGACAAAACAATTACTAATGCGTGGATCAGATTATAAAAAAAAATTGCTCTTTCACAATTCCCCTAAAATCTTGCTGTATCTCTGTCAGACAGTGGCAATATTACACAAAGTGTATTCGGATTCCTCCATATCCCGTGTTTTATGTTCACTGGGCTTTATCTTGTCCGAGAGGGAGAATCAGAAAAGGTGTCACTGCTCGAAGTAACCAGCTACACCTGTTACAGTGGTAACAGGTGTAGCTGGTTACACAAGCTGGATCACACAAATGTATTTTGTGGGGGAAAATAAGAATAAAACAAGGAAGAATGTGGTGGTCAACACGAGTGCCCGGGAGAGGATGTTCATTCAAGGACCGCTTAAGGTATGTTGATGTACTTTTTAAACGATACCATTTGCAAGCAGACAACCAAACGACACGTAGCCTAGCAAGTTAGTGCTAGCACTAACAGTTGTCCATAACATGCTGACATTGTGTTCAGTCATTCTTTAACACTTTGGTAAACATTGATTTATGCAAGTGAATAAATGTAGACAACTGCGACCAAGTATGTTGACAACAGCAAGCACCGAAGGTGATGTGCCACAATACGCGATCCTAATTGATGTGTGCTGTGGGAGAGTTGTAGCTGGTATGTCACACTACAAGAAAACTATCCTAAAAAAATCAAACATGCTACACTTTTCATGTTGGTGTCGTAAGGCTTTGGGCAAATTGTTAATTTTGGATTGTGTCACAGTACAAGAAGATTTGTTGTTCCCAACAAAATATGTCTGGCCCGGTTTGGAAAACCACCCACGATAGCTAATCAGATCAATATCAAGACTAAAATCTTGTAGTCTTCTTGTTGAGTCCACATACTGCCCACACTGCTCTCTGCATGAATAATGTTCCAATTGTGCCATTGATGTTGAGTTTTTAGGGCAAGTGACACCCTATGAGACATCCCTGTCATTTATGATGTGTCAACTTGACGAAACCTTCTAAATTTTGGCCCGTGTGTACTTATTGGTTAGGGTTTTTTTTACTGAAACTTGTCAGCCAGTCAGAGTAGTGGCTTTATATGTATTTATACACACACAATACTGTTAAGAGGGGTGGAGACTCATTATACACGCAGAAATTTTTGTTTTGAAAGCCTGACGGGCTCATGTATGGGAGATGGCATAGGAGAAATTTGATTGGCAGTTACCGCTAAAGAATATAACGAAATGCATTTTTTTTTAATGAAGAAAACTAACTATATTGGCACGGTACTACTTTTCACATATGCACAGAAGGTATAGTCATTTAGGAGTGTCCTATGCGATTTTTTGGGCTTGACGTAGCCGAGTGCCGCCCGAGTTGATCACGCCAACCTACATCGTCATGGTGTGTCCCGGCCTTGACTTTTGGACAAAGTGACAGCCGGCCGACATAACGAAGACAAATATCCACGGGCCTACCTTAAAGGGGAAATCCAGTGGTTTCCATTAACAATGTACCCGATTGGTCATTCAATATGTACTCTAGCTTGACAATGTGATGTTAAATACTCTCATTTAATAGTGTCTTGAGAAGATTTTTATCGAAAATTACGAATTTTCAGGGGCACTGCGAGTCATATGACCTACATGGGCGTAAGTGACGTGTTATGTGCCGTTCCAAACGCTCGGTTACATGGAACACCATTATGCCCAGCGCTGATTTCTCGGATTTATCCTCATCTGATGAAGAAATAGCAGTATTGGTCAATCGGGAAGACTGAGGAATACTTCCATACAGATTTGAACCTGTGGCTGTAAATAAAGCCGCAGAGCGGTGGAGCCGTGAGCTCGCTCTCCCGCGAGCGAGCTCCGCTGCTCAGCTGTAAATAATGTTGACTATTCAAATGGTTCTTCGGGCGGAATGATGAGGAGTCTGATGAGCTCGCTCCGCCGAGCGGCAGAGTCGTGAGCTTGCTCCCAGCCGAGTTAGCTCCTGGCTTGGCGGAGAGCGAGCTAACGGCTCCGGTGCTCTATATGGAAGTATTCCTCCGTCTTCCCAATCAACCGATACTGCTATTTCTTCATCAGATAAGGATAAATCCGAGAAATCAGCGCTGGGCATAAATGGTGTCCCGTGTAATCGAGCGTTTGGAACGGCACGTAACACGTCACATACGCCCACGTATGTCACGTGACTTGCGAAAATGGTAGCGCCCCTGAAAATTTGTAATTGTCGATAAAAATCTTCTCAAAACACGATTAAATGAGAGAGGCTTTAACATCACATTGTCAAGATAGCGTACATATTACATGACCTATTGGATAAATTGTTAATGCAAACCACTGGATTTCCCCTTTAACTAATTATAATCACAAACAAATTGACACTTACCCACCACCATGATGTTGAACTCAAAGCCAGCTTTCATGGTCTTGTGTCTCATCTGGTCCAGCACTGCCTCAATGCCCACATAGCCAAACAGGTCACTGCCATGGATGAAACTCATCTGCAGATCTGGCACAGTCTGGCACACTTCCACATTCACCTCTGATCCCACTTCCTTCTTCATATCTCCTTCTTCCATTCCTTTCTCCATTTCCTTCTCCTCTACATGGACCTCTTTACCATTTGTTTTTGTTTCCATTACAGAATTTGGGGGAACAGTGCTCACTAGTATTGCTTCACACTTGTCCTCAGCGGCATCCTCTTCTCCCATGATACTGCTTTCTTTCTCCTCTCGCTCCTCCATCAGGGAAGGTACTTCTGCGTTCAGATCTCCAGCACTTTCTGTGGATCAAGACATCGATGTAGATTGGAGGTTAGTTCTACAAGAGTTTGGAATCTTACATTTGGTTTGTTGGCAGTCCATACTAATGGACTCATACAGTATTCTTTTATGTATTGCCCAAAGAATTAAAGGAGATAATACAACATTTTCCCTGAGATTCACTTTTAATTACCACAATAATTGAGAGGTAAGGTTATTAACACTAACTTTAACACAAAACACATCATATGTCCTGTGCAAGCAAAATTGAGAGAAAGCACACCGCCGTTCCAATGACAAGGAAGCTACTGTATATATGGCACAGACACACACAAACACTTCCAGGTTGACCTGACCAGTGAAGTACCACAAAGTGTTTGTGTACAGTCTGTGTCTCTAGTCTGGTCTGTGCCTTAAGAGGATTGACACCTGAGTTCATATCCGTGGGTGCTTACAAATGTTTGACTGAAGCATGTGTGGAAGAATAACACAAAAGTTTAAGTCCACGAACCCTTTCCTAATTATATTTGTATTAGTAAAATTAAAAAAACGAGATGATGATTAGTCATTTCATAACTTGTCCAATGATGATTGTGACATATAATCAGGACAACTCAATTCTAGACTGGGGTAAGAATAATATTCATTCATTCATTCATTTTCCAAGCTGCTTATCCTCACAGGGTTCACTGTGGAGAATAATAATAATAATTAAAAAAAATACAGATAATGTGGTTGCTCGAAAGTAACCGGGCACATTCAAACACCTGTTCGATGATAGTCAGCATTCCAATTCCACAACTTAAAGTACCTCCGATTAACACCAAACAAAGTTCTGTTTTTCTATCAGGCCTAGATGCTGAGGAGATGCTGAGGTTCTCACTTGGAGTGAGCAGGTTGGATAGGATTAGAAATTAGCTCATTAGAGGAACGGCCAAAGTTGGATGTTTTGGAGACAAGGTTAGAGAGAGCAGACTTAGATGGTTTGGACATGTTCAGAGACGAGAGAGTGAGTATATTGGTAGAAAGGTGGTGAGGTGTTAGATAGGAGGATGCATGAGATAGGCTTAGATGGAAAAAGATGACACGTTGAGGCGACCCCTAATGTGACAAGGCGAAAGGAAAAGAAGAAATTGAATTGTGTGCTAACTCTGACTGGTATCTGCGAGCTGCTCATTAATAACTGTAAACCTAGCATTTCCAAAACCAAGAACTGTATCTATCTATCTATCTATCTATCTATCTATCTATCTATCTATCTATCTATCTATCTATCTATCTATCTATCTATATCTATCTATCTATCTATCTATCTATATCTATCTATCTATCTATCTATCTATCTATCTATCTATCTATCTATCTATCTATCTATCTATCTATCTATCTATCTATCTATCTATCTATCTATCTATCTATCTATCTAGCTATCTATCTAGCTATCTATCTATATATATATTTATATTTAGCCACAATCACACACATATTGTAGTATCATCGTGGGTGTAGAAATCATGGGGGGGTCTCAAATTTTCATCGTAGGTACATGTCCACTGTGAGAGAGATAATCTAAAGAAAAATCTAGAAATCACAATGTATGATTTTTTAACGATTTATTTGTATGATACAGCTGCAAATGAGTATTTGAACACCTGTTTATCAGCTAGAATTCTGACCCTCAAAGACAGTTAGTCTGCCTTTAAAAGTCCACCACCACTCCATGTATTATCCTGAATCAGATGCACCTGTGTGAGGTCGTTAGGTGCATAAAGACACCTCTCCACCCCATACAATCAGTAAGATTCAAACTTGCAACATGGTCAAGACCAAACAGCTGTCCAAAGTCACCAGAGACAAAATTGTACAACTCCGCACGGCCGGAAATGGCGACGGAGAAATTGCCAAGCAGCTTGGTTAAAAAAAAGGTCCATTGTTGGATCAATCATTAGAAAATGGAAGAAGCTTAACATGACGGTCAATCTCAATCGGAGTGGAGCCCCATGCAAGCTATCACCTCGTGGGGTCTCAATGATCTTTAGAAAGGTGAGGAATCAGCCCAGAACTACATGACAGGACTTGGTCAATGACCTGAAAAGAGCTGGAATCACCGTTTCCAAGGTGACTGTTGGTAATACACTAAGACGTCATGGTTTGAAATCATGCATTTCACGGAAGGTTCCCCTGCTTGAACCAGCACACGTCAAGGTGTTAAGTTTGACAATGACAATTTGGATGATACAGAGGAGTCATGGGAGAAAGTTTTGTGGTCAGATGAGACCAAAATTGAACTTTTTGGTCATAATTCCACTAACCATGTTTGGAGGAAGACGAATGATGAGTTTCATCCCAAGAACACCATCCCTACTGTGAACCATAGGGGTGGTAGCATTGCGCTTTGGGGGTGTTTTTCTGCACATGGGACAGGACGACTGCACTGTATTAGGAAGAGGATGACCGCGGCCATGTATTGTGACATTTTGGGGAACAAACTCTTTCCCTCAGTCAGAGCATTGAAGATCGGTCATGGCTGGGTCTTTCAATATGACAATGACCTGAAGCACACAGCCAGGAAAACCAAGGACTGGCTCCGTAAAAAGCATATCATGGTCCTGGCGTGCCCTAGCCAGTCTCCAGACCTAAACTCAAAAGAAAATCTTTGGAGGGAGCTGAAACTCTATGTTTCTCAGCGACAGCCCAGAAACCTGTCTGATCTAGAGAAGATCTGTGTGGAGGAGTGGGCCAAAATCCTGCCTGCAGTGTGTGCAAACCTGGTGAACAGCTACAGGAAACGTTCGACCTCTGTCATTCCAAACAAAGGCTACTGTACCAAATATTAACATTGTTTTTCTCAGGTGTTCAAATGCTTATTTGCACCTGTATTACACAAATAAATTGTTAAAAAAAAAGTCATACATTGTGATTTCTGGATTTTTCTTTTTAGAGCCGAAAGAACACGAAGATTATCTATCTCTCTTTACAGGGTGTCCATAAAGTCTCTTTACCATTTCAAAAACATTTTTAAAAATGCAATTCATTAGATATTTTATTCAGATTTGTTCTTTTGTATTTAGTGTTTAATAAAGTTTTTTTTTTTTTTTTAATCACACTGCATTTGTCCGTCACTCCATTCACGTCCATTAATTCGTGCATGGCACAAGAAATTTATAGAGACAGGGACAGTGTTAGATAAAGGAAGGAGTGAGCGACCAAGAACATCTAATTAAAACATCGATTGTGTAAGACAATCCTTTTCTCGTTCTCCCACAAACTCCATTTGTACTACTGTCACATAGTTACAGTGACCGCGTTCAACAGTGCACAAGGTCCTACACAAAAACTTGCCACTTACAAAGTGCAACTCTGACTGGCACTCGAGCCAAATGATAAACCAAGACGAAAAGACTTTGCGGTTAACATGCTGGAACGAATTTCTGAGGATGAACCATTCCTCAGACTAGTTTGTTTTAGTGATGAGGCAACCTTTTCGTCTGAGGGAAACCGAACAAACACAATTTGAGAATCTGGGGATCAGAACAACCCCACTTGACTAGAGAAATTGAGCGTAAAAGCCCAAAGATGAATGTGTCGTGTGGGATAATGTGCAATCGAATAATTGGTCCATTTTTCTTCGACGAGACATCAATTTCTGCAAACGTTTACCTTGACCTTTTAACTAAATATATGGCACCGCAACTTCAACCAACCATCAATTTTCAGCAATATGGTGCCACCACATTGGGGGCTGCATGTTCGACGGTTCCTCAATCAAACATTTCCAGACCGGTGGATTGGAAGGGATGGGCCAATTCCTTGGCCGCCATGTTCACCAGATATCACTCCCCTGGACTTCATTCTATGGGGTTATGTTAAAGATATCGTGTATCGAACAAAACTAAGGGATATTACTGACCTAAAAATAAGGATTACTGATGCCATTGCCACAATTGATGAGGCTATGATCTTGATGTGCTTCGCGCAACTCATGGTGCCCATGTAGAAGTGTATTAAAAGAGGTAAAAAAAACGTTAATAAATGCTGAATAAATAGAACAAATCTGAATAAAATATCTCATCAATTGCATTAAAAAAAAATTTAAATGGTAAAGAGACTTTATGGACACCCTGTATATCTCCATCCATCCATTTTCTTAGCCGCTTATCCCCACGAGGGTTGCGAGAGTGCTGGAGCCTATCCCAGCTAGCTTTGGGCAGCAGCGGCAGTACACCCTGAACTGGTTGCCAGGCAATCGCAGGGCACATCGAGACTAACAGCCGCACTCACAATCGCACCTAGGGGGAATTTAGAGTGTCCAATTAATGTCACATGTTTTTGGGATGTGGGAGGAAGGTTAATTGTAACATACCCACATCTCTGGTTATTTTATGACGGTAACACACATTTTTGCAATGTCATTATCTTTTACATGATAGATTACTTGTTTTTTTTCCTTTTTAATTCCATTTTCATCAAGATCTCATTTTATTCTTCATTTTAGTTATAAAGGTTAAACTGCAGGTCTCATAACTGGTGAAAAATCTTTTGAAATTACTTATCTAGGTCTTATATATCACAATAAAAAATGGCATTTGAAAAGATGTGTGTTGACCTTTTATAGCTGCTATGTGTGAAGAAGATTAAGTCACTTAATCAGGCTGCTGAGACTCAACATTCTGCTAGTGTAGATCAAACTCACTCTCTTTTATTTCTGTTTGTTTCTAATTTGTTGTATTTTCCCGCCATTTGCAAGCAGCCCATAAAGAAGGACTGTGAGAGTTTAGTCTAAAGAGACTCCAGAGGAGGTGGTGGAGGAGTGTGTCCATGTTAGGTACACTGTGGTTTTATGTTTTTTAAGAAACAGGACCCCATGGCCCCCCACCTTCCTCACACACACACACACACACACACACACACACACACACACACACACACAGACTGAAGCAATCCAACAGTGTTAATCTGCATCATTTAATCAGCTAAAAATATCCAACTGTAAAACCATTGGAACACAGTTAATCCTGATGACAGGAGACATGGCACGAGTGAAACACAAGTCTGTGTTTTCATTAAATACTGCAAAAATATTTCATAAAACTGTACTGAAACTATTTTGAACAGTGTATTTCAGCAAAAAACATTTACCACCATTTAAAATTTTAAATATGAATATCATGACAAGCCAACATGATAGACCAACTGGTTAGAGCGTTGGCCTCACAGTTCTGAGGACCGGGTTCCACCTGTGTGGCGTTTGTACGTTCTCCCTGCGCCTGGGTACATTTTCTCCAGGCACTCCAGTTTCCTCCCACATCCGGAAAACATGCATTCATTGGAGACTCTAAATTGCCCCTACGAGTGATTGTGAGAGCGGCTGTTTGTCTCCATGAGCCCAGTGATTGGCTGGCAGCAAGTTCAGGGTGTACCCTGCCTCCTGCCCATTGACAGCTGGGAGAGGCTCCAGCACTCCCCGCGACCCTTGTGAGGATAAGCGACAAAGAAAATGGATGGACATTTATTTTGTGGTGTGAATAAAGAGTATGCACCATCTCCAAAGTTAATGGCAGTATAAAATGTGTACAAAATTATAGTATTAGTAAAACGCAGCTATATTTTTTCCTAAAAGGAGAATGAAAATACTCAGACATGTACAAGACAAAGTCAACAATGTGGACCTAAATCCACTCAAACAACATATGAAATGACTTGTAATGTATGTGAAAAGCAAAGAGTGTGTCAGATTACCACAGACAGCTGAACTCAAACTCATTTACTAAGAATACAAAAAACGAGGTCAAACACACATTGTAGGGAAGAAACTGACACAAACTCATTTAGGAAGAAGAACACAACAAAGCGGACACATGCACGCTACTTCCTCTTTCGGTACTGATTGTGCACAGTTCCAAGAGAAGTCAAAGTATAGTATAACAAATGTACTCTTCATATTAGTTCTTTATTGTACATATAGTAGACACTAATGAATGTGACATTTCTGTTAAATATTTTACATATACATTTTTTGTGAAAAAAAACTTCAACTGTTAAATATGAAAAAGTAACCATGTAGGATATAGTTGTCATTCTATTAAACTTTGTGAATGGATTCTGCAGTCCTGAACTGTACTGGATGACTACTTCTTCCATTTTACTAGGTATACCTTCAAAGTGCCCAACTGCTCACATACGCATGACTAGTTTGATGCAAAGTTTTATCATGCTTTGAAATAAAGGAATCCCTGAAGAAAGTCTAAAACAAATAGACTGAAAGTAAAGTGTTGGGGCTGTAGAGCATTGTCCTCGGAGTTCTGAGGACTGGGGTTCAAATCCTGGCCCCGCCTGTGTGGAGTTTCCGTGTTCTCTCCTTGCTTGCGTGGGTTTTATCAGCACACTTTGGTTTCCTCCCACAATCTAAAAATATGCATTAATTGGAAACTCCAAATTGCCCACTTTAAGCTCCCTCCTGACCGATGACAGCTGGTGTTGGCTCCAGCATTCCCGCAAACATTGTGGGGATAAGTGGCTCAGAAAAAGGATGGATGTGGTGTTTGTTTCATTGAGCATTTTTTTCTTTTTACAAATAAATTACAGTGCCTTGTGAAAGTATTTGGCCCTCTTGAATTTAACCTCTCTCTCCATATTTCAGGCTTCAAACATAAAGATATAAAATTTTTTTTGGTCAAGAATCAACAACAAGTGGGACACAATCGTAAAGTGGAATAAAATGTATTCAATGTTTTCAGCTTTTTTAACAAATAAAAACCTGAAAAGTGGGGTGTGCAATATTATTCGGCCCCCTTGCATTAATACTTTGTAGTGCCACCTTTTGCTGCAATTACAGCTGCAAGTCACTATCAGTCTATCAGTTTTGCACATGGAGAGACTGAGATTCTTGCCCACTCTTCCTTGCCAAACAGCTCAAGATCACTGAGGTTGGATGGAGAGTGTTTGTGAACAGCAGTCTTCAACTCTGCCCACAGATTCTCGATTGGATTCAGGTCTGGACTTTGACTTGGCCATTCTAACACCTGGATACGTTTATTTGTGAACCATTTCATTGTAGATTTGGCTTTATGTTTTGGACCATTGTCCTGTTCAAAGATAAATCTCCGCCCCAGTCTCAGGTCTTTTGCAGACTCCAACAGGTTCTCTCTCAGAATGGTCCTGTATTTGGCTGCATTCATCTTCCCATCAATTTTAACCATCTTCCCATCCCTGCTGAAGAAAAGCAGGCCCAAACCATGAGGCTTACTTCTTGCCACTCTTCCATGAAGGCCAGATTTGTGCAATGTAAAACTGATTGTAGTACTATGCACAGACTCTCCCATCTCGGCTATAGATCTCTCCAGTTCATCCAGCGTGATAATGGGCCCCCTGGCTGCATCTATGATCAGTCTTCTCCTTGTTTAAGGTGAAAGTGTAGAGGGACAGCCGGGTCTTGGTAGATTTGCAGCGTTCTGATACTCCTTCAATTTCACTATGATTACTTGCACAGTGCTCCTTGAGATGTTTAAAGCTCAGGAAATCTTTTTGTATCCAAATCCATCTTTAAAATTCTCCACAACAGTATCTCAGACCTGACTGGTGTGTTCCTTCCTCTTCATGATGATCTCTGCAATTCAAAAAGAACCCTGAGACTATCACAGAGCAAGTGCATTTATACGGAGACATGATTACACTCAGGTGGGTTCTATCACTCAGTCAACATTAGATCCTCACTGAACTTTTGGAGTGAGCTTGCTGCACATTAAGATAATATTGCACGCCTCACTTTTCAGTTTTTTTATTTGTTAAACAAGTATAAAATATCCAATAAATTTCATTCCACTTCACGATTGTGTCACACTTGTTGTTGATTCTTGACAAAAAATGAAAGTTATATCTTTGTATTTGAAGCCTGAAATGTGTCGAAAGGTTGAAAAATTCAGGGAGGCCGAATATTTACACAAGGAACTATTTATATGAAAATACTTGCAAAGTAGGGCGAGCTCAGGATAAATCAGGCAGCGACATGTATTTTTTGCTACGGTGGGACGGTCCTTTTACAAGAAGATTGAGAATGTGCAACTGACATTGAAAGGGGAGTAGCTTTCAAGATTTGAATCACACCGGTGTCTGTCATATTTGTCAAAATTTGTTCAAATAGCCCTCTGAAAGCATTATGAAACAATATCGTTTGGAAGCCACTTTGTCAGAATATGAGCCTCAACAACTGCTTTTCCTACCCCACATAAAAGTGTATTTCGAATAACCTTTTTGGGTGTTGCAAGAAAAAAATATGAGAACTCTTTGGAATTACCTGTATTTCAGCACCAATTCGACATATAATGTGATCTTTACACAACGATTGAGACGGTTTTCCTGAAACAAATACCACACAAACAATTACATCTTTCCAATGAACACAATATATAGTTATCACAGTGCATGGTGGAAAAAGCACGTTACCCTTTCCTTTAACAAACTGGCTGAATTTGGCATAACCTCAACCAATGTAAACCAGACCACAACAGCATTTGGAGTATTCCTCTTCACAAAACTGTTTCAATTTCACAAGATTCTCTGGTTTAGGGTTGAAGAACAAGCACTGAGAATTGATTGGAACCGCTGCTAATGTTTTGGTTCTCCCAGAAATACTCAAATTTAAACATTTCGGTTCCCAGTTTTGATGCCTACAGTCCACCACACCGAAAGAAGAACTAGCAGAAACCAACGAAGAAAACCGTGCATGAAGAATTACTTGTGCCCAACAACAGCGGTGACAAACAAAGATCTGGCTTAATTTGGTCACAATTAATAACCAGTTGCCTCAGTCCAACACTTGGAATAAGATAAAACAGTACTGTGCAAAGGAGGCTTTCACATTGTTTAATAAAGTCTGAACCGGCCAAGACTCAGCTTACACCGCACGGAGCTTCCACGAAGTCGACTCTCAAGGCCTCTTCATACACCCACGGTCGCGCAGTCAACAAAGCCCACATGCCTCACGAGACCTACGCATTGGCCCGTGCAGCACCTCTACGTAGCTTCCCACACACAAAAAACATTGGAGCATGGAGAAAGGCGTTGATCTCATCTCTTGTGATTGGGCCGTTTTATTCACATGCTGTGATGACGTAATCCCTGTTCCTCCCAGCTCCACATACCAACTACGTCACCACTTTCTTGATCAATTTTGCAGCATAATTAAACGTATCATCTAGTCATTTAGGTCCATTTGTTCAAGCAGACACTGTTCCACCATCACCATTGTTATTGCTATGTTCCTTGTTATAGAAAGGAAAATAAAAAATGTTACCAGAAATAACCAAAAGGTGCTGAGGAAACTCCACCCCGTGGTGTCCTAGCAAATACCATCCGTAGCGACACATCTGACTTGGAGAAGAACTACCGCACATTTTCAAACTGCACGGGTGAGTTGCGCTCAAATATAAAGGCAAACTGCGCACAGGATAGCTGCAGTGATTTCAGTGCAGTTGCTGCTTGCGTGAGTATAAAGAGTCTTCAGTTCTCCTGCACAATGTCTTGATAAACCTGGGAATTAATTTTTATGTCAATGATACATGATTTGTTCACCTCATTATGCAAGATGCATTGTGCTGTCTTCAAAAGCTTCTCATCCTACCTTGGATGCAGACAAATTTGTGGGTTAGAGTTACCTAACCTCACACTATTCAGCTCATCAAAATATCTCAAAATTCAACTCAGTAATAGCTCTTCTTTTACTGCATTTGCTTGTAAAAACAAGCATGATTGTGAAAAATCATTTGGGTGCAGCTTAACTTCACCTGCTATGCACAATGAGACAAAGATGCAAAAAGATGGAAATTTATGAGGATAAGTTTTGAAAAAGTTCAGGAAAGCTGTCCCTCATTCTTTTCCCCTCATTTAAATGGCCAAAATGATACTATGAAGTTTTTCTGAAAGTGGATACTGACTTTTAGGTGAGATTAAATAATTTCTTATATCTTTACGCAACCAAAGATTGGTTGCGAGATATAGTGAGGGTTTCTCATGTATTTAAATAGAATTAGTTAGAAGGTATTTTCTATTGTCAATGTTAAAGCCCATTTGCCATAAAGAAACCATTCTAATACTCGAAAAGATTTTATTGATATTGAAAAGGTTACTTGACAGTCTTGTTGATAATCCATATATTTACATTCGATGAGTGATACCAGATCCAATTGTAACGTTTCTTGATTTTCATTGGGCTGAATGCGATGTCAAACTGGACTTACAAAGGAAACCAAACAATACATCAATAATTTACACAAATTGAGGACGTTCCTCTTAAAACCTTTGTATACTGATGTTTGCTGTTCTTGTTTTGTGCGACAGAATTAGCTATATGACCAGTAAAGTCATGTATTAATGATTAAGAAATTATGGTTTGTAGTCAAAAAGTCCTGAGACTACAAAAATGTAAAGGAAATCTATGACAAATTGTTACTAGTGTTGTAAACACACACAAACATTAGCATTCTCAAGCCAAACTGTTGTGAAAGACAATGAATGACATCTTGGGTGCAAACCCAACTGATGCAACGTATTCCCCCCGAGGCACTGACGTCTGATACTCGGCCTAAATTTATGACACACTATGAGTCATGATATGATTAACAAAATCAGCTGTATAGGTAAGAAAATTTGAAGTGGAGGTTGGCTCTCATTTAGATGGATTAGAAAGATAGATTGATAGATCTATGAGGTAAATTGAGTTCCTATGATGGATTTAATAGCATTCAAATTTTGTCAAGTCAAGAGTTCACTCTACAATAGCAGCGTAATGTAACTGTGTTTCTCTCTGAATACACCATCAATTCATTTTATACATCATTTATTCTGTCACTGATGGTGTATTGGTACACATTCCTGCTTGTGTTGCGAGCAGTGTGGGATTGATTCCTGCTCAGTGATGTTGTTGATACCTTCCTATGACTGACTGGTGACCAGTTCAGCGTGTAGTCTGCCTTTTGCCAAAGCTTGCTGGGATACACTCCAGCTTTCCCACAACTTTTGTGAGGATAAGTGGCTTGGATAATGACAAAACATAATTTATTCTGCTTAGGGTCTCTGGTGAGCTCAGGTCTAACCCAACTCACTTTAGGTGAGGCGCGGAGTAAAAACTGGATCAGTCGTCAGTCAATCACAATAAATAGGGCTTTTCAAACTGCTTTGCATTGCAGGTTGTGGTGGCCATTTTTGGAGGCTACCGAGAAGGTAAGCAAAGGCTTTGCTGTCACTGTGCCATTGTTGAAATGTCGTGAAAGATATTTAGAATTTCAGAAAGGGAAGCGAATTTACAGATTAAAAGTAGGTCACAAATCCGTAAACCGATACAAGGCAAAAAACACGTTGTAAGTGGTTGTTAGCCATACAAATTTGCTCAAAGAGTGGAGCAGTAACTTGGACCTACTACCTCATTTTTATGCAGTAGATTTGTGTACCTCGTTTGTGACTTTGGGGCAGTTTAAGAATTATAAATAGTAGCATCTCAATTGCAGTTTCAACAGGTAGGTAGAAAACTTTAACACGATGAAGTCGGCTGGCAAACAATGACCACACATTATTTGGCCGAAGGTTCTTGGGGTAGATATTATATTTCCCTTTAGCTCTCTCGGCTGTTGTACAGTCACCTATTTCCTCCAGTACTGTACAGTACGGATATGACTACAACTGTACATACTGTATTAGTTGCGCCAGTGGATTGAACACAAAGGTCAAATTTTGTGCCATAAGGCCAGAATCGTGTTTCAGAGTATAATTAGTTGTTTTATTTTATTTGCAACCTTACTCTTATGTGGTTTTGGTTGTGGGCATGCATTTTATTTAAGTCTTATTCTGGAGAGCACGTAATCAATTGACGAGTGAGCGCTACGTGTAGGATTCATGCTTTGAGTAATCAGAATACTGGTAAAATAAAAAAAATAAAACTAAAAAAAATATATATATATATATTTTTTAATACCCTACAAGGCTGAAGATTAGCAAAGTTTGCCAATGGCTTATTGTTTTTCTCCAAAAAAAGAAAAGTAACATTTAATGGAGATTGGAAGGCCAGAATGCCACAACAAACTATTATTTCAATGGCTGTTTGATTCAAGCACATTTCAAAGAGGTCTACTCAGCAGCCCCCTCCCAACTGTTTCCATTCTGACCACGAAAGTGGACCAGTCCTGTCAGCTTTCATTGTTACTCATGAGACTGAGCCTTCTCTAGTGATATCCATGGGGGATGCGAGGAACAAAAAGGAAATTCCTACCTTCGACCATTCAAAATTCCCACTTGTGTGATGCTGCTGCAGACTGCGAAAAGAATGCTTTTGAAGAATTCTATTCTGGACGGGATTTTTTAACGCTCCTATGTCCAAGTTTGTCTTCAACAACAACTGTGATGTCCTGCACTCTGCCTTTGTATCTTTCCCTCTCTGACTACCTCACGATCTTTTGCTTCTCCCTGATGTGAGAAGCTGGCCAAAAAGAGGGGGGTGGAGGGTGGTTGTTGGTGGCTAAAAGCAGCACCAGGATCCATTCATATGTAAATTGGCCAAGGAGCTTCCACTAATCCCCATGTGGAGAAGAACGCCTCCCCTTTGGCTTGTCCTCCCCCTTCTCCTCTGTCAGAATCATTTACCCTGTAGTGCCTGACGTGTCTGTCAGTGTGCATAAAGGAATTCTGCCACTGTAACCAGACTGCATCTCTGGTGTCTTCATTACAGATATAGTGGTTGTAGCGGAATTTAATTAATTCTTTAAAGCAACTCATGACTGTCAGCCTTACCTTCTGCTTCAGGTAAAAGATGAAAAATTGATGGACTGACAGATCTACAGTATACTTTGAAACGTTTTACACCAGTGATCTCAAATTCGATTTGCCTTGGTGCTGCTGGAGACAGAAAGTGGCTGAGGCTGGGCAGCAGCCTTGGCGGACATGTACATGCGCACAATTTAAATTAGAAATTAAAAAAAAAAATCTCAAAATCATCAATCATGGTCATCTTCTCAAGTCTTTTTTCTTTTAACAGAAAATAAGATAAACAAGGAAGCTGGCATAAACAAGTTGTGTCCAAAACTACTAATAAAACTCCATAGCATTGCTGTTGTAACGTTCATCCAAAAAATATTTCTCTGCTTGCATCAAACCCAGTCTATGTCACACCCCTAAATGTCATATAACCCACCATGATTTGTAGGTTGTCAGCTCTGCACACAACACTGTAAAAATGCACTAACAAAGTTTTTTTCATACTAAAGTGGGGGCCACAAAACATCAAGTGCAGTGGTCCTCAACCACCGAGCCCCGGACCTGTCCATAGACCTTTTCGTGTCGGGCCGCAAAGGATGAATAATAAATGATTACATTGTTTTTTTCTCTCGGATGTCGTATTTTGAAAGATAACAACTACTGCCCTCGCCTCATTTCCGTGCATCACTCTTTGGCTTGTCTTTTTCTTGCATCGGCAATCCAAGCTAGCCTTTGTAAGATGAACCACAAACAGTTGAGAAAAAGAGTTAAACAGCTCTTGTTGTTTTGATAGCGACCTGATACCATACTTTGTTTTGATTGCGACCTCACGGGATACATTTGCAGCAAAATTTTTGGAGAGGCCTCAGGAAAAAAAGTTGAAAAATTCCAGCTTTCGGCGACCACAATAAGAAGAATAAATGAAATAGCAAGGGACATCGAGGCACAGTTAATTGAGAGGATAACGCACAACGGCTATGCATTATGGTGATTTGAAATTTTAATGTTTTCAAGTTTCATTTCTATCTATCTATCTATCTATCTATCTATCTATCTATCTATCTATCTATCTATCTATCTATCTATCTATCTATATCTATCTATCTATCTATCTATCTATCTATCTATCTATCTATCTATCTATCTATCTATCTATCTATCTATCTATCTATCTATCTATCTATCTATCTATCTCTATATAGAGATAGATATATATACATTTTATTATCACTTTTTTTTAAAAATCCCAGACCTTGACAGCCAGTCCATGAAAAATAATGCCTACTTGAAACCGATCTGTGAAGCAAAAAAGGTTGGGAACCACTAATCTAGTGCAAATGTCGCTCAGGCCACCAGTTTGAAACTCATTGTTTCACAACCCACCTTCTTTTGCCACTCTTTACAACACTCTTATTTTTAATAATTAACAAATGTTGTGATTATTGTTCACATTGATTTTGTTCTACAAAACCACATAGAGCAGAACAATTTTTCAGGTCTCGGCCTCACAACAAAGACTACAAACAGCAATTACATAAAAGTTTATAAATTCCCAAAGCATACCTGAAGAGCACTCACAACACACTAATGTGTGTGTTAGATTTAGAGAATCAATGCTTTGTCACTGAAATGCATTAGATTTCCCAATAAAATTTTGTTTCCACACATGAAGCAAGATCCAAGCCTTACCACTATAGTATAATATATATATATTTTACTATATATATATATACAGTGAAGAAAATAAGTATTTGAACACCCTGCTGTATTGCAAGTTCTCCCACTAAGAAATCATGGAGGGGTCTGAAATTTTCATCGTAGGTGCATGTCTAGTGTGAGAGAGATCATTTAAAAAAAAAAAAAAATCCAGAAATGACTATGTATGATTTTTTAAAAAAAATTATTTGTGTGATACAGCTGCAAATAAGTATTTGAACACCTGTCTATCAGCTAGAATTCTGACCCTCAAATACCTGTTAGTCCGCCTTTAAAAGTCCACCTCCACTCCATGTATTATCCTGAATCATATGCACCTGTGTCAGGTCGTTTGCTGCATAAAGACACCTGTCCACCACATACAATCAGTCAGACTCAAATTTGTAACATGGCCAAGACCAAACAGTTGTCCAAAGACACCAGAGACAAAATTGTACAACTCCACACGGCTGGAAATGGCGATGGAGAAATTTCCAAGCAGCTTGGTGAAAAAAGGTCCACTGTTGAGCAATCATTAGTAAATAGAAGAAGCAAAACATGACGGTCAATCTCAATCGGAGTGGAGCCCCATGCAAGATATCACCTCGTGGGGTCTCAATGATCCTTAGAAAGGTGAGGAATCAGCCCAGGACTACACGACAGGACTTGGTCAATGACCTGAAAAGAGCTGGGACCACCGTTTCCAAGGTGACGGTTGGAAATATGTCATGGTTTGAAATCATGCGTGGCACAGAAGGTTCCCCTGCATAAGCAAGGACATGTCAAGGCCCGTCTTAAGTTTGCCAATGACCATTTGGATGATAAAGAGGAGTCATGGGAGAAGTTTTTGTGGTCAGATGAAACCAAAATGGAAGTTTTTGGTCATAATTTCACTTTCCGTGTTTGGAGGAATACGAATGATGAGTTCCATCCCAAGAAGACTATCCCTACTGTGAAGCATGGGGGTGGTGGCATCATGCTTTGGGGGTGTTTTTCTGCACTGCACTGTATTAATGAGAGAATGACCTTGGCCATGTATTTTGTGAGATTTTGGAGAAGAACCTCTTTCCCTCAGTCAGAGCATTTAATTTGGGTCATGGCTGGGTCTTTCAACATGACAATGACCTGAAGCACACAGCCAGGAAAACCAAGGAGTGGCTCCGTAAGAAGCATATCAAGGTTCTGGCGTGGCCTACCCAGTCTCCAGACCTAAACCCAATAGAAAATATTTGGAGGGAGCTGAAACTCTGTGTTTCACAGTGACAGCTTAACAACCTGTCTGATCTAGAGAAGATCTGTCTGGAGGAGTGGGCCAAAATCCCTCCTACAGTGTGTGCAAACCTGGTCAACAACTACAGGAAACGTTTGATCTCTGTAATTGCAAACAAAGGCTACTGTACCGAATATTAACACTGGTTTTCTCAGGTGTTCAAATACTGATTTGCAATTGTATCACATAAATAAATCATTAAAAAAAATCATACATTGTGATTTCTGGATTTTTTTTTCTTTTAGATTACCTCCATGATTTCTAAGTGGGAGAACTTGCAATATAGCAGGGTGTTCAAATACTTATTTTCTTCACTGTATATATATAGTATACAGTATAAAACTTTACAATGTCACTTAACTATAGTTATAATTTAATATTCACCTGTGGTTAAAAATCAAAGCATGGAGAGTCTCTGTCACTGAAATACACAAGTTATCATAATGCAGCTAAAAACATCATCAAATGTATTATTTGTTTTTGTTTTGGAGTCGTATCGTTCACATTGAAGCTGCTCGGCCCAAGGTAGCCTAGCTTAGTGCACGAACAACATTACCTTTGTTGCGTATACAACGAGGACCAAACATCGAACGTGGACTCAACCCAACTACTTGAGTGAGGGCCATTGTGGTTTGAATCCCTTCCATCCACATATCCTTGAAATCGCCATATCCTTTATATTTTCACACAGGTAGTATGTGATTTGTGTACCTTATTTGCTGACTGTGTTTATGTGATTGCTTTCATTTTACCCTAACTTTAACATAGATTAGGCAATATGTGATTTGTGTATCTTGTGTGCTGACTTTATTTGATTACTTCCCCCTTTTTTTTTTTTTTTTTGACTATCTGCAGCCCGTTGGGCAGCACAATATTGTGCAAGCTGTTGGCCGGTCCCAAGCCTGGATAAATGGAGAGGGTTGCATCAGGAAGGGCCTCTGGCGTAAAACCGTGACAAACATATATGAGCGTTCATCATAAGAATTCCATAACGGTTAGAAATGTTAATCCGCATAGGTAGACATTCAGATAATGTAGGTCAAAGACAAAAAAGAGGAGGAAAGCGGCTTAGTCGGAAGAAGATGAAGAAGAATGCACAAACCCTACAGCTGTGTGTAGGGACTTTGAATATTGGGACCATGCCAGAAAAAGCTCAAGAGTGAGTTGACATGATGATTAGGAGAAATGTTGATATATTGTGCATCCAAGAGAGCAACTGGAACTGGAGTAAGGCTACAAGTTTAGCTGCAGATTTTAAATGATTTTATCATGGAGTAGATGGGAAGAGAAATGGAGTAGGGGTTATTGTAAAAGAAGAGTTGCCCAAGAATGTCTTGGAGGTGAAAAGAGAATCAGATCGAGTGATGAAGATGAAATTTGAAATTGAGGGTATTATGTATATTGTGATTTTCAGCTATGCTCCACAGGTAGGATGTGACCTCAACTTGAAAGAGAAATTCTGGAAGGAACTAGACGAAGTAGTCCTGAGTATCCCAGATAGAGAGAGGGTTGGGATTGGTACAGATTTCACTGGACATGTTGGCGAAGGAAACAGGGGCGATGAAAAAGTGACGGGTAAGTACGGCATTCAGCAAAGGAACTTTGAGGGGCAGATGGTGGTGGACATCACAAAAAGAATGGAACTGGCAGTGGTGAACAGACAAAAACATAGAGTGACCTACAAGAGCGGAGGTAGAAGCATGCAGGTGGATTCTATTTTGTGGAGACGGTGTAATCTGAAGGAGGATACCAACTGTAAGGTAGTGGTGGGGGAGAGTGTAGCTCAACAACATAGGAGGGTGGTGTGTAAGATGACTCTGGTACCACATAGGAAGACTAAGAAGACAAAGGTAGAGCAGAGAATCAGGTGGTGGAAGTTGAGAAAGGAAGAGTGTTGTGTGGCCTTTCGGAAAGAGGTGAGACAGGCTCTAGATGGACAGGAAGAGCTCCCAGAAGACTGGAATACTACTGCCAAGGTATTCAGAGAGGCAGATAGGAGAGTAATTGGGGTGTCTTCTGGTAGGAAAGAGGACAAGGAGACTTGGTGGTGGAACCCCAAAATATAGGAAGTCAGCCAAGGAAAGAGATTAGCGAAGAAGAAGTCGGACATGTAGAGGACTGAGGAGAAGCGAAAGGAATAGAAATGTACACCAGATTAGATACGAAAGAAGGAGGAAAGGATCTCTACAGGTTGGTCAGCCAGAGGGATAGAGATGGGAAGGATGTGGAGTAGGTAAAGGTGATCAAGGATGGAGATGGAAATATGTTGACTGGTGCCAGTAGTGTGCTAAGTGGATGGAAAGAATACTTTGAGAAGTTAATGAATGAAGAAAATGGGAGAGAAGATAGAGTAGAAGAGGCAAGCGTGAATGGCTGGGAAGTGGCAATGATTAGTAAGGGGGAAGTTAGAAAGGCATTGAACAGAGTAAAATATGGAAAGACAGTTGGTCCCGATGACATACCAGTGAAGGTATGGAAGCAATTTGGTGAGGTGGCTATGGAGTTTTTGACCAACTTATTCGATAGAATACTAGCGGGAGAGAGGATGGTAGAGGAATGGAGGAAAAGTGTGCTAGTCCCCATTTTTAAGAACAAAAGCGATGTTCAGAACTGTGGAAACTACAGAGGAATAAAGATGATGAGCCACACAATGAAGTTATGGGAAAGAGTAGTGGAGGCTAGACTCAGGACAGTAGTAAGTATCTGCGAGCGACAGTGTGGTTTCATGCCTATAAAGAGTACTACAGATGCATTATTTGCCTTGAGGATGCTTGTGGAAAAGTACTGAGAAGGTCAAATGGAGCTACATTGTGTTTTGTAGACCTAGAGAAAGCCTATGACAGAGTACCAAGAGAGGAACTCTGGTACTGCATGCGCAAGTATGGTGTGGCAGAGAAATTTGTTAGAATAGTATGTATGAGGGCAGCAGAACAGCGGTGAGATGTTCCATACATGTGTCAGAAGAATTTAAGGTGGAGGTGGGACTGCATCAGGGATCCACGCTGACCCCCTTCCTGTTTGCGGCAGTAATGGATAGGCTGACAGATGACATTAGACTGGAATCCCCTTGGACCATGATATTCGCAGATGATATTGTGATCTGTAGTGAAAGCAGGGAGCAGGTGGAGGAACAATTAGAAAGATGGAGGTATGCACTGGAAAGGAGAGGAATGAAGATTAGCCTAAGTAAAACTGAATATATGTACGTGAATGAGAGGGGCATAGGGGAAAAGTGAAGCTCCAGGGAGAAGAGAAAGCAAGGGTGGGTGGAAATACTTGGGGTCAACAATACAGAGCAATGGTGAGTGTGGTAAGGAAGGGAAGAAATGGGTACAAGTGGGATGGAACAGTTGGCGGAAGGTGTCTGGTGCTCTATGTGACATAAGAGTCTCCACTTGGATGAAGGGCAAAGTTTATAAAACAGAGGTGAGGCTAGCCATGATGTACAGATTAGAGACGGGGGCTCTGAAGAAACAACAGGAAGCAAAACCTGTGGTAACAGAAATCAACATGTTGAGGTTCTCGGTCAGAGTGAAATGAGCTCATTAGGGGGACAGCCAAAGTTGGATGTTTTGGTCAAACTCAGAGAGAGCAGACTTGCCCAGAGGCGAGAGAATGAGTATATTGGTAGAAGGGGACTGAGGATGGAGCTGCCAGGCAAAAGAGTGAGAGGAAGACCAAAGAAAAGGTTGATGGATGATGTGAGGGAAGAAATGAGGACAGTGGGTGTTTGAGAGTAGGATTTATTTTGTACTTAAAACAAACCTGGCCAATCACTGGTTGCAACTGTTATAGTCATTAAGGTACAGTAGTGTAATTTTGTCCACTTGTACACATTGGACGAGCTACATATTTCAAATCTCCAGTGAGAATATTACATATGAGGAGAGGTTGTTGGGCAAATTTGAGAGAACAAGGAACGTAATATGCAAACACGTGGTTTGATAACGTACACCCGATTTAATAACAAAAAGCAGAATTTTATATACGAGGAGAAAGGGAAACTAAAAGTGCACGTAAAACGCGAGCAGAACCATTAACATTACAAACCATAGGAAACACTGATAATCATGTCAGTGCGAAACAAGCAGTAATAATGCTGTTCTAAATCAAATAAGTCGACGGTGCCACAGCAGAAGGGTGATGCCCAGGGGCAAAACACAAGTTAGAGGGAATTCTAACCTGCACCAAATTATGAGTGACTCAAATCTAGGGTCAAACACGAAGTGTAGTACAGTGAGAGCAATGCAATAATCCAGGGCCTTCCTTCTGCTTCTGTTGCACTTAAATGACCAACTCATCCTCATTCCCATCAGGTGTGCAACAGGAGGATCTGCACACCAGCAGTCAGGTAACAGATCAGAACAGGTAACAGAAAACTGAAAGCAAAACATAGACAACAAAACTAGCAGAGAACGGGGCAAGACAGAGCTCAATGCGACAGTCAAAACCACTGGTAGACTGATGATTTTACTGTAACATCATCATTGCGGTATTTACCTCAAATAGTAATGACAGACTTTCACTCCAAGTAACCAGTCATCTTTGTCATCTAACTCTGCTCTGTAACGGGTGTGTATGTACAAGCTCTGGATCCATGACATTCTGTTGTAAACTTTCCTTTAGATATATGGTAGGCTGATGTCTGGAAATCCTTACACCATGATGCAAACATTTATCACTGGATGCAATGTTGAAAGTGCTTCATAATGTGTGGCTGAATTACAAGTAATGCAGCATATGATGAAAGGAAATGACAATTATCTGATTGCAACTGAATTTTTCATAGTGATGGTAAAAAAAAAAAACAACAACAAAAAACCCAAATCATCATTTCTCACTGATCATTATTTAATTGATTATCAACTTCAGAATAAAAAAAAACATGGTTGTCAAAGCTGTCAAGCCTATCTATCAATCCTTTATCTGAGCTGCTTATCCTCACGGGAGTGCTGGAGCCTATCCCAGCTATCTTTGGGCAGGAGGCAGGGTACACCCAGAACTTTAACTTTAATTTTATGATACTGAGAGTTGCATATGAAGAGTTCAGATGCACATCCAGATATATCCATTTTTGTTGTGACTGTACATTATTTGATTTGTAAATCAAATAATCTATGGAAACAACAATTTATAAATCAAAGAATCTATGAAAACAACAAAAATGATTTTGTGAAACGTTTTTGCCAGTTTATCATTTCTTCTATCTATCTTTCACTAAGTTAAGTTAGTGTGGTGGAGCCTATCCCAGCTATCTTTGGACAGGAGGCAGGGTACACCCAGAACTTTAACTTTAATTTTATGATACTGAGAGTTGCATATGAAGAGTTCAGACGCACATCCAGATATATCAATTTTTGTTGTGACTGTACATTATTTGATTTGTAAATCAAATAATCTTTGGAAACAACAATTAATAAATCAAAGAATCTATGAAAACAACAAAAATGAATTTGTGAAACGTTTTTGGCAGTTTATCATTTCTTCTATCTATCTTTCACTAAGTTAAGTTAAATTGAATAAATAGAATAATTTTCTTGCCATCTCTGATAGCTTGAACTGCATGTTTCTTTCCACTTTCAAAAGCTGACAATATTACATTAACCAATTGCCATCATTCATCCAAACAAAATGTTAACAAAACACCTTCCCATCTGAACAGCTTAAATACTATTTTTCATATATCTAGGTCTGAAGTCCCAACTAAGATACACTTTTGCAATAGGATTTCAACAAATAAAGAGTATGAACATTACTGGATTAGCCATTTAGTCGAGTTTAAAGGGTCTTCAAACAGGAGCGAGAGAACATTTCTTTACCTGGTGTGGAGACCTGGCACTTCAGTGACACAACTGGCCAGGATGTCATATCACTGGCTGTGTGTAAGGAGGGGTGTGACATAGTGAGTATGTGTATGCGCCAGTCAGCGTATGATGCATTTCCTGGCTTGTGGCTAAGGGAACCGTTTCCTGGTTCAACTTTTCGTGAGTGGGACTCTGTTTCAACACCAACACATCGCAATAGTTTACACTGAGGGAAACAGGGGAAATATGTACTTAAATCTGTGATTTAAATGCCATTAAAGATTCTGCAATTACTTGTGCCTAACTTCAGATATGATGAAGATCAGCAAACAGAAAATAGTCAAATAACACAATACATCTAAGGATCTCCATTGGCAAATACTAAATACCCAATTTCAAAATTATTAAAACAAAGCACCCACATGGATTTTTGTCGCTTCTGTACAATCCTTTTGAGTTTCTTGCCAAATAATGTGTTGATCAAATTACAGAATTATGCCTGTAACTGTAAAATCGTGGTGATCATAATGATAGCATTGTAGTTACGTGACTTCATATGGGAGACATGTTAACACAATGGTGAATTATCCAAAAGAAGTTTTTATGCATAACCTGTCAAAACACTTGAATATATACAGTGAAGAAAATAAGTATTCGAACACCGTGTTATCTTGCAAGTTCTCCCACTTAGAAATCATATAGGTGTCTGAAATTATCATCGTATGTGCATGTCCACTCTGAGAGAGATGATCTAAAAAGAAAGATCCAGAAATCACAATGTATGATTTTTAACGATATATTTGTGTTATACAGCTACAAATAAATATTTGAAGACCTGAGAAAAACAATGTTAATATTTGGTACAGTAGCCTTTGTTTGCAATTACAGAGGTCAAACGTTTCCTGTAGTTGTTCACCAGGTTTGCGCACAATGCAGGAGAGGTTTTGGCCCACTCCTCCACACAGACCTACTCTAGATCAGAAAGATTTCTGGGCTGTCGCTGAGAAACATGGAGTTTCAGCTCCCTCCAAAAAATTTCTATTGGGTTTAGGTCTGGAGACTTCCTAGACCACGCCAGGATCTTGATATGCTTCTTACGGAGCCACTCCTTGGTTTTCCTGGCTGTGTGCTTCGGGTCATTGTCATGTTGAAAGACCCAGCCATGACCCATCTTCAATGCTCTTGACTGAGGGAAAGAGGTTGTTCCCCAGAATATCGCAATACATGGCCACGGTCATCCTCTCCTTAATACAGTGCAGTCGTACTGTCCATTGTGTACAGAAACACCGCCAAAGCATGATGCTCCCACCCCCATGCTTTACAGTAGGGATGCTGTTTTTGGGATGGAAATCATCATTCGTCTTCCTCCAAACAGGTTAGTGTTACTGTTGTTTGTGCTTATGCACCAAAGAGCATTTCAAAGTACCCACCCTTTTTGGAGTCCTTAGAGGGAGTGCTGGAGAGGGCTACCTCTGGGGACTCGATCATTCTGCTGGGGGACTTCAATTCTCACGTGGGCAATGACAGTGAGACCTGGAGGGGTGCGAATGGGAAGAACGGTTCTGTTATTGGACTTCTGTGCTCATCACGGATTGTCCATAACAAACACCATGTTCAGGCATAGGGGTGTCCACATGTGCACCTGGCACCATGACACCCTAGGCCACAGTTCGATAATCGACTGTAGTCGTGTTTTTGGACCTGCGACCGCATGTCTTGGAAGAGAGAGTCGGAGCTGTCAACTGATCACCACCTGGTGGTTAGTTGGCTATGATGGTGGGGGAAGATTCCAGTCCGACGTGGCAGGCCCAAACATTTTGTGTGGGTCTGCTGGGAACGGCTGGCAAATTCCCCTGTCAGAAGGAATTTCAACTCTCACCTCCGTGAGAACTTTGCTCATGTTCCGGAGGAGGTGGGGGACATTGAGTCCGCTTGGTCGATGTTCCGCACCTCCATTGCTGAGGGGGGCGACTGGAGCTGTGGCCGGAATGTGGTCGGTGGCTGTCGTGGCGGCAACCCCAGAACACGTTGGTGGACATAGTGATGGATGCTATCAAGCTGAAGAAGGAGTCCTATCGGGTAATTTCAGCCTGTGGGACTCTCAAGGCTGCTGACAGGTACCGGCTGGGCAAGTGGAATGCATCTTCGGTGGTCACTGAGGCAAAAACCCGGGTGTAGGAAGAGTTTGGTGAGGCCATGGAGAACAACTTTGTATTGCTCGGTTGTGGTTAGGAGAGAGCTAAGTCGAAAGCCGAAGCTGTCAATTTACCAGTCGATCTATGTGCCTACCCTCACCTATGGGCACGACCTGTGGGTCATGACCAAAAGAACAAGTTGCTGGATACAAGTGGCCAAAGTTAGTTTCCTTCGTGGGGTGTCCGGGCTCTCCCTAACAGATAGGGTGAGAAGCTCAGTCAACCGCGAGGGGCTCAGTGCCAAGCCGCTGCTCCTGCGCATTGAGAGAAGGCAGATGAGGTGGCTGGGGCATCTGATCAGGATGCCTCCCGGACGCCTCCCTAAGTGAGTTGTTCTGGGCATGTCCCACCGGAAAGAGACCCGGGAGATGACCTAGGACACACTGGAGAGACTGTCTCTTGCCTGGCTTAAGAATGCGTTGAGATTCAGATGAGGTGGCTGAGGCATCTGATCCCACTGGAATGAGACCCTGGGGAAGACTCAGGACACGGTTTCGCAGGACATGTCTTTCGGTTGCCCTGGGAACACCTTGGGACCACTCCGGAAGAGCTGGAAGAAGTGGCCAGGGAAAGGCAAGTCTGGGTATCCCTGCTGAAGCTACTTCCCCGCGACCCAACCCAGAGAGATACAGGTAGAAAATGAATGGATGGATGGATAACCCTGTTCCAGGCAGCACGGTGTCTCAGCTGGAAAGCGTTGGCCTCACAGTTCTGAGGTCCCGGGTTCAATCCCGAACCTGCCTGTGTCGAGTTTGCATGTTCTCTCCGTGCCTGCATGGATTTTCTCCAGGCACTCCAGTTTCCTCCCACATCCCCAAAGCACGCAACATTAATTGGACACTCTAAATTGCCTTTAGGTGTGATTGCGAGTGTGGCTGTTTGTCTCGATGTGCCCTGCGATTGGCTGGCGACAATTTCAGGGTGCTCCTGCCTGTTGACAGCTGGGATAGGCTCCAGCACTTCCTGCGACCCTTGTGAGGATAAGTGCCTCAGAAAATGGATTTTCTTCTCGCTAAAAAACAAACAAACAAAAAACGCTTCAGCACAGCACCTGAGCTTCACCAACCGAGAAGTGGATCGGCTCTTCATGACAGGATTTTCTTTGTTTTTTTTTCTTTTTTTGTACGCACGAAATACCAATTTATGCATTAAATTCTCATGAAGACCTTTGATATCTGGGTAAACAAACGGTGTGTGCACCTTTGCCTGAAATCTCAACACCTGTTGTCCCTAAAGACAAGTGTCTCTTCGTCATTTGACTTTGTCAATAGCCTGTAATGCAATTTTTTTTGCTGAATGTCTTCGTAGTTTATTACCCGCCTAAAAGAGAACTCAATTGATATGACTGTAAAATTATTCTTTGTCTTCAACCCAGCCTCTATCACTACCTTACAATTTCCAAAGTATGCATTCTTGATTTGCTTACCCAAATGTCCAATGAGCTACAAATTTGTATTGTGTGGATACAATATTGTATTTTGTACACACAGTACACATATCCATCCATCTTCTACCACTTATCTGTGTCAGGTCGTGGGGGCAGTAGCTTTCGCAGGGAAGCCCAGACTTACCTTTCCCCAGCCAATTCATCCAGCTCTTCCAGTTGAATCCCAAGGAGTTCCCAGGCCAACCGATCGACTTAGTCTCCTCAGCATATCCTGGGTTCTCCCCGTGGTCTCTTTCCAGTAAGATGTGCCTAGAACACCTCACTAGGGAAGCATCAAAATTAGATGCTCCAGCCACCTCATCTGGCTCCTCTCAATGAGGAGGAACAGCGGCTGTGAGCCTCTCCCAGATGCCCGAGCTTCTCACCCTATTTCTAAGGGAGAGCCCAAACACCCTGCGGAGGAAACTCGTTTTGGCCGCTTGCATCCGGGATCTTATTGTTTCGGTCATGTCCCCACAGCTTGTGACCATAGGTGAGGGTTTGAATGTTGATCAACCGGTAAATTGAGAGCTTCGTCTTTCAACTTAACTCCTTCAGTACCACACATCTGCATTTATATTGGAAAACAATAATTAACATAAGTCCCTATTTTCTGACATGTTATGAAGGAAACCAGTCACTGAATAATAAATCATTTGAGTTTGTACATTTTCTGCTCTGTCAATTTGAAATACTGTTTTTAATAAAGGGATAGAAAGCCAAGAAAACGTGATTCATTGATTATTGTTGAAAAAGTAATTGATAATCAATTATCTAAATACTTGTTAGCTGCAGCCCAACAATGTTGTGTTTTCAATTAACTAATCATGCATGTTTTGGGAATGTCGAAGGAAACCTCAGCACCCAGAGAAAACCCACTCAGGCGAATGGAGAAGATGCAAACTCAACAACGAAGCCCGGATTTGACCCGATGACTTTTAAACTGTGAATTGAATGTGCTCACCCCTTGCCCATTGTGCTGCCACATATTAAAACTATTGAAATAGCACCAGGCACATTTCCTTTCATAACAGTTTTGCAAATGGAACATTTTGTTTTCCAAGAATAAAATATCTCACTGTACGATAAATGAAACTATTTATCCTACTAAAAGACGACATTGTATTAACTTAAAAACATGCATTCCCCAAAACAAAATCTACATTCTTAAAACTGTACTTTTTTTGTATGGAAAGAACAGGAATCACTTGAATACAATATCTAGTAAACCGGCTTGGAATTTACAATGGGTTTCTGTTCCTCTGGCAGCGATGTAACCCAGTTTTGTTAACGATCACTAATGTACGCTAAAGTGAAACTTAAGTCATAATTCACAAAAACGTATTTCTATAGAGGGCGGCATGGTGGTTCAGCGGGTAAAGCGTTGGCCTCACAGTTCTGAGGACCTGGGTTCGATCCCAGCCCCACCTGTGTGGCGTTTGCATGTTCTCCCCGTGCCTGTGTGGGTTTTCTCAGCCCAAAAACATGCAACATTAATTGGACACTCTAAATTGTCCATAGGTGGGATTGTGAGTGTGAATGGTTGTTCATCTGTATGTGACCTGGGATTGGTTGGCAACCAGTTCAGGGTGTACACTGCTTCCTGCCCGTTGACAGCTGGGATAGGCTCCAGCACTACCCGCCACCCTCGTGAGGATAGGCGGCATAGAAAATGGATGAATGGATGGCTATTTCTATAAAATCAGAGTATAAATTAATATTATATATATATATATATATATATAAATCAAATAGAAAACTGTAAGGACTTCAAATAAGGGAGCAAGTCTTGTGCTCTGTGATTATGAATTCTTATCATTCTCCACTAACTAGTTCTTAACCACGCAAACCTGTACTTTGGGGTGATCCCCTGTATGCAAATAGAAAATTAAAAGACATGCCTTTGGAAAATGAGACTTTCATGATTGCATGTTCTCCCTTACTTACATTGGCTCTTTCTTAACTCTCCATTTCCTGAAGTCACTAAACGCGTTTTGATTCACACCACAAATAGCCCGTAGCAGTGAATGTGGGTGTGAATGGGTTATGTCTCTGTCAGCCCTGTGATTGACAGATGATCTCCCAAGACTTACTCTCGCTCTCCGTCAGGAGAACAGGAGGATAAGCTTGAAGTTTATGAGCAACAATAGCAAAATAATGTCTGAGTTCTGATTAGACCCCAAATGGATATGTAACCCTGAGATAACGCCCTTCATATAACTTTGTAAAATGTCTGTTAAATTGTCTTTTTGTAAACATCTTGAAACTGAACTTTTCATATACATTCGTTTGATGGGCTGCTTTGTCAAGTGTACCTTACTTCCTTCTTTTTTCTTTTTGCCTGTTTATCTACCTCTATGATGGTGATTCAGGTATGCAGAAAACTTGAGAGATGACAGCATTCCAACATCGCCCACATTATACACTTCCCAGACATCTCACATTCCAATGCCGCTCCTTCATCCGACGTTAAAATGATCTTCCCATGGTTTATATTTCCAAGAATACAATAACAATCTTTGTGAAAATGCAGATAGCTGGAGAACAAATCTTTTATCATTAAGATCGTTTCTTGACTCACTTAATGTTTTCAACATGGTTTGAGACACACATGAGAAAGATATTGGATTGTTCTCAACTGTATTAAAATTAAATTCGAATTGAATTCAAAGTTTCATTAATTTGGTGCTGTGTACATTGTACACACGGCACTTGTACTTTGCACACTGTTCAAGATGAAAATACCAAATCATAAAATTGAAAAATGACAACTCAAGAACTCATAACATTTATTTGATGGCATATGTTTACTGCTGTAACATCAATTGTATGTATTATCACTAGTATCAGTGAGCTAGAAGATTCCAGAGAAATTTCACATTGTTCTGTTTGGGGGTATTTGGGGCATGTTCATCTACGGTCGAGTCTTTGTTGCACAGCTCATTTGTGAAAATACGTCAGCACAATGTTTTAGTTTTTGCAGACGAAATTAAATTGGTATTTGTCTGCTGACCCTATGAGGACTTGTAGTATAGAAAATTGATGTATGTACTTGTGATTTGAGAGGTGTGGATTGCCTGACTTAAAAACAGCACCATCATTTGTATGGTCTACGTCTTGAATTGACGGTAGTGGTAATCATAAATGTAATATCTGGCAACACACATAAATAATTCTGCAGCCAATAGATCGAGTGTGCAACCGGGTAAGTGAAAATAAAAGGACAGCCGTGATAAATGTCAACCAGGCAGTCATCCGAAGTGTAAATGGATTCAAAAACAGTGACTACAATAAATCCTTAATGTCCTGTTTATTTAACTTTTAAACGCCATTGTTGCTTGTTTTATTTCTACCAGTTCCTCCAATGTGAAAAATTAGTTAGATTGTCTGTTATATGTTGATTTGATCTTTAAGTGGAACTGTGCACTTTTTCTTCCAGGCTGAAGTGTAGGAAAAGTGTACGCTTATCTAGCAGCAGGGTGCTCCCATGTTGAATTTTAAATACACTCATTCAGGACTTGCAATCTGAAAACGTGATCTTTGGCCCTGCTAATTCAAATTTAGACCTGAACACAAAGAGAAAAAAAAAAAAATGGAGAACGACATTTTGGTTGTAGTATTGTGTGTGACCACTAGAGTGCATCTTTCTCTAGAAGATAATGAGCAAAATGGACCACCTTGGAGAAAAGTCATTGGATCCTAGTTAGAAGCACATTTTTTTTTAACCAAAGAATGAACCTTGTGAACCAAAGCAAAAATATCAGAAATGTGGTATCTCAAAACAGCATGAGTCAAACCCCGTTATGCACACAGCTTTGAAGAGGATTTTAAGTGTGGCTCATCGCAAGTGTCAACATGCAAACACAAAAGGACAGGTTGTAACTGTAGAATGCCACTAATTCTAAGATCCCGACCCCCCAAATATTTAACAATTTCAACAATTTTTTTAGATTCCCAACCACTGTTCCACAGCACATGAATGGGGATTACGTGTCCTGGAGAAGTTGTTCAGTTTTCCAGACTGGTTTTATTAATATCTAAGATCTCTGTGTTGGTCTTCAATTCTTGCATGTGTATCAGCTTTGTGTTCAACTAAAATATTCAGATCCTGAGGTCACACTCAATTTTCCAGTCAATTGAGAAGAGATTGGCATTAATTCAGTATGCTGTTTTTAAGTTTTTTTAAAAATTTTTTTTTTTACTTATTTGGGTTGGTGATGTGCCGTGATGTTTTTACAATGTAAAATATGTGTGTTGGCTCATTAAAGGTAGGGAATCATGGATTCCTAGTCTCAGGGACATCTTGACAGTCATCAGGAAGTAGACTATCTTTCCAACAACTAGTTGCCATTTTTACATTTTTCGTCAACAACAGGACTTGGACCATGACCTTGCAGTTACAAAGTTTAGGTATTTACAGATAATGCTGCTCATTTGGTCAAGGACCAGTTTTATGTTGTTTTGGGTTCAGGTTTAACACATTCAATAGAAAAATGGTGTTACTACATTGCCAATAAAATATTCAACAATTAGACTAAGTCTAAAAAGTCCACTTCAGTACCATCTGAGTGTACCTACTGTTCTGTCTAATCCTTATCTAAATTAACTAATGACCAGCATTATTTTACATACTTGCAAGTATAAAAAGGAGGTTGAAAACAAACAAACAAAAAAAACCCTTGCCATCCGACATGTTACTCAAATGACAGTCTAGGCAACATTGGCGGCCAAACCAGCATTCATACTCACAAATTAGGAAATTCACCTCGACTCCCACACATGTATACTGCTTGATGTATTTATCTCCCAGAAATTGAGGGAACAAATCCCAAACCAGGTCTTAGAAATGAGATTTTCTTTCTTACTATAATATTAAAATACAGACTCCCTTGTTGTTTGTAATATTGCACCATCAGTTTCTCAAGGTGTAAACTTTGCATCCATCCCTTTTCCAAGCCGCTCATCCTCACAAAGGTTGCGGGAGCACCAGAGCCTATCCCAGCTAACTCCAGGCGAAAGGCGGACTACACCCTCAGCAGGTTCCCAGTCAGTCGCAGGCCACACATCGACACGATTACAGAGTGGGAATCAATCCTAGGCTCTTTGCACCAAAGTAAGGTATGCGTACCACTACACCATCAGTGACTCTTATTAACTTTCCATACATTCAAAGGTATGATTCCATCATCATCAAGAGCTTTGAAGGCAGGCAAATTTTATATGAAGTGAAGATAAAAGGTCAAAATGAAACTTATTTCCAATGTATATTTTTTCGCTACAGCAGGGATGCTCAATGGTGGGTAATTTTAAAATTCCACCTTGGCACAGCCTGATCTAGGATGAAAGCACAGACAACACAGTGCACTAAAAGCTAATTCTGTATTTTAAATAAAGGAAGCAACATAACATTAACCTTAAAACGGTTTCGGAGCATAATACACCCCCCCCCCACCCCCGGCGGGAGCTCGCGAGAGGCTGGGTGCTTGAAAAGTAGATCTTGGGGTAAAAAAGTCTGGGCACCCCTGCTCTACAGCATCTGATTCTCTGCTCCATGTACATGCAAAAGATGTAGTCCAATAACTTAGAAGTTACTTTTGGGAAAATACTGCTAAATGATTCAAAGTACCTCCTCACCTTTTAGTGAGCAGTGGCCTCAAGCTGTAATTACCCTTTGACCAGCACTTCTTGGAATGAATCGTCTGACTCAATGGCTTGATTGATGGAACTGTCTGAGAATGTCTGTTCATGAGCATAAATGGCTTTTCAATCATAGGAAAGCTGCTAACCTACTGGAGTGCATTTTTACGAGGGTTGATAAGTCATTAGCATGCTTCTTTGCAGATACAATCACAAGTGGACACCTTGAGATAAATCAGTTTCAAACTGGTACGAGACACTGTCCCCAAATGGTAACTAAGGTTGGAACTCACCTTGTGTAATTGTATTCGATAGCCAGTCAGTTTGAATTATACAGTGATATCAGCAAGATCTCATAGTCAAGATAATCCCACTGTACTCATTGTTTTCAAAGCATGCAGGTTATCTTAGGTGCCACAGTGGCCATGTACCTGTTTTCATAATTTTTTTTTGTTATTAATCTGGGAGAGAGCCACTGACTTAAAGTGTAACTGTCATGAATTGCATGATTTTTAGTATGTTATTAATGAAAAAACGGCAGCCGGTATGGACTCATGCGTTTTTCACCACAAAACATGATTTTGACGTATATGGCTTTTTATAACTCCTGCCATGAAAATCCTCTCGAGGGATTTGCTTTCGAGAAGTACCAGGAAGTGACGTACAGGGCAGCAGTGCCCTCAAGCGGTCTCGTCTGTTTATACTAATTTTACCTGCTTGAAGGTAGCTCGTTGTTCCTTTGTGTTAGCCAAAATGCTGGCTCGTATTGTATTGCTGCATATTGCTTGAACACTCTGGAGGATGGATTCATTCTTCATACTTTTCAAAAATACCCAGTTCGTCGTGAAAAATTGATTGCACGGGTGCAAAGGACGAGAGCTTTGTGCGTTCCAAATGACAGATCGTCATGCTCCAGCCCGAGCTGTGCAGGTGCCCGTGCGGTCGCGCTAATTGGGGGGCACACACCTGCGCCTCATGCGGGTTGATTGGCTCCGCTGTATATAGGACCATGGGGACGGCTGGTCGGGTGCCAGATCGTTGAGGTTCATGCCCTGTTCCAGCACTCCCGTATCCCTGATCGTCAACCCGTGTGTACCGACCTTCGCCTGTTCTCCGACCGACCCCGTAAGCCTGACTCCCTAAATACTCCTGCCGCCTTTGATCGTTCTCCCATGTACCGACTCCTGCCTGCCCACTGACCTGCTCTCTATGGCCGACGTCCCAACTGCATCTGCTGCTCCTGACTGCCTGCCCAATCCCCGACCATTGAATAATAAACGTTTTTCCCGAATTACCCCTGCGTCTCCCGTGTACTCCTGCATTTGGGTCCTACTCCGTTCCGATGGACAGCTACATGTGTATCAGCTACTAAAAAAATATAATAGTTGGGGGGGGGGCGTAATCCTCTCAGAATGTAACAAAAGATCCGCGCACCTAAGCCCGGTTTGCTGAATGTGTTGGTGCCAACTATGGCTTTGGACAAGCTGCTGCCGAAGCTGTGTCTCGTCCCTCGTGATCACGGCTACAGCCAGGTGGCTCATTTGGGCGCCGACCTGGGGTGGGTCATCTTGGCGCCGAGCCGGGCTGGGGTGGTTTGTTCCGGTGCCAGGCCGCGGTGGCTCATCTCCGTCGCGTGGAGGTGGATTGGACGGGGAGGCAGTTTGGCTGCGGCGTCGTCGTCGCTTGCGGTCGGGGTTGTTTTTATCTACGCCGCGTGGAGGTAGATCAGACGGAGAGGCGATTTGGCTGTGGCGTCGTTGTCGCTCGTGGACGGCGTTGTTTTTATCACAGTCGCACGGAGGTGGATCGGGCGGGGAGGTGGTTTGGCCGCATGCTGTTTGGCCGTGATCCGCATATCATCTAAAAATGGCTCGAAACGATAGGTTAATATTGCTGTGGTCACTTCACTCAGTTGTGAGATGTTCTCTTCTTCAAAAAGAGCTTCCGTGTCTGAAGGGGTGTGTCCCATAGTAGGTAGCACAGCGTGTTTTCAATGGCAAATGTCCCAGTGTGACGTCACGGACAGAAGATGCAGCCAATAAGGCGAACACTTGCATGTCGAATGAGGCTCCCGCAACTTTGCGCATGGATGACACACTCTCCGCTCATAGTTATTTTTTCGTGTAGGCATTGAACTAAATAATGTTATATGTACAATGAAGAAAATAAGTATTTGAACACCCTGCTCATGCAGTTTATTTCAGAACTAGCTCGTGCATTTTGCTGTGTTTAATGCCTTTTTTTGACAAACCATTTGAAATAGTACACTTTATGAAGTACTCAAAGATTCGGCAACTCAGGTGTTAGATACACCACCTCACAAAAGATACAGTTGGCTCCAGCTCACAATGACCCTAAACAGATTACATGCAAGAGAAAGGGACATGTGAACCATAAACCGTAACACGAAGTGGCAGGACTAACATTTGGCACCAACTGACTTTTCTACCATCTGCTCTTGGCAGCTTTAACATGGTTCAAATGTTCAGCTCTTAAAAGGAAAGATTGATACTCGTCCCAAAACAGTATTTTAGCTGGACAGAAACACAGTGCGTTTAATCTCCTTTTAAAGCCTTGTAATAAAAGCAGTGATCGTCAAGGGGCATAACTTTTTTACACATCCCATGTAGACACATCAAACCTTCTTGTTCCTTTGACACTTCCGTGCTTTTGGATTATACAGGATTATTGAGCATCTGAGAAACCAGGCTATCCAATAATTTAGAAATGTGTTTAGATGCATGTACTATGTGACCTAATATACACGCACCAGTTTTCAGTTGTCTCCCCTAACGAAGCCTTTATTTAAGATGCCTTACTTACTTTATCCACACAGTGTTAGCATTGGTTTAAAATGCTTTTATGTTACAGTTTTACATGTGATACAAAAGGCATACAGACAGACAGACCAAGTTTTACATTTCTACAATCTGATTGTGCCGTTAGAGGAAAACAAAATGTGTTCGATGGTGATCAGATTCAGTGTACAATGTGCTTTTGTGTGGAAAGTCACAACCTTTCTGTTTTCCTCTTGTGCGTACATTTCTATGATGATTAATCATTTCCCAGGTCGATTATGATACAACAGCAACAAACACTCCACTTCTACAACATTGAAATACTGTGGAGCTGAACAAAATGCTGGAAAAAAGTGAAAGTACTGTAAATGAAGACTGTGAGACAAGATTAGAAATGCCTGACAGTAAACGATAAAACATTTATTGGGTCAGATCCAGTATTATACATGTTTAGTTAACGTTTCAGTATTTGTACTTTCAGCAGTTTATGTTCTAGTACCGCTGTGTTTTGCAGTATTGCCACACCCAGGCTCTATTCTGCTGCTGAGCCAATCTTTTCAATTAAGCAAGTGATATCAGATGTTAAAGAAAATGTGGGTCTTTGAATGTGTCACAGACTTTTTAAAATAACACGCATAGCGTCCTACTCCTGGTTTTTAACTTTGTTCTATTGGGTTTAAAGAACTTAAGCGGAAAATGTGTTCAAGCCGTTCCCAATAACTGTCGGAAAAAAAAAAAACACTTAATGGGAATGAACAACACATTTCTCATTTGTTGGATACACTGTCAAACTTGTACACAGCACTGTAACTCACTTCCAGAAATGGATGAATCCAAATCCAAAATGAGGCATTCAAAATAAGCCATTAAAAATATATATATATATTGAGTCCACAGTTTATGTTTAAAAAAGCATTTTGGACAGCCTTTGTGCTTGAATATTCTATGCATGTTGCCAAACACAAATGTCCCATCGAACCCGCCTACCGACCATCACATGACCAAAGCCGCTGACCATTCAAGTATAATTATTGTCTACGGTATATTACAAAGGTGTTCGCGATAGATGAGCTTCTGTAAATCCTCCCCACCCCCGTCGATGATTAGTTACGTTGCAGTAATGTTCCAACACTAACACCCCCACCCTCTCTGTCAATAGATAGGTTTCAACCCCCCCAACCCAAAAATGTCAGCGGTGCACCTGCAGTAAAATCAAACAACTAACTTTAATTTTGAACCACTTAATTGCCAAAGACTATTTACAATTCCTGCTTGGCATTGTGGGAAATCAACATCACAGGCCAAAATCTTATTTCTTTATTTGCATCCGTCTTGGTTCTCTGTTTACATGTTAGCCCCTCCCAAAAGAGATTCCGCTGATGATAATTAAAGATGACAGGTCACTGACGTGTGTTCCAAATCAATCGTCTCTTGTGTCTCAATTATTACAATCACAACATATTTCTACTTTACGATTTGAAAACTCTCAGTTGTGCAAAGGATGCAGTCATCTAGCATTTCGAAGAGTTAAAATGCCCATGAGAGCAATAATTTACTGCAATGACCATTGTGCCAAAGGGTGTCAAGACTTCTAGGTGTGTATGGAGTACGTTGTAATAATTTTGGTCTCATTTAAAAATGAAAAATATTTTTTTATGTGAAAGAGGGGTGGACTGCCCTCTCTCTTAAAAGGCCAGGGGAAGATAACTACAAAAGACACAGACATACCAAAGATAAACGAGAAATAAAAGACTTTCTTTGTGAAGTTAAAGTCCAGAAAATTACCAGAGATGTGATTCAAACAGACACACCTACATTTCTAGTCAAGATAAGGCTTATCTTGGCTATCTCCTCAAAGTCAAGACCATTTATAACATTTGTAATGGGCTAACATAGAACATACAGTCGGTAACGTCCTCCCTTTATTTTACATTATTTTCGCCCATACCACTTCACTGTTCACCCTTACAGTGAAAGAAAATAAGTATTTGAACACCCTGCTATTTTGCAAATACTCCCACTTAGAAATCATGGAGGGGTCTGAAATTTTCATCGTAGGTGTGAGAGAGAGATATTATCTAAAATGAAAAATCCAGAAATCACAATGTATGATTTTTTAATGATTTCTTTGTGTGATACAGCTGCAAATAAGTATTTGAACACCTGAGAAAACCAATGTTAATATTTGGTACAGTAGCCTTTCTTTGCAATGACAGAGGTCATGCATTTCCTGTATTTGTTCAGGTTTGCACACACTGCAGAGTCAAGGTTTTGGTCACAAATTTAACACATTAATTAGGCTCAAGCAATTATTTAAAATTGAAATTATTTAACCGTTAAGTCTTGAAAGACAGTGTGTAAGTAATTAAAGACATCACAATTATTGCCAGATTCCCATGTATCACGACAAAATGAAGAGGCACAGAAGTAACACAGTAATGAAAGCCTGGAGCAAATTCATTTATTTTAAATTAATAAGTTCATTAAATTGTGTTTTTTACATGATATAGTAGTATAAATTTCAGCCCAAAATTGAATCATCAGAAATAAATTCAGCCCTGGGCAAAACTTAGTTAAACTTAGTTTCCCACCTCTGTTGTAGACATTAACAGGCAGGCATTATTTCCAGTAGTGGTTGGAAGTAGTTTGAGTACCATGACTTCATTTTCTAATCACTACCGACAAGACACAGCAAGTGATAGGTGAAATAAGATGAGTTTTCTGCTTTTGATTGAATGATTTTGGACATGGTAATACCTTAATTGCGTGTCCAATCACTTCCAGCATCATTATGTGACAGTACAATGGTAACATACAGTACACTAAACTGCTTGGTTCCCGTTCTTTTTCTAATTTGGTGTGTAGTGAGAGAGAATTTGGAGGTCATGTCTAATCAATAAATTAGATTGGTCAAAGTTGGGGCCTGACTGAGCTCTAAAAAATAAATCCTATAAATGTAGAAAAAAATACACTAAGAGCAGCAGCACCACCCAGATACAGTGCCCTCCATAATTATTGGCACCCCCGGTTAAGATGTGTTAAAAGCCTTAAAATAAATTCAGTGTTTATTGTAGAAGAATACTGTCACGCTGAAAATTTTAGGAAAATGTAACCTTCAACTAAAAATGAATTGTAAGAAAATGAAAAAATCCCTGACTAAAAAATAATGATTTTTCATTAAATCACCTGTTCTACAATTATTGCCACCCTTAACAATTCCCAGGAAATAAATATAATTGAAGCATTTCTGTCATTTCTACAGTAGTTTACAACGTTTAGTATGTGGGAACATTTAATTAGTAATTCATCACTTCCTGATGTTTTGTTTTTCTTTTTTTCCATTAAGGTCCCATATTATTAAGAAGAAAAATAATTATTAGAAGCCAAAAAACACATCTTAACCAGGGGTGCCAATAATTACGGAGGGCACTGTAAGTTCCAATCTTAATTATGTTGAGAAACATCATCTCTTATAGCGTTATTTTAGTACATGAATGTCATGTCCCCATTTACCAAGACCACAAAGATGTAAGAAGTTGTATTTAATGAAAAAAAATTGTAAATGTGCAGTGATATCACAGAATTTAACTCATATTTCAAACAGCCGTGCTCGAAATAACTTTCCCAAAGCAGAAACATTGTATTTGACTCACTTGTCAAATCTCTACAAAGTGCTACAGATCAATGCAAGTCAAAACTAGCAGGCATTCGAACAGTTTATTTCCCTCTGGCAAGTAAGTCATTACATTCTTAATCATCAAATATACTATTGTCTGCCTTGCGCCATTGTTTGGACGCTCACATTCTGGTGGTCCAATCAAGAACACTATTAGTAATTTATTTTGTAGACTATCGCACAATTCCCTTTGCGCAACTGTCATTGTATTGTCATTGCAGTGGTCTATTACGGGAACTGCATACGAGTAAAGGGACTCTGTCCAAGTTTTACACAATGTGGGACGTTTACACACTTATCTCCTACCTGTTCTCAACGGAGAAGTTTTTACATCTTGCGCGTCTTTTATCAGGAATAGTTGATATAAATAGAAATGGCTGTTGTTCTTTGTTGTTGCTGCTTTGTTGTTCTTTGTTCTGTATGTCATACCAGGGCAGCACCGTCTGCCGGAGAAAAATTCCTTGGGTGTTTTTTTAACACACTTGGCCAAATAAAGCTGATTCTGAAATCTATGATTAAATAACAATGTGTAATCCATACCAGAGTGGCTTCCTGGATGTTACGCCCAGAATACAGTTTTGACTAATCTGATTGTTTCTCGGCATGGAATATGTGTTGGTTGTTCCTCTGCATGTTAGACCTGGGGAAATGACATCATTATGATGTCATCATTAATTAAGTGACAAAGATTCCCTGTTGCAACAAGTTAGACGCAAACATTTAGGCAAGTTCATCATTGCAAGATAATTAATAAACTGACTTTGATGAACTGTGTCTGTTAAAGTACGCTTTCCCAACTCTAGTTTGTGTTTCCCTGCTTGAATAAACACTAAATGGAGCCAGGGTGTCCTGTTAATGTCTTAGTCTTGGTCTGAAAGCTACTATTAAGCAAAAGAGTTTGTCTTACCAACAAGCATTGGTGTCTCCACCCTTCATTAGATACTCAGACTTTAAAGGGGAAATCCACTGGTTTGCATTAACAATGTATCCAATGGGTCATGTAATATGTACTCTACTTTGTGGCATGGTGCAGGTAAGTGAATATAAATGGGATGTGAAATCCTCTTTCATTTAATAGTGTTTTGAGAAGATTTTTATCGACAATTATGAATTTTCAGGGGTGCTGCCATTTTCGCGAGTCACATGACCTACGTGCGCGGATGTGACGTGTACTGTGCCGCAACAAAGGCTCGATTACATGGAACACCATTCATGCCCAGCGCTGATTTCTCTGATTTATCCTCATCTGATGAAGAAATAGCAGTATCGGTTGATTGGGAAGACGGAGGAATACTTCCATACACATCCGTGAGCCGCTCGGTTGAACGAGAAGACGGAGGAGTACTTCCATACACAGCGATGAGCGGCTCGGTTGATCGGGAAGGCGGAGAAATACTACCATAACATCCACGAGCAGCTTGGCTGCTCGGTTGATCGGGAAGACGGAGGAATACTTCCATATAGATTTTAACCTGTGGCTGTAAATAATACCAGCGAGTGGCGGAGCTGTGAGCTCGCTCCCCCGTTTGCCTGTAAATGTTGAATATTGGGATTGTTCTTCGGGCAGAACAACGTGGAGTCTGTTGAGCTCACCCCGCCGAGCGGCGGAGCCGTAAGGTCACTCCCCGGCCGAGCGGGAAGTGAGCTCATGGCTCCGCCGTTCCGCGGAGGGAGCTCCCCAGCTGAGCGAGCTCACGGCTCCGCCACTCTGTATGGAAGTATTCCTCAGTCTTCCCGATCAACCAATACTGCTATTTCTTTATCTGATGAGGATAAATCCGAGAAATCAGCGCAGGGCATAAATGTTGTCCCATGTAATGGAGCGTTTGGAACGGCACGTAACACGTCACATAGGCCCATGTAGGTCATGTGATACGCGAAAATGGAAGCACCCCAGAAAATTTGTAGTTGTCGATAAAAATCTTCTCAAAACAGTATTAAATGAGAGAGGATTTAACTTCACATTGTCAAAATAGAGTACATATTACATGACTTATTGGATACATTGTTATTGCAAACCACTGGATTTCCCCTTTTAACAAATGTGAGCACACTCACAGAAACCTCCCAGGAGAGGATCTATTAAAGATGAGTCAAGCCCAAAGGCTTTGCTTACAGTGGTACTTTACACACGTTTCAGTTTCCTGTCGTGGAGTTAAGTACAGTACTGTGGTGTGGGCCAACTGAATGAGACTTCAACATTAAACACGTTCAGCAACCACATAATCTACAAATGTTAAGTGCTTTACCTAACCTTGATTATTAACCTTGAATTTTCCAGAAAAATAGGCAACTGCACTTTGGAGTTTGAAACACATATCATTGCTTTTTAGTCATCTCTTTCTTTTGTTTTTGTGACAATTCAAAAGGAAGCCCACTTCAATTTGAAGTACAGTGAGAATAGTCTGTGTTATTGCTTTGTATTTACCTGGATTTTTGCATGAAATGTAATCTGATCTTCATCTAAATAAATGGACAGAGTCTACTCATTGCAATTTGTCATTTCATACTTTTGTTCGAAACGCCAAGTAAACATTCACAGCACAGGATGGAAGCACCACCACTCTGAGAATAGCATCCACCCATCTATCCATCCATTTTCTGTACCGATTATGCTCATCAACCGTGATGGAGCCTATCCCAGCTATATTCGGGTACACCCTGAAAAGGTTGTCAGCCAGTCGCAGACCACATAAAAACAAATAACCTTTTACATTCACACATATGGGCAATGAAGAGTTTTCAATAATTAACCTCCCATGTGTGTTTTTGGAATGTGGGAGGATACTGGAGTACCAAGAGAAAACCCGCAAGCACAGGGAGAACATACAAACTCCACACAGGCGGAACTGGGATTCGAACCCCATTCCTGTGAGGCAGTCGGACATAATACTGCCCTCAGAATACCATCCATTATTTGAGCCGCTCATCCTCACAAGGATCGCGGGAGTGCTGGAGCCTATCCCAGATATCTTCGGGCAGGAAGCGGGGGACACCCTGAACTGGTTGCCAGCCAATTGCAGAGTACATAGAGACAAACAACCATTCACACTCACAATCACATCTAAGGACAATTTAGAGTCTTCAATTAAAACATGTTTTGGAGATGTGGGGGGAAACCAGACTGGCCGGGAGCGAAAAAAACCCCACACAGTCATGGGAAGAACACGCAAACGACTAATAATTTTAAGAAATGTCAAACATTACAAAAAACCTAGGCTGTTGCTGAAGACTTCACAGTGAAAACCTCTGCTATCCCCCCCAACTTCTTCAACGAGGCAGGCTACCCCCCTGAGCATGTTTTTAATATGGATGTAAAGGGCCTTAAAGAAATATGTGTTGTAGTTGACTTTGATTGAATTAAAGGTGATTTTTTTCATCTTGTATATGTTTTTTCAGTCATTATACTGTATATATATATGTTTCGATTACTTAAAAAAACTATATATACATACTGTATATATAGTTCATATAGTGAAGACAATAAGTATTTGAACACCTTTGTTTGCAATGACAGAGGTCATGTGTTTTCTGTAGTTGTTCACCAGGTTTGCACACACTGCAGGAGGGATTTTGGCCCACTCCTCCTCACAGATCATCTCTAGATCAGACAGGTTTCTGGGCTGTCGCTGAGAAACACAGAGTTTCATCTCCCTCCAAAGATTTTCTATTGGGTTTAGGTCTAGAGACTGGCTAGACAACGCCAGAACCTTGAGATGCTTCTTAAGGAGCCACTCGTTGGTTTTCCTGTGTGCTTTGGGTCATTATCATGTTGAAAGACCCAGCCATGACCCATCTTAAATGCTCTGACTGAGGGAAAGAGGTTGTTCCCCAAAATCTCACAATACATGGCCGTGGTCATCCTCTCCTTAATACAGTGCAGTCGTCCTGTCCCATGTGCAAAAAAAAACACCGCCAAAGCATAATGCTACCACCCCCATGCTTCACACTGGGGTTGCTGTTCTTGGGATGGAACTCATCTTCCTCCAAACACGGTTAGTGGGATTATGACCAATAAGCTTCATTTTGGTCTCATCTGACCACAAAACCTTCTCCCCTGACTTCTCTGTGTCATCCAAATGATCATTGGCAAACTTAAGACGGGCCTTGACATGTGCTGGTTTCAGCAGGGGAACCTTCCGTGCCATCCATGATTTTAAACCATGACGTCTTAGTGTATTACCAACAGTCACCTTGGAAACAGTGGTCCCAGTTCTTTTAAGGTCATTGAACAAGTCCAGTCATGTACTCCTGGGCTGATTCCTCACCTTTCTAATTATCATTGAGACCCCACAAGGTGATATCTTGCATGGGGCTCCACTATGATTGAGATTGACCGTCATGTTTAGCTTCTTCCATTTTCTAACGATTGCTCCAACAATGGACCTATATTTGCCTCCTATATTTAAAATAGAGAATTAGCTTTTTGTGCACTGTATTGTCTGTGCTTTCATCCTGGATCAGGCTGTGCCAAGGCAGAATTTTTAAATTACACACCATCTCATCCTGCTCTTTCTACTTTGTCTTCAGACCAGACCTTTCCCACTCAGAAAAGAGAAAATCTTGTTCAGTTTAACCACTTTTTCTTCGATTATTCACATACACAGACAGTCATTGCATCTTAAAACAACAGCATTTCTTTTTTAACTATCTCCATTATCATCGAAAGTAAACATAATCAGCATATCTAGATTTTCTTTGCTCTACGTTGCCCAGACTATGTTGCTAACTAAAGCAGTGTAGTGTTTGGGGTTGGGCGTGTATAAGGTAAAGTAGGAAACAGTGTGTTGCGGAGCAGTGGTCGTTGTTAGAGAAAGTTCCGTGTGCTGCCTAAAGAAACCAGTGGCTTCGTCTTTCATTTTTTACAGTACATATGTGCCATTGGATGTAACAACCAGTCATTCCTCACCCATTGAATCACATTGCAAAATGCCACAAACTGAATCGGTATGTTGTACTTTCAATTTGCACTGGATTTTGTTGTTGTTGTTGTTTTTTGCGCGCAAAGCAGAATATGTGCAAAGAGACTGTATCAGTGGTGCACAATTGTGCACACGCGCAGTTTAGAGGGGAACACTGGGTGACTTTTTTTTTTTTTTTTTTTTTTGGCACGCTGTCCCGCAATCAACAAAGACTGCCTCGCAATCGACCGGTCCGCATTGAGCATGCATTGAGCACCCTTGCTCTATGAGTTTAGCCACATTATGTTTAGTGACTAGCCATTCCTTTTCCTCCTGGCGCGGCTCTGCTGCAGCATCTTTTTATGCTGAAACAGGTTGATGCAGGTGTCTGTTTACAAGTGAAAAACATAGCTATGGGTCATTGTTTGCACTCTTTTTTTATTCTGGGTGAGAATATTCTTCAAAACAGACATGCCACCTTTAATGGACGTTTCCGACTGGCGATCTTCAGCTCCGCCCTCCTTAGCTACAGATGCCATGCCCCACAATCTACCAAAATGGCGACTGAACAGAACAGGTTTGAACTGGATTCTCTATCGCGTATTCCAGATAATATTGGGGTATGTTTTTTGCCAAATGCATCAAACTTGTCCAAGAGAGTTCTACAAAGGGTTCTCAACTATTTAACACAAGGACATGTACATGGAATTAAGATTTTTGACGTAGCAGGACAAAATGTCACAGTTAGTGAAACGTTTGCTATTGATGCAAAAAAGTTTGACGCCTCACAAACTTCCTATTGAAATCCAACAGGATAAAATTGTGGAATCGTACTGCGCATGAAATTTAGGGTGAGTACTTTTTACTTGGAAAGGTCATGAGTAATATCATTGTTGTCTTTATAAGTGAGTGGGTGTATTCATTCGACTTGTTTCGTAATGGAACCTAGTGCTCTGTTTTAAAAGTCCGATGTGATAGAAATAGGGAAATAGGCATTTCTCTTGCATGACGTGGTGCATCTACACATCACTAACCCGACTCTTTGGCATAAAACATTACACACTTCATTCAGCCGGTCAGTGATACACTAACAAAGTGAAAGTTGTTCTCCTGCAAAATATAAAGCACTGATAATAATTCATTCAAACTCAGAGAAGATACTTCTCCCTCACTTACCTTCAAACATACAGCCTTGTGTTTGTTGATATTGTCCACATAAACTTGTACGTGCAGTCTTCCGCAAGCCTTAATCCATCGTACACACTTCCTCAACTGTGTTTTAGGCTTTGGAAAATGAATTAACTGGGGCCCTTTTAACCAAGCAGGATCTCTTTAATCAGAATTGCACATTCCCCAAACACATCTGAGGAACATTTTGTTCATAACTTTGACTTTTCCAAGCGCATGCGACCGATAACCAGCATTGCTTGTGGGACATGACGACAAGAGGGCGGGTCAAGCCAGGGGTTAAGACAATGCGGCTACCTGATTGGCTATTATTGTACAAGTGATTGACAGGTCGGAAAGGTCCATTATGTATGAGAACTGAAGCCGCGACGAAATGCCGCGGGCTCCACCAGCCGCCCCCTGTACACAGGGCGGGTGATAGCACCACCGCAGGAGCTGCAATAAATTGTCATGTGGACGAGGCTCAGGGCTGGACCCAAATGCAGGACTCCCAGGCAAAGGCATGGTGTTGAGGGTGGCTTTATTCCAGGCTAAGGTCATACACAAGCAAGCACTCCAAAATGGGCAGAGGCATAAAACCGCGAGGCTAGAGGCAAAGTCCAAAAACATAAAACGAGGTCTGATGACTATGAAGCAAAACTTGAAAAAAAGAGCAAAAACAAGACTTGTGTACTCACGCACTATAAAACAGTGTCCAACACTAGTAACACAGTAACAGTATACAGTAACACAGTGCAGCGAACTGGCCGGTTCGGAGCAGCATCTGCAGTGATGCAGACTTTGTATCAGTCCATTGTGGTAAAAAAGGAGCTAAGTTGAAAGGCAAAGCTCTCAGTTAACCTGTCAATCTACGTTCCTACCCTCACCTGTGGGAACGAGCTGTGTGAGAACAAGATCCCGAATGCAAGCGGCCGAAATGAGTTTCCTCCGCAGGGTGTCTGGGTAAAGGGAAGAATGGAGTGAGACATCGATAGGGGGATCGGTACACTGTCTGCAGTGATGCAGACTTTGTATGGGTCCGTTGTGGTAAAGAAAGAGCTAAGTCGAAAGGCGAAGTTCTCAATTTACCAGTTGATCTACATTCCTACCCTCGTCTATGGTCACGAGCTGTGGGTCATGACCGAAAGAACAAGATCCCGGATGCAAGCGGCCAAAATGAGTTTCCTCCGCAGGTTGTTTGGTCTCTCTCTTAGAGATAGAAAGAATGAGAAGCTACGCCATTTGGGAGGGGCTCAGTCTCAAGCCGCTGCTCCTCCGCATTGCGAGAAGGCAGATGAGGTGGCTGGGGCATCTGATCAGGATGCCTCTTGGACACCTCCCTAGTGGGGTGTTCTGGGCAAGAGACCCCGGGGATGACCCAGGACACACTGAAGAGATTGTCTCTTACCTGGCTTAGGAATGCCTCAGGATCCCCCCTGGAAGAGCTGGATGAAGTAGCTGGGGAAAGGGAAGTCAGGGTATCCCTGTTAAAGCTACTGACTCCGCGACCCGACCCGTAAAAGTGGTACAGGATGCATGGATGGATGGATGCATTTTGCGCTAACCCTGTTATGTTTCAATGTTTGATTTTTACAGTGTTTAAGTTGAAGACAATAATATTTAGATCTTGAGCTTGTTAGAATTCTACTTAAAAAAATGGTAAATAAATACATAACTTCAAAATTGGTACTGAAACATGATTTTTTTTGTGTTTCCTATGAGGTCAGCAAGACTGCTTTATGTAAAAGGTAGAAAAGCTTTCATGACAGTAATAGTTGACATTGGATTCTCTTTTGAACCATTGGTTAGTCACAGAAAGGAACATTTCCTACAAAAACAAACACGAGTGGTGTCTTCAAGTTTTAATGCATTATTTGTGCAACAACCCTAATTAAAATTGAAAAATATCTTACACATCGATGGATGATATTGTCAAATGTTCCTTTTCAACCCTTTGTCTCACAGGGCTTGTCGGAGTGACAATCAGCCAGCCATCCGTCATATTTCGGGTGCACTGCAGTCAACCTATCTAAGATGACTCAATCCAGACAGAAGGGGCTAAGTCTGGCTAAGTTTCAAACCCAGAAACTCTAGACTTTGTGGAGGAACTGATAATTAATAACCTCTACCCCACCAAGCTGCCAGTATGGATCATGATTTTAAAAAAAAGCTCAAAATGAAAATATTTATCGTAACAGTAATGCATCTTTGTCAGGTTGTTGACAAGCACCTCCACCATTTAGATCAGAGGGACTTATACAATCACAGCCGACAGCATCAGAAATCACCTCTTTTACTCGCTATAAATCATGCGCACTGCATTACCATGGATACTCAAGTCATGTAATGATGCCAACCTGTGAACATTATTTCCCTTGGAGTATCAGAGAAAGGAATTTAATATCCCATAATTGTTTTGATCCTTTTACTAGCCCTTCCCTCCTTTGTAGTCTGCCATCCACCTCACTCTCATCTCCCTTCCTTTTTATCCTTCTGTCTGTCTTGCATTAGAGGGATTACAAGTGAATATTATACTGGGGTACCCTGGGGCCAAAGACAACATTACAAGGACTTGCTGATGGACATCATGGGAAAGACCTTGTTTTGAATGTCATTGTATAAGAGTTAATTGTGTCTGTAATAATGCCAGATATATAGGTTAGGGTGGGATTTTGTAAATAAATAAATAATACTAATCATAATTTACACAGGAGATGAACAGTATCAGTGATGTATCATAACTGGAATATACAACAGTGGGTCCATACCTGACATACCTGACTGAGGTGAACTACAGTTTTGAGAAGAGCTTTGGAAATCTCAGTTATTTTTTTTTTATAATTCAGCATCCAAACATTTGAATATGAGAGTAAGAAACAGCAAAATAGGTCCCAAATAGAGCTAAATTTTTGGTGTTTGGTCTTGTAGCCACCGAGTACGGAATACAAACATACCAAATTATTACAGAGAGAAGGTTGGGCTGTTGTTTCAGTCACGAGATAAAAGAAGTGGGTGCTCAGATTTTGAAGCTTTAATTAACGTGGAAACTCTAAAGTTGTACGTGCCTGGTGTTGTGTATTTTGGAATTCAACCAAAATTTTGAAGAAAAGATACTAAGAGCAGTCAAAAAGTAATGACCTCATTTTAAATTAACTGTTTGTTTTTTTTCAGAAATTCACAGGTTGAATGCCATGGTGGGCGACTGGTTAGCACATCTAACTCACTTCTGAGGACTGGGGTTCGAATCCTGGCCCCGGACTGTATGGGGTTTGCATGTTCTCCCGTGCCTGCGTGGGTTTTCTCCAGGCACACGGGTATCCTTCCACATCCCAAAAACATGCTTTAATCGAACACTCTAAATTTCCCCTCGGTGTGAATGACAGTGCGATTGGTTGGTTGTTTATTTGTGCCCGGCAATTGGTTGGCAACCGTTCATGGTGTACCCCACCTCCTGCTCGATGATAGCTAGGATTATCCTGACTGTCCCCTGAAGATAGCTGGGATAGGCTCCACTATGCCTGCAACTCCAGTGAGGAGAAGCGGTACGGAAAATGGATGGATGATGTCACAGTTTGTAGTTCAAATACCTGTTTAAAGTTACATTTTTAATCTTCTTGTTGTCCTTCTGGGAGTCATTGTTGGATGCACTTCAGTCGCAATGTGTATGGGGAAGCTACAATGCATCAGAGTACAATCAAAAAGTCGGTCTCCAGGATCCAAGGAGAACAATGAGACCCTGCTTTGAGTGAACTTCCATAACAAACAAAGGAGCGGCACACAATCTCCAGGGGTTAATCCCGGGCCATTTGTTGTGGGCATTACACCATTTTGTTGGGAAGCAGGGGGGCACATCGCCTAGGGGAGGGGGAGCCGGTGTTATCACAGGAATGGCGCGGGGCTACCATGAACACTTTTCTTTAAGGTACATCCAGCAGATGGAACAGTTTTTACTACCAATCTCACAAGCCCCAGCAGCCACTGAAATGACGGCACAAATTCAATATTTTAGCTTTTAGGAGAAAATAAATGTTTGGGTTTTTGGTTGTTTGGTAATCATGGCAGTGTACATTTTCAACTGTAAGAGTGGCCACTGCAGAGATTATTAGTTATGTTGTTTGCTCCTGTTTTTGATGATTCCGAAGGAATAACATTTACAAGATAACCCTATGTGTATTTATTGAAAAACTGTGTGTGGGGTGGGTGGAGGGTGGAAAAAATTCATCTCTGAAATGGGGACACAGCAAAATAAAATTTATGAACCACTGGAATATGCTGACGTACAGCGTTCTTTGCTGGGGGAACTCACTGAAATACCAGCACAGTTACAATCTCGTTAAAAAAATAAAAAAATGACATCAGATCCATATGTATTCTTACATGAGGTGTCAATAGTCCACTCAGAATGGACTATAGACAACTAGAACTTTTGAGTCCCAACCCACCTGTTGACAAACACTGCGCTAAACATCCTGGTGGCCTTGGCTCACAATACATTCGCTCACACAAGACTTTGCATTCAATTTGACAGGCCAAAGTGCACCTTTGAGCAGACTGGTAACAAATCCAAGACAAGCTCAGCCGGAGGCAATTTTTGCTTAAATACTTACTACTAATACTACACATTTGCACACACCCCGTGTCTTTCACACATGGCTGCAATGACTGAGTCAGACAATGTTTCTGTTATTTTTTTACCATTATCTGGACAAAAATTGTGAGTTCTACTGAATTCCATGCACAGACCTGTGTCTAGCATGCGGTTGAGGAGCAAAAACATGTAAAACAAGGAATCCCTTTTTGACAACAGAGGAGGATAAGGGAGGAGAACTCCCTCTGATCTCAAAGCAGACTCCTGAAGCATTAAACGAATTTAAATATTAAAGACAGTCTCCCATATTCCTGTGCCATGTGTTTAACTCGGGCACAGTCACAAGTCAGAGTCTGTGATGTACCCATTCAATTTATAATCTTTTGTATCTTTAATTTTCTTTCATGCATGACAGAAAACGTGTACTAAGGTAAACATTTTGACATCAAGCCCAAGTCTTTTTCTGGACGGTCACATTACTGTGTGATTAGATGCGGACTATAATTAGCTCAAAAACTTCCATTGATAAGGATAACTTAGGGAACTTAAATTCTTGCAAAATTTATCTTGAATCTCACCACACCAGAATTTCTTTCTGCACTGACTCCATTTATTTACCACTACTTCTGGTTCAATCTCAACCCTCCCTATGTGGAGTTTGCATGTTCTCCCTCTGCCTGCATGGATTTCCTCCGGGCACACCGGTTTCCTCCCACATTGCAAAAACACGCAACATTAATTGGACACTCTAAATTGCCCCTAGGTGAGATTGTGAGTGCGGCTGTTTGTCTCAATGTCCCCTGCGATTGGCTGGCAACCAGTTCACCTCACATCCCTGACAGCGGGGATAGGCTCCAGCACTCCCCGCGACCCTCATGAGGATAAGCGGCGAACAAAATGGATGGATGGATGGATACCATTACTTCTTGTCGTTGAGAATTAAAGTCCAAAATCACCCCGAAAGGGTAAGCCAGTGAGTAGTATTGCTTTTGTTACCCTGACAAACAAGGGTGGCCATAGGGTGTTGCAACAAAGGGAAGACAACTCAGGATTGCCTGCGTAGATTTCTTGCTTTAGTTCCTCTAGCCACAGTCCAAGCTACTATTTTGAAAAAGCGACTTACAACAAATCTACAGAGTTTTGGTGGTCTTAGTGAAGACGCCTGGACAGCCTGGTATGCCTCCCAGAGATGTATACTCTTGGTACATTCTGAAAATGAATCACCACCACTGGCCAATTTACAGTGTCGCCTTGATTTAATGGGTTTCGGATTAGGGACTTTTACAGAATTACAGTTTCAGATTTTTACTGGTGCAATTAACAGACAGATTCTGGTACCTGTATTATTTTTTACTATGCAATCTGAGGCTTTAACTCTACTCTGAGAATATTCATGTTCATTTCAACGGAAATTTTCGACGGTCTGAAGTGTAGCAGAGTGTGCTCAGACTGTAGAGTATTTCCAAATGCACGCCAAGGTGCTTGTTGTGTACACGCCTCCTGAACATGCTAGACTGATTTTGGTACAGGACACCATTTTGCCAAGGCCTTCACTAAGGCATTCGATCGAAATGAAGGTAAGAAAAGGAAGTACGACAATCTCACGGGTCATGAAAGTGACCCCGATTCGCCCCAAAACTTTATCCCAAGAGCTGCATACCATAACAGTACCCCCCCATTAAAAACAATTCCAAACTTTTAAAATCTTTTCAGACTTTTTTACATTTAGTTAGAGCGCAATAACTTAGTACTGTAACGGGTATTTTTTGGTTACAAAAAAACTTTCACAGATGATTGCATCCCCTATTAGTTCATTGAATCAAGGTTCCATTATATTTGCATACAAGCATTTTTTTTTTAAAATATTACATCCCTTTTAGGAATTTGACCTTAATAATTAGAAAGTACTGCACTTGTATTCTGCAATTGGCTGGCAACCAGTTCAGCATGTACCCTGCCTCCTCCCCGTTGACAACTGGGATAGGATCCAGCAATCCCTGCGACCCTTGTGAGGATAAGCGGCTAAGAAAATGGATGGATGAACTTGTATAGGCTGCACAGTGGAGCAGCTGGAAAGCGTTAGCCTGGCAGTTCTGAGGACCCCAGGTTCAATCTCAGCCCTCCCTGTGTGGAGTTTGCATGTTCTCCCCTTGCCTGCGTGAGTTTTCTCCGGGTACTCCGGTTAGGCAGCAAAGAAAATGGATGGCTGTACTTGTATAATTCTCTATTAAATTTCATCATTTAGTTGAAATCTTGGATTATCAAGATTACTTCTCCCTGCCATTCTGCATGAAATTCTCCAATTTCCAATCATGTATCCTGACCATTCCTTAATACATTTTGTTCATCTCCCACTTAATTTAACAGTAGATTTTTACCTTTGAGTCATAGTGCATGAAAAATGTCATCACATCACCAGCCTTAAAACATATATAAGAAATGCACACAAAAAAAACAACTGTCAATTAAAAAACGAAAAAACCTTTACATAAAAGTAGTGACTGGCACCGTAACATACGTACATAATGTAAATTATATATATATAATATAATGATGATGATATATAATGCAGGGGTCTCAAACTGGTGGCCCACAGGGTATTTACAGCCCCCGAGATGATATTTTGTGGCCCCCACCTTACTATGAAAGTTTAAAGTTTGTGTGGCCTGCAAGTTTTATATTAATGGCACTTTTACAGTTTTGTGTGGGGAGCTGACGAACCCACCAATGACTGCGGGGTGTATGACTCTTAGAGGCATGAAATCCACAAGGGTTGATGCAAGCAGGGAAACATTTTTCATTGAGTGAAAGTTCCAACAGTATTGCCATGGAGAGTTTTATTTGTAGTTTTGCATACAACTTGTTGACACCAGCTTCCTTGTTTATCTTTTGTGTAAAAAATAAATAAATAAAAAAGACATAAGTAGGTAATACTCCATCCGTAAGGAACTGCAATAAATCACAGCATCATCAACAGATTGTGTGTTTTCAGAATTTTCAAAGGCCATGTTTCTCATACCTTACTCAAATATATGAATTACAATTAACAGTGACAATTCTTAGATCTCAGACTTTTTTACAGTGTAAGTTATCTTTGAAGAGGTGTGTGTGAGTTCTGCTGGGAGCAATTTTACAACGTGAGCTCATCACACCTGACCCCCAATCTCAGTGAGGGCATGTTTGGGTTTGGGTTTGATCACTTCTCATCTTTTCATATTTTCTAGTCAACTTAAGGCTGCGTTTACACTATAGTCTCCGTTTTGGTTTTTAAAACTGGATAGTTGTGTGCGTGTGTGTCCGTGTGTGGGTGTGCGTGTGTGTGTGTGTGTGTGTGTGCATACGTGTATGTCTGCGCGTGTGTGTATGTGAGGAAGTTGGCGAGTGAGCCAGTGAACCAATGTGCGACCGAGCGAGTGAGTGAGAGAGAGAGAGAGAGAGCAAAACCAGGCAGGATGAAAGACTAACAGGATAAAGTAACCGACTTTAGACAACTTGGCAGGAAACAGGGTTCAAGGATTGCAGAAGGACAAATGAAACAATGGAAATGAGCACTAATGCCAATCTGGCTTTTCCACTCATGCTCTTTCTTTTAGAGAACAAAGTTGTGTTTTAATAAAATCCATCAACATTTGACTTTCATTCCATGCCATGCTAGTGAGACACTGCTTGAGCACACCAGACTCTGTATTTTTGCTTCCGTAAAATTGCCTCTGGAAAAAGTATCTGTGCTAAAAAGTATCTGAACTTAATACTTAGTACTTAATGCACCCAATCACTGAGTCTAGTCCAAGGACGCAATGTTGTTTTTTTCCCCACTCTCTGACTGGCGACCAGTTCAGGATGTAGTCTGCCTTTCTCCATTAGTTAGCTGTGATGGGCTCCAGCACTTCCGCTACCCTTGTGACGATAAGCAGCTTGAAAAATGGCTGAATGTATACACCTCAACCAAGAAATATGGTGTCCTAAACTGGATAATGAGGTTTTGGGAAAAAGAGGTTTGTGATTTAGTTTGGCCTCGGTAATGACTAAATGTGGTAAGCATAGTCAGTATTGTTGAACATTATGTTGATTTGTCACGGTAAAAATAATTTAAGATAATATATTTTGCCCAAACGTAACACGATAAACCACAGTATATTGTTTGTTTTTTTATGCCTCTGAAATCATGACAAATAAGATCCACCTTCAAAGCTGCAAGACTGTAGGCGGTACTTCCAGTTTTAAAGACTGATCCTGTCGCGCCTGTTTCCGTCCGTTAAGCTCTACTCCAAATAATATGATTTACAAATCACTGAAGGCACAACGAAAATTCATGAATCAAATCAGTTTATGAAATGATAAGTAATATTTCCTTGGCCGCTGGTCGCCGATGAGAGGCTGTTGAAGCGTTCTGTCACTCACTTCTGAATATTTGGCAAATGACCAATGAGCAGCGAGCTTGCAGGTGGGGGCGGAACCAGTTTGTGACTTGTAAGCCAAGTCACTAACTTCAGCGTATGACCAATGAGCAGCCAGCGCCGGGCAACACCGTGTAGGAAGAGTAGGGATTTTAGTGAACTCAGTGATTCATTCACTGAACTGGTGTACTGATGAACTGAGTGATTTGTTCCTGAACTCGTGTACTGAGGAACTGGAGAGTGAGAGTGGTGGTGGCGGTGGTGGGGGTCCTTACGTGAACTCAATGATTTGACCACTGAACTGGAGCACTGAGGTGATTTGTTCATGAATGTTTCCCGAGGCTTTGTCAACTGAATAGGTGGTTAGGCAAGGTGAGCACTGCACTACCCGTGAGTTTCATTGACAATATCTGCCTTTTTTGGGAGCGTAAAGATCTTTACAAACCAGACAGTTTCAGTCTAAATAGACAAGGGGTTAAGTTATTAGCTGCCAACATTTTCTACTGTGTGTCATTCACGTCCCTGTAAAGAAAAAAATTACAAAAAACAAGGACAAAAGGAACTTGTCCCCAAACAATCGGAGGAACAAGACATAAGGCGAGACAAGGTGCAGATTCATTTGCGTCATCCAAACAATCTAATGTGCTAATGACAAATGGAATGTGCCAGCACTTTAAATCGCTCACACCTCTTCCTGCCCCATGGCATCTCTCCATAGCTCAGAATCCCCCCTCTATGACTACAACAACCACATAATCTGCAGTAGATGTTGGCTCCACCTCTCCCAGCCTGAATGCAATGTTGGGACTGATGGATAGGATGAAGACTATTGTCAATGATGGAGTCCAGCCCATGCCACGCCAAGATCTTCCTCCCATCCTCCCTCGCACGAAACCACCGACCACCAAGCGAAAGGCCCCTTCTCCACACATGAAGACTATCTGTAAATCTGACTGATATTTACTGGGTCTTTTCAGGAATAACTCAGACCCCTATGGAGATCAGGCATTTTTCATGCCTGTAATTACAAGGGACAGAAAGTTGGTCAAAAAGATATAGCACCAAAAAAGTAGAACTTCCAACTTAGTGAGGATAAAATGTGAGTCTATCGAACCATTCTCTCCAGCCATCTCTGCGAGACTAGGTCTTTTTAATATCAGGTCAATGGGTAACAAATCAGTGTTGATCAATGACATCATTACAGCCTATGGTCTGGACTTTTTGTTATTAAATGAAAGGTGGTTAACAGAAAGTAGCTCTCATACCATTATAAATGAGGCAAAACCAGCATAATTTAATTTTATGAACAAGTGTCGAACAGGGAAAAAAGGTGGTGGTATTGATGTTATTTTTAAATTATTATTTCAATGTAAAGAAATTATACTCAGTGATATTAGCTCTTTTGAATATCTGTGTTTTATAGTTAAGGGTGACCCAAAGGTTATCATTCTAATCATTTATAGACCTCCAAGATACAATGGAAAATTTATGGAGGATTTTTCAGAACTGCTGTCAATTATTTGTACTGAGTACAACTATTTTGTCATAACAGGGGACTTTAACATTCATCTTGACAATAACGTGAAAAAAACATCCAAAGAACTTTCTACTATACTAGACATATTTGACCTCTCTCAACATATTAAGAGTTCAACTCACACTCAAGGTCACATCTTAGACCTGTTCATCTCTAAGCATGTTGAAATTCTATCGATTGACATTAAGGATATGGCTATTTCTGACCATTTTTGTGTATTTTTTGAATTACAGATTCTACCAAAAGTTCAGTCAACCTCTATCTCCATTAGGAAAAGGTACATACAGTAAATGAGATTACTGCCACTAAGTTTATGGAGACTGTGGCTTTGCCAGAGACTGTGAATGCAAGACAGTTGTTGAAATTTTGGACAATATCACCTCGAAAATCACAAATGCCACGAATGTTGTCGCTCCAGTTAAAACTAAGACCATCCCCAAGGCTACCTAGAACACCGTGGAGGAGCACAATGATGGTCGAGAGATCTAAATTGGAGTGTAGGAAAGCGGAACAGAAGTGGAGAAAAACTAAACTCCAAATTGACTATGACCTCTACAGACAGTGTCTTTGTAACACAATGTACTCACAAACAGGTTGGAAACGTGTGTAGGACTAAATGGAACGGTCCTTAAATGGTTTAGATCCTACCTGGAGGAAAGGAGCTACTATGTGACCATTGGAGGTGCTCGGTCTCAGCGAATGACAATGACCTATGGGGTCCCTCAAGGGTCAGTTCTTAGACCTCTCCTGTTCACCCTGTATATGCTACCCTTGGGTCAAATTTTTCAAAACTTTAATTTTGACTACCATAGCTATGCAGATGACACACAGTTATATTTAGCAGTGTCTCCAGATGACTACAGTTCCATTGAGGTATTGTGCCACTGTCTAAATCAGATAAATAACTGGATGAGCCAAAATTTTCTTCAACTAAATCACAACAAAACTTGTGACAATTATTTTTGGCAATAAATAAAAGAGAATTGCTGTTAGTAAACACCTGGACTCTCTATCTTTAAAAACCGAAGACCAAATCCAAAACCTTGGGGTTCTGATTGATTCTGACCTGACTTTCAAAAATCATATCAAATCAATCACAAAAACTGGCTTCTACCGTCTGAAAAAGATGTCTAGAGTGAAGTCTTTTTTGTGTCAAGCAGACCAGGAAAAGCTCATCCATCTCAGGTAGACTTAACTACTGTAATGGTCTTCTGACTAGACTCCCCAAAAAGAGTATTAAACAGCTGCAGCTCATTCAGAATGCTGCAGCTAGTGTTCTGACCAAAACATAGCGGTCAGAGCACATAATTCCAATCCTAATGTCCTTGCAGTGGCTTCCAGTCAGCTTTAGAATAAATTTAAAAGTTCTAGTACTGGTATGTAAATCACTAAATGATTTAGGTCCTAAATACATGAAAGAAATGCTTACAGAATACAAACCCAATAGAGCTCTGAGATTGACTGACTCAGATCAAATAGTGGTGCGCAGAGCCCAAAGCAAACATGGTGAAGCAGCATTTAGCTATTATGCTGCACACAAATGGAATAAGTTGCCAACAGAGGTGAGGTCAGCCCCAAGTGTGAATGTTTTTAAATCCAGGTTAAAAACTTTTCTTTTTTCTCATATATCCACTTTTTGATCATATTACTTGCACTGTATGCAATTTTAGTTGTCTTTTTTTAATATTGTGTTTGTCATTTTTATTGTTTTTATCCCGTTTTAAATGTTTTATCTCTTTATTTTCAAAGGCCTTTAATCATGTAAAGCACATTGAGTTACCTCGTGTATCAAAGGCGCTATACAAATAAATTTGCTTTGCTTTGCTTTGAAAAATTGAAGGCGTCTAAATACTTTCTGTACTCACTATATACATAGTGCAGCATCGGGTGAGGGAGAGTCAAACCGGCCACACCAATAAACCACCAGACAAAGGACAGCTGGCCAGTGCACGAGACTGGAAGCTGCTGACAGACCTGGAGAAGAAGCTTTGCTTTCCATCTGAGATTACAACTACCACCCTACGACCAGATCTAATGCTTTGGTTTGCCTCTCTCAAGCTCGTCTACATCATCGAGCTCACAGTGCCCTGGGAGGGGGCAGTCGAGGAGGTGTATGAGCGGAAGCAGCTGAGGTATGCAGGATATGCGGCTGAAGTGCAACAGCAAGGCTGTAGAGCAGAGGTACGCCCGGCAGAAGTTGCCTGCAGAGGGTTTATAGCCTCCTCAACATCCAGGCTCCTCAGAGAGTTGGGAGTCTGAGGGAAGGCCCATCGGCAGGCAATCAGAGATCTCTCCAAGACAGTGGAAAAGGCCATCCAGTGACTGTGGATAAAGAGAAAGACCCCAATTGGGGCTTCAGGAGAATTGATGGCACCTAAGGGGTGAAACTGGGACACTGGGATTCACTATTCAACCCTCTTGAGAGTGTCGTGGGCCTATCAGCGAAACACTTGATGACGGAAGGAAGCCCACTTGATAACCTGTAGGGTGCCATCACTTATTTGAACATCCCACAGTGCCTCATCGGAGCCCAAATATGCATGAATAGAGGGATATTAACATCTAGTCCTGTCATGCTCCTGGCTTCCTGCCCAGGCTGGGCATGGCCAGCAAATTAGTCAGGGCACACCTGCACCTTGTTCCAGCTGATGCCTCCCAGTATATATAGGACTTGGGGGATGACTTGTCCTTCGCCAGATCGGCATCCTTGATGCTTCGTTCCCGCACTCCCGTTTGCCTGACTTCTGCTCTCCGTGTACCGACCTACGCCTGTCCCTTGACCCCACTCTTGAGCCTGCCGCACGATTACTTCGGCCTTGTTTGGACTGCCTGCCTGATCCCTGACCTTGGACCAAATAAAGGTTTCCTCTATACTGTCTGCCTGTCTCTGGAGTCGTGCATTTGGGTCCACCCTTGAGCCCCGTTTGTGACAGAACGATCTGGCCATAACATGGACCCAGCCGACTCTGAAACCATTCGCTGTTCGCTGGAAGTCCAGGGCAAACGCCTGGTCGAGCAAGAGGCTGCTCTCCAGGTTACTAATCAACGTATCCACGAGCTCTTCACGGACCATAAGAACCTAGAATACCTGAAGTCCGCGAAGCGGTTGAACACCCGACAGGCCAGGTGGGCCCTGTTCTTCACCGGCTTCCACTTTACTCTGTCCTTCCGCCCAGGCTCCAAGAACGGCAAGCTGGACGCACTCTCACGGATCCACGAGGGAGGGCGCACGGACTCAGAGGCTGCTACTATCCTGCCAGAGGCGTGCTTCGTGTCCGGCTTCACTTGGGTGGTCGAGTCGCGGGTGAAGGAGGCCCTGGGAGATGCTCCGCTGCTGCGGATTGTCCGTCGGACCGCCTTTTCGTTGTTCAGTCTCTGCGGGGAGACGTCGTCAACTGGGCTCATACCAACAAGACGGTTTGCCATCCGGGTATGGCAAAGACTCGTTCAGTGGTCGAACAGAGGTTCTGGTGGCCCAACCTTAGCAAAGACATGAAGGACTTCGTCAATGCCTGCCCGGTATGTGCAGCCAATAAGTCGTCTCGCTTACGACCTGTAGGCGAGTTGCGTCCGCTGTCCATCCATTTCCGCCCGTGGTCACACATTACGCTGGACTTCGTTACCGGCCTGCCGCCCTCCCAAGGGAACACAGTTGTGCTGTCTGTAGTGGACCGTTTCTCCAAGATGGTCCACTTCGTGCCGCTTCCGAAGATCCCGTCGGCCAAGCAGACAGCCCAGATGGTGTTGGACGAGGTCGTTCGTTACCACGGGCTACCCCAGGACATCGTGTCAGACAGGGGTCCGCAATTCAGCGCCCGCTTATGGAAGGAATTCTGCAACCTCATCGGCGCTTCAGCTCGTCTGACATTGGGTCATCACCCGGAGTCTAATGGCCAGACGAAGAGGATAAATCAGGAGTTGGAGACCGGTCTTCGATGTCTGGCATCCAGGGACCAGAGCACGTGGAGCCACCACATCAAGTGGGTGGAGTATGCCCACAATTCTCTACCCTCCTCCTCAACAGGTATGGCTCCACTCCATGTCGTGCATGGCTATCCTCCATCCCTGTTTCCTCCACTGGCCACAGACTCCGCGGTCCCGTCGGCCCTGGCCGTGGTGCGACGCTGCAAACGGACCTGGGAAGCAGCTCGGAGGACACTGCTGCGCATGAGCAGCGCCTACAAGTCCGCAGCAGACTGCAAGAGAAGGGCCGCACCACAGCTCAGGGTGGGACAGCGAGTGTGGCTCTCCACCAAAGATCTCCCGCTGTGGACTGAATCCCGCAAACTTGCTCCCAGGTTCGTTGGCCCATTCTCGATTTCCAAGATCATTAACCCGGTCGCCGTCTCGCTGAAACTGCCCAGGTTGATGAGGGTGCACCCTACGTTCCACGTCAGCAGACTTCGTCCGAATCGCACTTCGTCGCTGGTTCCTCCGGTCAAGCCCCCCCCCCGCATGGTGGACGGTGGGCCGGTGTATACTATGCGCCGGCTGCTGTCTTCCCGCCGCAGAGGAAGGGGGGTCCAGTACCTGGTGGACTGGGAGGGATATGGCCCGGAAGAGTGCTCCTGTATCCCCTCCCGCTTCGTCCTGGACTGCTCCCTCATCAGGGACTTTCACGCGGCTCATCCTAATGCTCCTGGGCCGTCCAGAGCCGGCCGTTGAGGGGTTGGGGGGGTACTGTCATGCTCCTGGCTTCCTGCCCAGGCTGGGCGTGGCCAGCCAATTAGTCAGAGCACACCTGCACCTTGTTCCAGCTGATGCCTCCCAGTATATAGAGGACTTGGGGGACGACTTGTCCTTCGCCAGATCGGCATCCTTGATGCTTCGTTCCCGCACTCCCGTTCGCCTGACTTCTGCTCTCCATGTACCGACCTACACCTGTCCCTTGACCCCACTCTTGAGCCTGCCGCACGATTACTTCTGCCTTGTTTGGACTGCCTGCCTGGTCCCTGACCTTGGACCGAATAAAGGTTTCCCCTATACTGTCTGCCTGTCTCTGGAGTCGTGCATTTGGGTCCACCCTCGAGCCCCGTTCGTGACAAGTCCGCCATAATACATCACATAATTTATGATGTTAGTACTGGGAGTTGAAGACAAGCCTTTGCCTCCAGATCTCTCACCTCACAACTAGAGAGAGAGACACTATGGAGCAATGCATCTCTGAATCTTTGGCTATCAGCATTATAAAACCTTCTCCCTCACCAGTGGGTGTGGTTTTTTTTCTTTCTTTTTCTTTTAAGAAAGATCCCACCTTAATACCATGCATTGATTCATTACAGGGGGCTCAATAACATTATATTTAATTACAACTACCCCTTTCCGTTGATTTGTGTTTGTCTACATTAATGATTCCTTGATTTTTTTTTTTTTTTTGCAGTCCCTCTTGGAACACGAACAGCATATGCTCCAGAGGCCCCCGGAGAATAAACTTTATGAAGGCTGATAATGTAAGTTTTGTGTCCCAGAAATGACATTCCTCGGTTATATATTTGCCAAGGGAGACCTTCGCATGGACACATCTATGGTGATGGCTGTTACTAAGTGGCCATGAACAGGCGATGGTAAACAGTTGAAGCATTTCCTAGAGTTTGGCAACTTCTATCGGCAGTTCATCAAGGGGTACAGCTACTTCGCCTCACCTGGGATGACTGCTCTCCCCTCCACTGTTGTCCCATTCTACTGGCCAGATGGCAGACGTCGCTTTCAACTATAACAAGAGTCACTTTCCCTCTGCTCCTGTTTATGTTCAACCAGATCCATCTTGTCACTTCATTGTGAAGGTGGACGCCTATGAGATGGGAGTGAGCGCCTTGTGCTTCAAACAACAGCAGTAACTTGCACCCGTGTGCCTTCTTTTCCCACAGACTCTCCATTGCTGAGCACAACTACAGCATTGGCGACTGTGAATTTTTGAAACCTACTGAAGTGAGGCACGCAACCTTTTGTGGTATGGACTGATTACAAGAACCTGAAGTACCTCAAATCTAGAAATGGATTAAGCCCAAGGGAAACTTGGTGGGCACTTTCCCCCCCTTGGTTTCCCTTTGTCCTATATCCCAGTTTCCAAAAACATCAAATCTAATGACCTGTATCGCCAATTCTCCACCCATAAGACCAACGAGGACCCAGAACCCATTTTCTCTCCCACTAGTTTCTCGGCAGCAGTAAAATGGGAGACTGAATCCCTGGTCAAGAACGCACAAGCTAACAAGACGCAAACAGACCACAGAGGGCGGAAACACCAGGATTTATGTCTCTCTGAATGGCAGCCCAAATGTTTTCAATATTTAATTTGGGGAAGAGGACAAATCCAAGTGAAGTAATGGTCATTAAAATGTTGGATAATAAAGAGAAATCTAATGGTTTCACGTGCCAGGTGGAAAAGACCAACTAAAATAGCTCGAAAAAGCATATTTGGGCATTTCCAACCAAAATTATCATGTATCCCGATAAAAGGACATGCTATAGATGTCCTTATGCAATAAACAAAACTCAAAATTGCTTTTCCTAGTTACAATGAGAGCACTTGCAGTGGCAGGATCAAGCACCTAGGCTGAGAGGGTCTGAGAGGGTCTGAGGCCACATTGTGCTTGGCAAACAAGACCCTTTTAAATCTCATATTTTACAATTACGAATACTTGGAAAAGCTAAAAATTCAAGGTAATCTCTAAAGTCTTGATGTTAGATTTTTTTTTCAACGAGCTGAAATTTGTGGTTTACAACAGTTTTGATTGACATGCAGATATGTATAAATCCACATGATGAATATCAAAGTTTGTGAGATGATGTTGAATGATATTGAATATTGAGTTATGTAGTATGTTAAGTTGGATAATACACGCATGTACATGTTTGATGAAATGGCTTGTAATCTCAGTATTTGACCTCCTTGCTCTTCTTTTGTCTCTTTATGAACACCAGAAATTGCATGTAAGACTGCCTTAATAAACTTATGTGTCTTGGCACTTGACAGATCACAGGACTTGACATGTGACAAACGGTGACTTGACTTGCTCAAGATGAAATAGCTGGAACTTGCTTGAAACTTGAAAGTTAAGATTTGAGACTTTCTTGAGACTTTCACATGGGTGACTTGATTCCATCTTTAGTACAGTATTTTGTCATTTAAAACACACAGCACAAATACCTGACATTCAGCAAATGTTTCAAGATTTGTTTTCATTCTTTGTGCTCACTGTTTCTTCTATCTAACTTTTCTTTTCCTCTGTGTGTTGCTTTAAGAAAAGAGAAAAAGAAAAGAGGAAAGGGCCCCAAAGCCATTTTTTTGTTTTGGTCTTTAAATGGAAACAAAGCATCTAATTAAAGCACTAAGAAAAACAAAACAATAATTCACAGTGTAAACCATTATGAAACATTAGTCCATTATTTACAGTTTGAGCACCGATGAAAGCACAGAAGAGTGCATATTGATGAAAGTGCTGCTGTACAATGCAGGAATGTTGTGTAAAAATCACAGTAACCAAAAGGAGACTCCCATTGTTACAATAAAAAATAAGTAAGCAAGTGGCAGTTCAACTGTTAGGACTCTCTTGACAGGATGTGACCAGTAAAAACAACACTCCAAAGTAAGCGATCCGCAACATACACATTTGTGAACGCTAATGAACTGCACATCCCAAAATCATCTTGCCAACAACATGCGACAGGCACGAAACTTGCCAAATGCCAGTTCTGAAAATAAAGTACATGGAGAACATGCAAACTCACCAAGGGAAGTTCAGAGATTCGAATCATAACCTCAGACAGTTTGGCAAACACACTAAGCATACAGTATTATACTGTACATTGCTTAAGGGACTGTATATGTGATTAAGGAAATTATATTTTCCTCCTTCATGTACCATTTTTTTCTCCATCTATCATTTCAAAGGCATTGGTGTGATACCCTGATGAGTTTTAAGTAGAAGCAACAGGAAACTCCAGATAGGTGCATTAAAGCACATGTATCCTGTTTGTTAAGACACCCAGCCATGTTTTGGAATTCTTACAAGACTCAGGTAAACACGCAATGTTTATTTTGTGTTTCAATGAAAGGACAAGAACGAAGAAAAAAACAGTCTCATTTATGCTAAAGGGCAAGTCATATGAGGCACTGTATATATTCATCTATTCATGTTTATTAGCCGAATATGTAGTTTCCAACCCAATATTTCTTCACCAAATGTATTTGTTCAATGGCTTAATAAAACCTTGTGGCAAACATCTTGAAGGGTGGTGACCTTTACACATAATTGCTGAGTTGTGGTTGTTTTGTTATCAGAGGGAAGAGGAAGCCCAAGGCAAGGAGGTTGTGAGCTATAATAGTTTTAGTTGTTAAAAATATCATACACGCTCAGTGAGGAAAAGACAACTTGCTTAAAAAATGTTTGCATGTGTTCTGAATTAAAATCAAGAAACAGCCACCTGTTCACTGCGTCATTCTTAGCAAACTATGGTAAACACAGAAACACGTTTTATTGTATGTGTATAAATGTCCGTGACTAAGTGTGTTTATATACAGTACTATAGCCCCCGTGGAGCAGGAAAACATTACAGTGGGTGTGGTTACCAATTCATCTGCTAACCTTGCCTTGTTTTCCTTAGCTAACATGAGGAAAGTCCCCTGTTATCATTTGTTAACTAGACCTTGTTACTCTGACCCAGCCATCCACTCCCAGTCACACAAAAATATACACATGCAGATAGAACTGACACAACTGTGTACTGTACGCATAAGGGCGTATGTAAATGGTTGTTTAGGTATTTAGTGTGAGTTCCTTACAGTTGTTTGGATTTCACCACTGTCCTAATGTTAAACACTTTGATTGCTAATTGCAAGCTTGGAACAAAGAAGAAGAAGAAGAACCCATGCAGTATCAGTCTTTCAGAATTGGTAAACTTATTCATTTGTAATTCTAGATGCAAAATCAACAATTACTACAACTACTTCTGCTATCAATAATAATAATAATAATAATAATAATAATAATAATAATAATAATTACTTTAGCTGATACAATAAGCACATTGGTATGATTATATTATTACCTTTGTCTCTCTTTTGGCCACATCCCCTTGTTTGCGTAAGTGTGGTCTCTGAAGGACAGCCCAGTTTAGAGGACGGAACTCCATTTTTCAGAAGTGTGGAACGTAAGATGACAGGTGCTGGAGTTGTATTGGTGATGACAGGCCGGGAGAAGGAGGCAATCCTCTCTAAGATTGAGCATAAACTATCTCCGACATCATTGGGGCAATCTTCCAAAGAGCTAATTGCTCTGGGGCTGGAAGCACTAGAAGAGTTGGGAGGGATGGGGTTTACTTGCACAACTTGTGACCTGGAAAGTGTTCCCAAATGCAAAGTCTCTGCTGGAGAAAGGGGCACTGGTGAGCAGCTCACATCTGCAACAGGAATGGAGCCTGCAGTTGAATGACTTGAGAAAGCCATAAGGGGATGGTGACGGGAGAGTGGTGATGAATTGTAGCAACTGTCAAAGCTGCTGAGGGAAGCTGATAGACTTGCTGGAGTGTATGGGGAGTTGGTGTGATGGAGACTCCGTGTGCTTCTCGGAGGAGGTTTTGGAGGATTGGGGCTGATGGGTCGTTTGAGAACCTTAGCAGGAGAAGAAGTTGAGGTGGTAGTCACCCAGCTATCCAGGTCCAAGGGAAACTTACTGAGATGTAGTGTCTCTTTAGCGTTGGCCTGGGTAGTCTGGAGGCCTGAGCGATGATTGTTGGGGCCACAGCTACCCTCAACTTCAAGGGAATTAGCCTTTTTAAGATGGCCATTATAGGTGACATTGGTATTGATGTACCTCAAACCAGGAGAAACCTGGTCACCCCCTCTCTGCACACCTAGTATGCCACCTGTTCCATCACAAATTTGAACATCTAGGCTGGGCAGGGTGCCATGATTAATCCCGTGAAGATCTGGTGACCCCAATACCAATCCTATTCCTTGGTCCAATGCAGACTGGAAAATGGTCCCATGAGAGGATAACTTTGTCAAATTGTGGTTGTTTCCCAATTTAGCACGTGGATGTTGTTGCTGTTCTGAGAGCTGGGGCTGGGCTTGGTGGTACTCACTCAGCGGTGGAGGACTGGGATATGGTGTCAGCTTGTTGGGTTGATGTGAACCTCCACCCACTCCAGAGTACTCAAGGCTGGAAGAGGAGCTATGAAGGCTGTCATTGTCACTACCTGGTCCACGCAATATGGAGAAGCCATTGTTGGGTTTCACTCTGCTTTGAAAGGATGCAGCTCGAGCCACAGAGGAATTGTTGTTGTAACCGCCTGGTTTGTTAATAGTTCCTCGATTGAAGGACAGACTGCTGACCACTGTCCGCGACCTGAGGACTGGACTGGGATTGCTACTTTGGTTGATACAGGTCTGGTACCCTGCAGATACTAGGTTATTGATGTTTTGCAAAGATGAAGGGGATTCTCCTCCGCTCCTACACTCATTGGCTTTGTTAGGGCTGTTGAAGTAATGGGAGGATGAAGGAGAGACAGGGGAGGAGGTAGCGGATGCTGAAGAGAAGGATGGTATGTCATCCACATCTTCAATGTCAAAGGATCTTTTCAAGGCTGCAAGTAGAAAGAGTTCAATTTGTCAGTACTGGAAATGAAGAATTTGAATGTAAACAATCAAAAGTTGATTAATGTCTGTGGATTTCAGAGGGTCAACTGGAATCAACAATGGAATGTCAGAGTTTGTGTTTTACATCATCCTTCTGTAGTAACCTCCAATTGTTAATAGTTCTTTCAAAAGTTTGGATCAGTCCGTTCCAACAGACAGGTGTGACTAGATTGTTGCTGTTGTTCACTGCTTCCTGTATCAGTCTTTGTTATTATTCAAGTGCTCGGAAATATATTGGTTTGAGGTGGTTTCCTTGAACTAAATAGAAGTAATGAAGATATTGGACTTGCTAAAGAGAATCTCCGATGAACTATAATTCATTATACATGAATTTCAAATTTGAAAAAAAAAAGACAAAAAATTAAATGGGAATACTTATGAACACACACTTGAAACTTCAACTGCAATAGATATATAATATATATTTTACATTTGTTGGAATCCCATTGGACCATGATGTTCGCAGATGATGTCGTGATATGCAGTGGAAGCAGGGATCAGGTGGAGGAACATTTAGAAAGATGGAGGCATGCACTGGAAAGGAGAGGAATGAAGAGTAGCCGAAGTAAAACAGAAAATATGTGCGTGAATGAGAGGGCTGGAGGGGGAAGAGTGAAGCTCTTGGGAGAAGAGATAGCGAGGGTGGACAACTTCATATACTTAGGGTCAGCAATCCAGAGCAATGGTGAGTGTAGTAAGGAAGTGAGGAAACAGGTCCAAGCAGGTTGGAACAGGCAGAAGGTGTCTCGTGTGTTATGTGACAGAAGAGTCTCTGCTAGGACGAAGGCCAAAGTTTATAAAACAGTGGTGAGGCCAGCCATGATGTACGGATTAGAGACTGTGGCTCTGAAGAAACAACAGGAAGCAGAACTGGAGGTAGCAAAAATGAAGATGCTGAGGTTCTTGCTTGGTGTGAACAGGCTGGTGAGCATTAGAAATGAGCATCATTAAAGGGACAGCCAAAGTTGGATGTTTTGGAGACAAGGTTAGAGAGACCAGACTTAGATGGTTTGGACATGTTCAGAGGCGAGAGAGTGAGTATATTGGTAGAAGGGTGCTGAGGATGGAGCTTCCAGGCAAAAGAGTGAGAGGAAGACCAAAGAAAAGTTTGGTGGATGTTGTCATGGCCGGCCTCACCACCGTTTTATAAACTTTGCCCTTCATCCTAGCGGATACCATCACATAGAACACCAGACACCTGTCGCCAACTGTTCCATCCCGCTTGGACCTGTTTCTTCACTTCCTTACCACACTCACCATTGCTCTGGATTGCTGACCCTAAGTATATGAAGTCGTCTACCCTCGCTATCTCTTCTCCCTAGAGCCTCACTCTTCCCCCTCCAGCCCTCTCATCACGCACATATATTCTGTTTTAATCTTCATTCCTCTCCTTTCCAGTTCGTACCTCCATCTTTTTAATTGGTCCTCCGCCTGATCCCTGCTTTCACTGCAGATCACAATATCATCTACGAACATCATTGTCCAAGGGGATTCCAGTTTTACCTCATCTGTCAGCCTATCCATTACTACTTAATTTTTTTTTATTGAAAAAGAAAAACTGAAATACCATGCGGTATTCAAAGCCTTTGCTGTAACACTCATATTTAACTCGGGTGCTCCCCATTTCTTCTGATCATCCTTGAGATGGTTCTGCACCTTCAGTGGAGTCCACCTGTACTTGACTATGCTGATTGATCACACTTGATTTAAAAAAAAGCCACACACCTGTCTGTATAACGCCTAACAGATCACAGTAAATGTCAGGGCAAATGAGAATCATGAGGTCAAAGGAAGTGAGGCACCGATCTGGCCAAGGGTCAATAAAAAAAAAAAACATCATCACCTGTCCATTACAGATCCAACAGTGAAGCATTGCGGTGGCAGCATGATGTTTTGAGGGTGTTTTTCAGCTGCAGGGACAAAATGATGTTTGAAATCGAAGGAAAGATGAATGTGGCCAAGTAAAGAAACATTCTGGATGAAAACGTGGAAAGAAAGTATAGTATAGTACTTGGAGAAAACCCATCCAGGCAAATGGAGACCATGCGAACTCGACACAGGCAGGGCTGGGATTTGGACAACGGTCGAACTGTGAGGCAGATGTGCTAACCAGTCCTTCACCGTTCCACCCACTCACAGTTTTAAGTTACTTTTGCAAATGTGCATGAGGGGTCAGAGGACATAGTCATGCCTTTAAAAAAAAAAAAAATCCACTTTCGGACCTGTTTATAGAAAAGACCAACGGGGCATTTTAAACTTAGATGAGGCAAGAGTGTGTGTGCATCGATACCACCAAGCCGAGAAAGCTCCACACTCAGTGTCATACAGACATGCTCATTGACTTTAAGGCTACTGGCAGTTTGTTTAACAGGGAATTCCATGAATGTCCTGTTCATTAGTCTGAACTGGATGCATTTGAAATGTTTATTGGCTAACTGCACAAAGAAGTACTGTAGGTTTTCTTTTAATCTCCTATTCAAAACATAAAAACACTTAACACTCAACACTTGAGAAAAAAGTCCTTATCATCTCTTGTCGTCTGACAAAAGTCAAGCTATGCCAACTGTAAAACAGGCCTTATGTAGTGTAAAATAATTGTGAACTGTAAAGCACATTTGAGCTTTTTTGTTTTTTTTCTTTTCTTTTTTTTACTGCTTGTATCACTTATTTTCATCTTTAATTCAATTAAGGCAACTGCACCAATGGAGGCTGTGTGTTGGTGGAATTGGTAGAATTTGGTTCTTCAGAAACATTGATTTTTTTTCATTTCACTCATTGTGACCAGGCCAATTTTTTCTTTGGTATTTGTAGATAAACAATTGAATGCCATGCTTAAAAAAATAGTAATCAAATAATGATTTCTTGCATGCTAACTTCAGACAAACATACTAACACCAAACTCCAATTTCAGTTCCTTCCTGAGAAGACTAGGAAGGCTCCAGGCAGGCTGGGCCATGTGTGTAGAGAAGAGGGGAGGGAAGGGGAGAGGATTTGGGGGGTTGTTGTCGTAGCTACAAGTGAGAACCTGTCCTCGGTATAAAAGTTAAAGAGTTCTGGTATCAGGTAATTGCTGGCACCCTCCTGGAGACTTGGGGAAATAATTGTGGTGGCAATCATTGTGCATGTGTGTATTCGTATAGTATCTACCTACCCTTGGTTCTACCCATTAGAATTGTGCAGACCCTAATCGTATCCTCTTAATAATAGCCCATCAATCTGATACAAAAAAAAAAAAAACATTTTCTATCTCCAATGCACATAGGTAGGGTAGTATTCCCAAAAATACCACATACTGAACTTATCTGGTACATTGAATGGTGGTAGAGTGCTTTTGACTCCTAATTTAGAATCTCCAATAACACCAACAGACAAAGAAAATTGGGCATTAAAAGCATAAATCATTGTGGAAGGTAAAGGGTCTTACTAACAGTGGTAAAATAGGAATTGGATTTATTTTTTTGTATACTATCGATTTCCTTTTAATTGCCAACACAACAGCAATGGCCAATACAGACTCAATTTCCCCAAAACTTTTGACACATCAAAGGATCAATTGATTTTGCATCTTTGTGGATGTTTTTGCAATACGTTTTACATTTTCCACTGAACTACACATTTAAGCTATTTTTATACTTGTGTGACTTTTTAAGAACGTTAAAAGTGATCGACGTGTTTCACGCTTTTGTGATTTTAATCATAATATAAAAACTATACTTGTAAACTCACATGTTGCTTAAAAATGCCCGTACAACTATTAGTTTCATGATGGCACCAGTTTGACCATGGAACACATTATTTCGCTCACTGTTTTACACATCCAAATTTATTGCCAGTTGACTTGTACAGTGAAATGGTTTGCACTCAACCTAAGAAGTTGATTGTACATTGTACAGTACAGTCTTTTTCTTTTTCTCTGACACAGACTTCTGTTTTGCTGTGTAGATTTTGAAATCCAGTTTTAATCACCAGTGAATGTGAGTCTAAAAAAGGAAAGTCAAAATACGGGACAATAGCTCCTTTTACACTGCCATCTCAGGCCTGGGTTCAAGAAGGAAAGGCGTGACAGAATGTTCAGCGATAAGGCATCAGTGGGGGTAGCACCAGCAGTCTTTGTATAAATGGCACGACTAAATTACTAGAGCAGCTTCCCCAAATTGCATTTCCGTAACGGAATGCCAGAATAGTATTGAAAACTTACACACTGGGTGGCATTGTTATAAAACCAAGCAAAGCAACGTGATGGGAAAGTATTATCTAGGATAATGATGCACAATCTACTACTACAATAGCCTGGTATTCCTTAAATCTGCATAAAACAAACATTATATTCTAAGTATTCCTATAGTTGACAGTATTAATAACCTGACATTTTTGATATTTCACTTTTGATATAATTTTAGAACTTCAATGAGCACTAAAATAGCAATAAGGAATGTTAGAATGTTTAGATGAGAATAAAAATTTTTTTCACCACAAAACATGATGTTGACGCATACAGCTTTTTGTAAGTCCCGCCATGAAAATCCTCTCGAGGGATTTGTTTTCGAGAAGAAGCAGGAAGTGGCATAAAGGACAGCGGCGTATGTTTCCATTAGTTTTACCTCCGGGAAGGTAGCTCGTTGTTCCTTCGTGTTAGGTAAAATGTTGGCTCGTTGCATTGCTGGCCATTGCTTGAACACTCGGGGGGGTGGTTTTACCCTTCATAAGTTTGCAAGAAACCCGGTTCGTCATGAAAAATAGATTGGACGGGTGCAATGGACGAGAGTTTCATGAGTTCCAAATGACAGGTAGGTGTGTATACAGCTACTAAAAAATAATAGTTTGGGGCAGACCACGTAATCGGTCTCTCGTAACAAAAGATCCGCGTACGTATGACAGGTGTGCTAAAAGTGTCGATGTGCTGCGTCGGCTCGCGGACGGCCACCCCGGCCGGCTGCGACGAGCCACTCCGGACGCCATCATTTTCGGCGTTGGGCCGCGAATGCTCATCTCCGCTGCAGAAGTGGATCGGATGGGGAGGCGGTTTGGCCGTGATCACATATCATCTGAATATGGCTCAAAACAATAGGATAATATTGCCCCGGTAACTTCACTCAGTTTTGTGATGTTCTCTTCTTCGAAAAGTGCTTCAGTGTCAGAAGGGGCGTGTTCGTCTCCCATAGTAGGGTTCACTGCGTGTTTTCAATGGCGAATGTCCGGGGTGATGTCACGGGCAGGGGATGCAGCCAAATGGCGACAACTTGAATGTCGCCGAATGACAGTTCTGCAACTTTGCACATGGATGACGCGCTCTCTGCTCATATTTATTTTTTCGTATAGACATTGAAGTGAATAATGTTATATGTATTTTTCATTATCTATATCTATTTTAGAATGTTTATTGGGATGACACTTGACCTTTAATGTAGAAGAACAGTGATGACACTGTGGAAACGGACATAGCAGGTTACAGGCATCGATTGATTTAATGGTGTTGGAATGAACTGACCACCTGAGGTGGTATATGTACAGAATGTTTTGCCCATTCGCGGTTCACCATCATGAGCATCATGCCGGAAATTAGTTATGTATCGCACATGTGTCAACTGAAATCAAGCATTTTCTACAACTGGCAAGTCTTTCACATCTCTGTGGAGAGATTTTGAGCCATTCTTCCTTGAAGGATTCTTTTAATTCAGCAAAAAGGATGGATTTTTGAGCATGAAAGGCCTTTTTTAGGTCATGTTACTGGTGTGCTAAATTTACGCCAGATGTAAGAATACCCACACTTTCCAGAAAGGTCCACTTTCCTCCGATCTCGCTGTATATCTGTTTGGAAAGGCGTGAGATAAAGTTGTATCATCAGAGATGCCGATACAGATTATAGAATGCATTTAATTTTTCAAATCCTATATTTTTGATTTTCCTTTGTTGACAGGTCTTGAAATGAAACAGAAGTTGAGGAAGAGATGAGATTTTTTTTTTTTTGTCATGAAGCCTTTTCTTGTGACATGAAGCAATACTTGGGATATTACGTTGAGGTTTCATACAAACAGTCAGTATTAAAAAACAGCTCGGGTCATATCGAATGTGTATGATGAATAACCAATTTCACCCATGAGATGGATTGCTTTTGAGAACCATGTGGTAACTTGTAGGACAGGAGGCCCAGCTTGTCCTGTGGACAGAGGAGGCCCAGTTCGGACATGTCTGCAACCAACCTCCTCCTGTTTCCTACACATTCCATACAGGTAACACTGACAGATAAGGCAACATGAGCATTGACACACAGCAGTGCGCTCCAACACACATGTACACTAATACATCTACACTTTGCAGGGACAAATCTGCGATGACACTCTTACAGACACACAAATTAAAAATTATTCAGTTAAAGCACATCTGGAAAAAAACATACCAAGCAGCCCTTTGCAATGCTTTAACACTGAAAATAACACAGGGCCAAGCAACTCAAAAACATGGATGTAAGCCTTCATAGTAAAACACCTTACTGAAAAGTATTTCAGATGTCAAGCAGTTATTGACCTAACAAGCACCTGTTGGCTGAAAAACACAAGACCGATGCCACCGTCGTTTGTAGGGACCATATTTAACAGATCTAAATTTTGTTCCATGGCTATTTCAGAAATAAAAACAGGATGAATAGAATGTACCGCTTATCCTCATTAATGTCATTATGTCTATTAAGTACAAAGTCTAGTTAATAGTCAAATCTATTAATTTTCTATATTCATTATCCTCGTCAGGGTTACAGCAATGTGTGGTGCTGACATTATACCAGCTGCAAGAAGGCAGACATAATGTTTCAACACTCAAGACCACATTTTGAAGGTCTTTTTCTTGTCACCAACTCAACTCCCAAAAGACATGATCTTGTCTCGGTCTCAGAATGTCTGGACTCTGGATTTACTGCTGGGACCAGTCGAGACCATCACTACTCTGCTATCCTTCAACTTCTATAACATCATAAAAAGAAGCACTTAGTAAAACAACAAAAACCTTTAATTCATGTGTAACTAACTCAATACCACCACTCTAATGACTATAACCTTAGCACACTCACACACACACACACACACACACACACACACACACACACACACACACACATATATCTATATATATATATTATATATATATATATATATATATATATATCGCTCCCGGTGTCTCGGTCTCAGTTTGTCTAGATCTTGGTTTTGACTGTCAAAAGGTTTGGTCTCGTCATGTTATTGTGAAGTCTGATCTTGAGCGGGTCTTGGTCTCAGGTTGTGTGGCTTTGAGACTATCACTCGGAGACAGCGCCATAAACTTATCCCCATTCAATTTCACTACTATTATAATTGAGACATTGAGGGGGAAATAATCAGATATCTAAACAACTAGACCAGTGATGGCCCTCTGAATAACAAACAAACGGTCAGAGGTGTGTCAGCCTCATAAATAGTTTGACTGAAGGTAAGGGAAATCACAGTAAATGACGGGATACTATTGTCTGTTTTTTATTCTCAGCAACTGGGTGTGTACTTTTTGATCAGGAAGGTTAATCCTCTGTTTTCAAATCACGACTCTTTAATAGTAATGATATTTTAGTGTCTCTCAATCAACTAAGTGCTGTCCAAATTTTTTGTCCAGCTTTTTTCAGCATCCTTTTGTTGATCTGCCAGTTGCAGTAATGCAATATCAGATGCCAGTGTCTTTTGGCGGCAAGCACATTGTTTAGAGAATCAAGAATAAGAAGGACTTATTAAAATATTTTCTTTTGCTCTGGTGCTTGGACTCGAACTCCCCATTCGCTGTTTGTGTTGATAGTTATGAAGGAGTTGCCAATCAGAATCAAATTTTTACTCCTATTCCAAAATCCTGGGATGACTAAAAATTATTAGAAAATATACTATGGCTGATAAAAGTTATATTAGTAATGATAGTCATCTCTCATTTTATATCATAACAAAAAAACAAACAAACAAACGCTATACAGAATAGGCATGGTCTATTATTCGTTGCACAAAGAAAAAAAAAAACTTTGACAGCAAAATCCGTGAGTGTGCAGGACCACGAATGGTGAACCACGAACAGGCAAGGGTATACTGTACTGCCACTAAGTTTATGGAGACAGTAGCTGTACCACAAACTATGACTGCTGAGATAGTTGATGACATTTTGGACAACTTCACATGGAAAATTTCAAATGTCACGAATGCTGTCACTCCTGTTGAAGCTAAAACCATCTTGATATGACCTACAACACTGTAGAGAAACACAATCATGGGCAAAAGCTCCAAATCAAAGTGTAGGAAAGCAGTACTTAAGTAGAGAAAAACTTGAACTCCACATTGACGACCTGTGCAGACAAAGCCTTAGTAATTTTAACCAGGAGTTAGTCAAAGCTAGACAGTAACACATTTGTGAGACCATCAGTCAGAACTTTAACAATACTTGGACTCTGTTTTCTGTGGTTGACAAGGTCACAATCCCCCACCCCCGAATCAGATAGCCCAAAACACGAAACAACTGATAAATGCAATGAATTTGCATGTTATTTTACTGAAAAAAATGTTTCATCATGATAAATATCAGCACAAATCAGCAAAATACTAAGATGATCCAATATCTGAATCCACTAAGGGAAAACTATTACCATGTCAGAATTTGATACAAGGGTTTGACCAAAAAACTGTGGAGAAAAATCAGGTCTCTGAAGTCAGCACAGTCCAGAATCTACTCTTATCACATTTCTAATGTAACCTCTTGTCGCCTGATAAGAAAATGCCTCCCGATCCTGTGTAAACTGTGTATTAGCTTGATGCTCCTCCTCTGTAATGTTTCTTTGTCTGTGTATTAATGTTTTCTGCGGCCCCACCTTCTCAAGGAGAGCAGATCGAGTGGACAGTCTCAATTTATACAGAAGTTTTTCTGTTATTCTGTCAGAATAAAAGGAGATCATCTCCAAAAGGTCCCAGTATCCCATCTTCCTTGAAAACGACACAACGCAGAAGACCACCGGTCACATTAAATTGTATAAGGTTGAATACTGATTCAGGAAAAGTGTCACTTTTGGTCTTGTTGGATTTCAGTGCAGTTTTTTATATGGTAGATCGTAAAATGCTACTGAACAGGTAGGGTAGGGCCAAATGGAAAACCCCTAAATGGTTCAGGTCGTATCTGGAGGGAAGGTTTACTTTGTAATCATTGGAAGTGCTCACTGTCAACAAATGGGGTCCCTCAAGGGTCAGTTCTTGGACCCCTCCTGTTCAGCCTGTATTTGCTACCCTTGGGCCAACATTTTCAGATCTTTAAAGTGACTATCATAGCAATGCGGATTACACAGTTATATTTAACAGCATCTCCATGTGACTACAGGTCAATTGAGAAGTCACAGTCTAAATCAGAATCATCTTTCATGGCCAACTAGTTAACAACACACAAGGAATTTGTCTCTGGCATTCGGTGCTGCTCTGGTATGACATTCAGAACACACAAACGGACTAAAGCAGATAAATAACTGGATGAGCCAAAATTTCCAAATAAACCACAACAAAACTGAGATAATTGTTTTTGGCAATAATGAAAAGAGGATTACTGTCAGTAAACACCTGTACTGTATTTAGTTACCTGCCTCACATTTTTTCTCTGAGTATTTCTTTACCAACTAATGACAGTCTGGTTCCTTGGTTGATGTGCTCATCTTTTAATGCAGGCTGGAATGTTTTGGGAGTACCATTTGTTATGAGCAAAGTCAATGAGCATAGTGTGTGCGCGCGTGTGTGTGTTTGGGTGCATGCGTGTGTGTGTTTGTGTGTGTGTTGACTGGCTCAGTAAGTCATGGGACCCTCTCTGATATCCAGCAGTACCAGGATGTGACAGAGACTGAGGCAGCTTTTAGCCCCCCTGACCTCTTCTAATCACCTGGGTCACCCAAAGTCCTGAATGCTCTGTTGTCTCAATGGCCTTTCAAGTGCCCTCACTTTTTTTCCAGGTTCACAAGTGATTCTTTTCACTTCAATATTGATATTTGCTCTTTACTATATAAGATGGCTTCAACTGTCAAAATGAGTAATATTTATTATCATTTTACTTGTTATGTAACGTCATAAATTATGCACACCAAGATGCATTGTGCATCACTCAGTGTACACAGCAAGGCCGGGCTCAAAATTACAAAACTACTTCTTCCCAAATCATAAACTACCAGCCCGATCAATGACATCATTCTATGTGAGATTTACTCCAGATCGCCAGTTTGTATATTAAAATTGACTCTAAAAACTAGTTTACTTTTAACCTTGTTATGTGTCTTTTGACATACTACTGTACTGTAAATATCTGACTGCTGGTAAAAAAAAAAAAGCTTGGATTAGACTACAAGAAAAATGTTGTCTTCCACGATTGCGTCAAACAACTTGAATAAAATCTTGTATTTTGAAACCAACACAACCCATCTTTTACGATCACTGTGCTTTATCATGTCAGTTCAAACATGAGCAGATACACTCGTTACCATGGCCATGACAACAACAGATCGCGTCTTGTGTATTAGAAGAAAAAAGATGCGTGACAAAAAATGTGTGCTGGTGGTCACCGGTGCTCGGGTGAGGACTTTAATTCAATGATTGATTGAGATATGTTCACATACTTTTAATACAATACTGCTCACGAGCAGGAAACAAAATGTTATGTAGCCTACCAAGCTAATTCTAGCACTAACGGATATACTTTTGTCAAATCATACGCTAAAGCAAAGGTGTTAAAAACTGGCCAGATTCGTGACACCACATCATTTTATGTGGCTTGTGAAGGCAAATAATGTCAACTTGAACTATTCTTGTTGAAATCTGAAACTAAATTTCAAATTGTTATATATCATAAAAGATAATATGGCAATATTGCAAACATTTTTGTGTTCCCAAACATGAACAATAGTTGAAAAACCCATGAGCCTTGATTTCTGACTCCAAAACTAGTTCACAAATTTTATGTGTAATTATCCATCCATCCATCCATCCATTTTCTGAGCCACTTATCGTTGTAAGGGTCGCAGGAGTGCTGGAGCCTATTCCAGCTACTGTATCTTGAGGCAGAAGGCGGGGTACACCCTGAACTGGTTACCAGACAATTGCAGGTATATAAATATGATGAGGTGATTAAAGACTTTTAAGGTTTCACGATCATAACGGCTCTCTGAAGGCTAACAACAATGTTGCGCATGACAAAATGGGTTTGACACCACTATTCCAGAGTTTTGGTGTTTCCAAAGTAATTTAATTACAGGCGGCACAGTGTTGGCCTCACAGTTCTGAGGACTGGGGTTTCCACATCCCCCATTATTTGGAGACTCTAAATTGCACTTAGGTGTGATTGTGAGTGCGACTCCATTTGCCCTGCGATTGGCTGCCAACCAGTTCAGGGTGTACCCTGCCTTCTGCCTGATGACAGCTCGGATAGGCTCAAAGACTCCCGCAACCCTCGTGAGGATAAGGGACTCAGAAAATGGATGGATGGACAATTTAATTTCAGTAAATTAGCAGCCACTAGTTCAATCATTTTAAAGTATTGGTTTGACCTGACACATGACATGAACAGAGAACACTTTTGAAGATTAGCAAAATATAGTACAGCATAGGATATAAAGTAAATGTACAAGTCATTTAAACAGACACTTTGCGCCATTGGCTCGGTGATTGTTTTTTTAAACTTGCTGATAGGTGATCGGCCCAAAAATCCTGATCCTGTTAAACTGAATATCAATCCATTTTTCTGAGCTGCTTACCGTCACAAGGGTTGCAGTGGTGCTCGACCCTATTCCAAATACCTTCAGGCAGGAAGTGGGGTACACCCTGACCTGGTTGCCAGCCAATAGTAGGGCACATAGAGACAGACAACAGTCGCACTCACAAACCCACGCATGCATATATCTACTTATATATATATATATATATATATATATATATATATATATATATATATATATATATATATATAGGTTATGTCAGTATTGTTTGTTCACGTCAGAATAGAATAGAATAGAATAGAATAGAATAGAATAGAATAGAATAAAATAGAATAGAATAGAATAGAATAGAATAGAATAGAATAGAATAGAATAGAATAAAAAGCCTCTATTGTTAATGTATGGTGCATATTCTAGGATATTGCTGTGTCAATCTTCATTTGTGTTTTAAAGATAAAAAATAAATTTTCATATATTGCTTTCATATGATTTATTAGTCCACTTTACTTTTTAAGACTGACAATGGTATATAGTGTGCCTTCCAGAATTGTGAAAAAGAGGCTGCTGTGGCAGTCTATGGCTCAAAGCTACGGTAATTTGTTTAAAAGCACAGATTAACACCTGTCTTAACAGAGGAATGTGGTAAGAGAGTTAAGAATGAAAAAAAGATAGAGGAGCTTTTGTTGCACTGACCCTGCAGTGCCTTAGGACAAGATGGATCTCCCTGATGAGGAACAAAATGTGTTACTTCTGACATCCCCCCCTCTCATGATGGAAATGTCCAGAGACATGAAAGGTATTCTTTTTTTTTTTTGGAACTTTTCCTACAGGATGTTTACCCTCTCAGACTTTTGAGCGACTTGACCAAGACCAGTTACAGATGTACTTTGATGGAAAGCAAACTTTCAGATGACAATGGTTGTTTCCATCTAAATGCTGAAAACAGTCATCTATCAAAACCCAAAATAACCCCCCCCACCAAAAAAAAAAAAAACTAAGCACTGTAGCAGTATTTGTCCTTGTTCCACTTCGTCCACCGCATTACATGCTGTACATCAAAATCTTAGGTTACATAGACACTGACAAAGACTTATTTAAAGGGGAATTCCGGTGCTTTGCATGAACAATGTATCCATTAGGTCATATAATATGTACTCTATTTTGACAATGTGATGTTAAATCCTCTCTCATTTAATATTCTTTTGATAAAATTATTATGGACGATTACGAATTTTCAGGGGCACTGCCATTTTCGCGAGTCACATGACTTACGTGCGCAGATGTGTAAGGTGGCTCGATTACATTATGCCCAGCGCTGATTTCTCGGATTTATCCTCATCTGATGAAGAAATAGCAGTATCGGTTGATCGGGGAAGACGGAGGAATACTTCCATACAGATTTGAACATGTGGCTGTAAATAATGCTGAATATCCAGATGGTTCTTCGGGTAGAATGACGCCGGAGTCTGACTCCGTGTCATTCCCGTCTGAAGAACCATCCGCGGCTGCCGGACCTGAGCTCCGGGGGCCTTTGTTTACGCACTTACATCCCGTGCGCAGCCCTCTGAGTAGTCAGACTCCAGCTTCATTCTGCCCGAAGAACCATCTGAATATTCAACATTATTTACAGCCACAGGTTCAATTCTGTATGGAAGTATTCCTCTGTCTTCCCGCTCAACCGATACTGCTATTTCTTCATCAGATGAGGAAAAATCCAAGAAATCAGTGCTGGGCATAATGTAATCGAGCCTTTGGTGCGCACCTTACAAATCACATCCGCGCACGTAAGTCATGTGCCTCGGGAAAATGGCAGTGCCCCTGAAAATTGGTAATTGTCGATAATAATCTTCTCAAAACACTATTAAATGAGAGAGGATTTAACATCACATTGTCAGAATAGAGGATGTGTTACATGACCTATTGAATACATTGTTCATGCAAAGCACTGGAATTCCCCTTTAAAGTTGGTTTCACATTACAATTTCAATGGAGTCCATTTATATAGCACTTTATTTGCACCATGATAGACCCCAAAGCACTTTACAAAGCTGATCATTATCCCATTCACACACACATGCAAGGTGCTGCCGAGCCCACTGGGACGGTTCAGGGTTCAGTGTCTTGAAAAGCATTCGGAGCCAAGATTGAAACCTGGTACTCTTAAATCATTGGACTACCCACTCTGAATAGAATGAATGTTTATTTCTGTGACAATGACACCTGCTGGCCTGGCATGCACATTGCATAGATCCTGAGCTAACCACGATTTCAACTATCTATTCATACATCCTATGACACCCACCCACAACAAAGCTTCTCATTTGAACCTTAACTAAAACCTAGCAACCCAAAATGATTATTTTTAGGTTTAATGACTGTTATGATAAACTTCATTCAATTCAACAAAATCACATCTTGTTTGCTTATTTACAAATTCAGTTATAATTCAATTCTACAAGGTCCATGTTCAACACAAATTCTAATATCATGTGGATGGGTTTCAAGGGAGGGCTCATCCTATATTAAGAGTGTACTGTTTTACTAACGTTCATGCAGCTGGTGTGGGATTAATGCTCACACAAAGCACCATCCTTAATCACCAAGGTGTAGTTCACCTTTCGTCCAAATTCATGGACTGCAAGACACTGAACAGGATAAGTGGCAAAGAGAACAGCTTTGTGTCAGAAGAGTTTATGTAAACTTATAAGATGATGCATATTAATCAAATATTGCCACTTCGTGTGTCATGGCGGTGCTGGTCCTGTTATGGCTGTGCTGGTCCCCAATCTGGTGCGCACCTGCTCCTATCAGCATTTACGTGCACCGGTGTCACATCTATGTAATTACGTCCCATGTATTTACGGCCATATGTGCGGTCTGGTCTTTGCCAGACAGTTGATCCATGTCACATTCCCGCAACTCCTTGTTCCTGCTCTTGCTATCTCATATACCAAACCCCGACCAGTTATTGACCTTCCTCTTACGCCTGCCGAATCTACTATTGCTGCCTTCGCAGACTGCTTACAGGTATTTAGACATTGGATCGAATAAAGACTCTTCCCAAACTCTCACTAACCCTGGTGAGTCGTGCATTTGGGTCCAGCTGCGAGTTTTGGCCATGACATTCATGTTTGCTGAGTATGTTTAAAAATAAAAACATACAAACTAAGCATTGTGGGCTAGGCCAAGTTGGGGACACCATATACGGGATAACCTATACTCACTACACATTTGAACATACGATCGGGAGTCATCCGAACACAGGCTATGTGAGTGATCAACGCCAAGTATGGCCGATACTCTGACTCAGTGATTGTGACATAACGATATGACGTGACGTGAGATGACAATATCCAATTAGGATTTTAGCCATTTGAACTACTGTTTCCACCAAAAATTAGGCGAAACTAGCTGTATTGATTCTTTGAATAAAGACGTAGTAGTTATTCACCACTATTAAATAACAAAGAGGAGAGTTTGCAAGTTTACAAGTGACCAGATAAGATAACAGTTAGCCTAATTTCTTCTATTTTATTGTTCGACTACCCTTTCTTCTCTGTTGTTTTTGAAGTTTTGGACACCCTGTGGCACCAAAGTACTTCTTGCAAATAAGTCTTGGAATATATGAGAGAAGGGGTTTACACTCAAGATTGCTGGTGGAGAAATTGTATGTGGGTCTTGTGCCGTGTCGATCAGCAAGCACATGCAACCATAATTTCATGCTTATGTGTGGGGTAGCTCACAGATTAAAAATTAGTAAATATGTTTTAAAAAATGTATGTGTGGACCATGTTGTATACTGTACATTGTATTGTTATGGTTACTTAAATAAACAGTGTAACTACAAAGACCAGAAAATCTGCCTCACTTTATTGTTTCACTAGATTGCCTGAAAACATTAAGTACTGAACACTGGAGAAGATGAAGTAAAATGTTGAAAAGTGAATGTCAGTCAAGCCTATGTGAGCTGGTACTTCGCTGGGAGCATGAATATCTGGAGAAAGAAGGAGGTATGGCGCGACTCAAACAGGGTACCCATTCACAAAGCTGAATATCCTGCTGCTTGACAGGCGTTATTGTCTCTTGACAGGATGCATTGGTTCCCTTTCAAACAGAGTAATTCTTTTAGAGTTGATTTTGTTTGTTACCTGTCCTGAGTGTTTTTTCTAGGCGTGACTCCAATAATCACAAAGTCAGTAAGAGGCGCACTACTTCAATGACTCAGTCAATGGAAATGTGTATAAAACGGGGATGTATAGGAAAAGGCTCTTCAAAGGGTTTCTTTAATTCAGCCCGAGTGTGAAACTCAAGCCCCGGGGCCAGATCCTGTCCAACACATTATTTTCTGATTACAAATTGTTTTCACTTTTAATAGCATTGAGATGTTTCTAGGAAGCATTTTTGTTTCACCCGCCTTTATAAGGAACTGTACATGGAACAACTGTTGATCAAGCTATTTTTCCTTGATAGCAGATTTTAAAATGAGTTACCATCGAATTGTTGTGTACAGGTATAGGAAAACATATGTTGAGGCGAATAACATTTATATGTTTTAATAATCATAAGGGCCCTCTGACCGGAACTCTAATTAAAATTTATCCGCAGAAAAAAATGAGACCATCACATTTTGAATTGACTTCCCAAGTGTAGTGTGTATATGTCCACACCTGACAAAATTCTATCTATTATTTCAAGTTATAGATAGATAGATAGATAGATAGATAGATAGATAGATAGATAGATAGATAGATAGATAGATAGATAGATAGATAGATAGATAGATAATCACATTTGTTACTATCCACGTAAAAGATAAAACAACGGCGTCATTCTTAGATGTATTTGTTGTTTCTCCTTATTTTTTGCACATTATTGATTTGTATAGCATGCGACTGTATTCTCTACAGCCACAATGCAGACAAGAAGGTTATTTTTCCACTCAGAGTTAAAAGCCTAAGGATGCCATCACGCATTTGCTTTTATTACAGCAACAAAATGAGCGTAGTAAAGTAATATCATATTACAACCTCACATACCTTCAAAATCTGATAAAATCCCTTCAAGGTGGTCATTCACGGAGAGAGCCGACATCCTGTTTGAAGTAAAGAAGACTCCGTGATACCACTCTTAGTCTGATTAAATTGTCACAAAAACTAATTCCGAATACAATGACTTTTAAAAGTTTAAGTGGCAACTAGATAGAAGCTATCTGTGCTCGTGCTGCTGTCCCGTCCGCGTTGTGACTTCTCACTGATGTCAGAGTGGGCTCCTGCAGCACTCAGTCACAGTCCCAGTGGCCCGCCCCCCTTCATTCTACCCTCCTCCTTCTTAGCGAGGCCTTCGACCCCCGGCTTGGCTGGACCCGAGGTGGATGCACGGATGGTGGGCGGAGACGCACACAACACCTGGAAAAATCCCTAGTCCAATTTCTCTTTCTAACCCCTCTCCACCACATGTTCTCCCCTTTGGCAACAAGTCAGACTGAGAGCAGGCAACTCTGCAATGATGTTTGCAAACCTTTAAAAGTGATATAAAAAGTTTAATTGTCTAACAACAATTTTAAAGATGCAAAATTCCACATTGCAATTATTCAATTCTCCACTTGTTTCTGTCAATTTTATGTCTAAATTAATCCAATTTTTTAACCTACGGCAAGCAATGGTCTCTCTAATTTTTTAAGTCTGCGCCAACACACTAAGCTCCTATGACCACTATGAGCAACATCAGATGTGTCATCCACTGAAGTTACAAGGCTTTTTAAAAGAATCACATTTCAGCATTTACATTCCCATCAGAAGACTTTTATTAAGAACATTTTTTTTGCAAACTTACAATGTAAGTGTCAACAAACTTGTGTTCTTTTAACTACACACACAAAACACATTGCTAACACAACCAAGCCAACTATAAACTATGGACTAAACATTTGAAAACCCGCTTCCTTAATTTACTTTGATGGCAAGGCCTGGGGCCTATTCCATCTGCTATAGATTAATAGATTATAGATTAATTTAAAGGAAAATAAAAATTCTTGTTTCTTCGTGTTTATGAAAATCTTTCTCTTCAAGTGTTATCAAAACAGTTCCCATTTACCATTGCCAATCCACATCTTTATTATGCTAGCCTGGAAGTGCAAAACAAAATAACAAATTGTAAAAAACTTGAAGCTTTAAGAAAACACAAAAGATTCAACACTAACAGTTTAGAAAGAAACAAAAATAGTTTTGCACTTTCAGCCTACCGTACTTCTTAGAGCCTCAAGCAACATTTTCTGGAAGGCCCCTGGCTTTGTATATGTTTATATGGTTTTAATGTCAGTGTCACTTCTTTCATTACTTTAATGTTAAATGTGTAAAAAAAGAATAAAAAAGAAAACTAAAACTAAAGCTGCTTACATGTCTTTTTCCTCAGATTGGCTCTGCCCTTTTACATGGTAATGCAGTGCCCACACCATGCATGTGTGTGCCAACTGCTTGCTCTCTTGCACGTGTATACATACAAAGCCTTGTGAACATATTCAGCCCCCTTGAGCTTTTCAACCTTTCGCCACATTTCAGGCTTCAAACATAAAGATATAAAATTTTCAGTTCTTGTCAAGAATTAAAAACAAGTGGGACAAAATTGTGAAGAGGAACAAAATTTATTTGATATTTTATACTTTTTTTTACGAATAAAAACTCAAAGGGGGGGGCATGCAACATTATTCAGCCCCTTTACTTTCAGTGCAATTAACTCACTCCAGACGTTCAGCGAGGATCTCTGAATGATCCAATGTTGACTGATGATGATAAATAGAATCCACCTGTGTGTAATCAAGTCTCTGCATAAATGCTCCTGCTCTGTGATAGTCTCAGTGTTCTGTTTAAAGTGCAGAGAGCATCATGAAGACCAAGGAACACACCAGGCAAGTTCGAGATACTGTTGTGTTGAAGTTTAAAGATAGATTTGGATACAAAAAGTTTTCCCAAGCTTTAAACATCTCAAGGAGCACTATGCAAGCAATCATATTGAAATGGAAGGAGTGTCGGACCACTGCAAATCTACCAAGACCCGGCCATCACTCTAAATTTTCACCTGGAACAAGGAGAAGACTGATCAGAGATGCAGCCGAGAGGCCCATGATCACTCTGAAGGAACTGCAGAGGTCTACAGCTGAGGTGGGAGAGCCTACCCATAGAACAACAATCAGTCGGAGACTGCACAAATCTGGCCTTTATGGAAGAGTGGCAAGAAGAAAGCCATTTCTCGTTTAAAGTTAGCCACACTGGGAGACACACCAAAACATATGGAAGAACGTGCTATGGTCAGATGAAACCAAAATTAAACTTTTTAGCCACAATGCAAAACAATATGTTTGGCGTAAAAGCAACACAGTTCATCACCCTGAACACACCATACCCACTGTCAAGCATGGTGGTAGCAGCCTCATGGTTTGGGCCTGCTTTTCTTCAGCAGGGACAGGGAAGGTGATTAAAATTGATGGGAAGATGAATGGAGCCAAATACAGGACCATTCTGGAAGAAAACCTGTTGGAGTCTGCAAAATACCTGAGACTGGGACGGAGATTTATCATCCAACAGGATAATTATCCCAAACATAAAGCCAAATCTGCAATGGAATGATACACAAATAAACATATCTAGGTGTTAGAAGGCCAAGTCAAAGTCCAGACCTGAATCCAATCGAGAATCTGTGGGCAGAGATGAAGACTGTCGTTCACAAACGCTCTCCATCCAACCTCACTGAGCTCGAGCTCTTTTGCAAGGAAGTGTGGGCAAGAATTTCAGTCTCTCAATGTCCAAAACTGATAGACACATACCCCAAGTGACTTGCAGCTGTAATTGCAGCAAAATGTGGCGCTACAAAGCATTAATGCAAGGGGGCTGAATAATATTGCATGCCCCAGGTTTTTATTTGTTACAAAAGTTTACAATATCCAATAAATTTTGTTCCACTTCACGATGATGTCCGACTTGTTGATTCTTGACAAAAGAAAAACATTTTAAATCTTTGTTTGAAGCCTGAAATGTGGCAAAAGGCTGGAAAGTTCAAGGGGACCTAATACTTTCACAGGGCACTGTAGCTATAAGGTGGCCCTCAAGCACCTGCCCTTTTGCCCTGCAAGAAAAATATGGACTTTTTGCAGTCAACCTTTTTTAATTAATTCATCCAAATATAACAAGGAGGTGGCAGAAATGAAGATGTTGAGGTTCTCGCTCGGAGTGACCAGGTTGGATAGGATTAGAAATGAGCTCATTAGAGGGACAGCCAAAGCTGGATGTTTTGGAGACAAGATTCGAGAGAACAGACTTCGATGGTTTGGACATGTTCAGAGGCGAGAGAGTGAGTATATTGGTAGAAGGATGCTGAGGATGGAGCTGCCAGGCAAAAGAGCGAGAGGAAGACCAAAGAGAAGGTTTATGGATGTGGTGAGGGAAGACATGAGGGCAGTTGGGGTTAGAGAGGAAGATGCAGGAGATAGGCTAAGATGGCAAAAGATGACACGCTGTGGCGACCCCTAACGGGACAAGCCGAAAGGAAAAGAAGAAGATCCAAATATAACAAAAACCCAACTTCTCTGTCATCAATTTCAACCAAAGTTTTTTTTTTTAATTATCTGATTCCTAGGTAGAATTGACATAAGCTCCTACCTTGCCCACAACCCCCACTCCTCCTTAAAAAAAAAAGTCATTTGAACAGAAATATATTGATTTCCCAGATTCACTGTAGCCTGCCTTCAGCTCCGAATAGTTGTATATGTTGCTGCAACAGAAATCAATACATTAGTGAAATTAATATTTAGGGCTAGGCAATTATTGGATTGAGATTAAAGATCATGAGGAATTTCCCGTCAACCTTGATTATCAACTGTTTACATATTTCTTCAGTCCAACACAGTGCAGATGAACATGACACCAGTCAATCTACTGTATTTCTGCTCCACTTCCAGTTTCCACGAGTGACAGCTCACAGAAAATGCACCTGCTCATTTCACAAAATCAAAACTCTGGGTCCATCTCACCTGTCAACACGCATAGCAAACCATGTCAGTGGCAGCCACCAGTCTGTGAGTTTCCATCATTGGTGTTTGTCTCGATGTGATCTCCGATTGGCTGGCCACCAGTTCAGGGTGTACCCTGCATCCTGCCCATTGACAGCTGGTATAGGCTCCAACACTCCCACGATCCTTGTGAGGACAACAGGCCAGTTCAAGCAGGCTGACATTAAAAGCAGGGTGGACCCGCATCAACCTTGGGAGCATCAGCTTTATGGTGACTGGGCTGATGACCTTAGCGATAGGGAAGGGCCCGACGAACCTTGGAGCGGGCTTCCGGGACTCCACCTGAAGTGGAAGGTGCTTAATTGAGAGCCAAACATGTTGACGTACTTTTTAGTCCAGCGCCGGGGTCCATCTCCGGTCCAATGCAGTCTTATAGGACAGCCCCCGGCGGACCAGCATCTGTCAGGCTCACTCTCAGGTCCTCCTGCAGTGTCTCACTCAAACCACCACATAGGGCGCTGATGACTCTGAGGATACAGCAGGAAACAAGGTAGGTTGGAAGTCATGCATGACGTGAAATGAGGACAGTCCCATGGATGCTCAGGCTCCAGGTGTGCGATTACTGTGAGGCAAAGCAGCCGAGCCCTGTTTCCAGGTCGTGAGTCACCTGCTCTGTCTGCCCATTAGTCTTGGGATGGAACCCAGAAGAAAATTGACTGTAGCACCTATAAGAGAACAAAACTCTTTCCAAAAGCGAGACACGAATTGGAGCCCTCAATCTGATACCATACTTGTGGGGAAACCGTGAATTCTAAAAATATGGCCCATTATATGTTCAGCAGTCGGTTTTGGAGAGGGCAGTTTGGGTAACGCGATCAAATGTGCCATTTTATAGAATTGGTCCATGACTGTTAGAACTCTGGCATTTCCCTTTGAGGGTGCTCATCTGGGTACTAGGTCCAGAGAGATTTTAGACGTGGGTTTGAAGAAGAATAAAACAATTAAAATTAAGGATTTAGAAGATATTTAGAAAAATGCAGAATATATGGAAATATGGTTGATAGATGCTCATAACCAAGAGAAGAGCCAAAGGAATTTAGAACAGGAAAGAGTGAAAGAGAAAAAGTGCAAATAATCTGATGACTGTGTCTCTCCTGTGACACTGTATCCGAGGTTGCCTGGTGGAAGACGACAACACCATTGACTGGGTACCCCCATGTCCCCCGCAAGATAAACAGCAACCTGAGAAACCAAGTGATGATGACAATCAGTGGCCCCCTCTCCCCATACGGCACCAGTGCTTCCAACTGCTCCACTCCCTCCCCTCTGCGCAGAAGCTGCAGCTGCTGCTCGCTCCTACCTGCCACCTGTTCAGTTGGCTCCTGCTGACAGCATGCTACCTCATGCCATGGGACAGGAAAGATGGGTCTCAGGTATGCCATCACTAGCTGTTACCAAGCAGAAGGCCAAGATAGATCCGAACGTCTGTATCCCAATGATCAAGTTCCCGGGCCTGGACGGTGAACCTGTCCTGGCGTACTGTTACATGGACACAGAAACGAAAGGGGCAATAAACGAGTGGCCACATCCCAATGAAGGTGGTCGAAAGCTGCATCAAACTTTCTTTCAGTTTGCCCGACAGTGAAGGCCCATTGCAGTGAGATCAGCAAACTTCTCCTCTTTCTTGGAGCAGAGAATATTGGCAAAATTGCTGCAATTGTAGAACAAGGAGAGTATGAGCAGCTGCAAGCCTGCTCCTTGGAACTTGAATGGACCATAAGAAGTGTGAATAACAGCCATAGGGGATGCATCGGAGATGCACTTCGCACTCCACACTAACCTGTCACTTATGAGTGCCTGCATGTAAGGAGCAGAGGAGACAGCAACTAAGTACTTGCACTGCTTCATGGACATTGTGAAAGCCATTCTGGACCATCTAAACAAGCCAGTTTTGACAGCGATTACACCCCCTTCAAGTCTGTTGTGAAGGTAGCGTTTGTGAATGGTCTAGGTCCCCTGATTGACCAAAATCATGGTTAATACCCTGATTGGTGGTTGGTCAAACAACCGCTTGGCAGAAATTTTACGACATGCCATATATGATGAGACCAAAGAATGCAACCATCCATCCATCTATTTTCTTAGCTGCTTATCCTCACAAGGGTCTTGGTAAGAGCTGGAGCATATCCCAGCTGTCAATGGGCAGAAGGTGGTGTATAACCTGAACTGGTTGCCAACCAATCGCAGGGCACATCGAGACAAACAGCTGCACTCACAATCACACCTAGGGGCAATTTAGAGTCTCCAATTATTGTTGCATGTTTTGGGGATGTGGGAGGAAACTGGAGTGCCAGGAGAAAACCCTCGCAGGCACGGGAAGAACATGCAAACTCCACACAGGCGGGTCCACGATTGAAACCGGGACCTCAGAACTGTAAGGCCAACGCTTTCCAGCTGAGCCACCGTGGCACCAGAATGCAACCAGAAGAAGAAAATAGAAGTTGATTTGACAAAGGCATCGCTGAGTACACACCTAACGATGACTGCACTCACTCAAGGACAATTTTAAAACCGAGGACAAGATACATGAGCTGTGAAACGTGGAGTGGGTGGAAGAGGTTGTGACAACGCCAAACGGCTGTATGGTGACTCTGATGATGACATATGGCACTACTTTGGAGAGAAGGAACATTGGTAAAGAGTGCCTGAAAAGTCGCCATATGGGATTGCTGAGATTCGGAGAGAGAATGGAGGAATGCGGGTCTCACCTCATGTGATGTCACCTCTGACTGATTCCTGACAGGCCCTGGAGCAGCACAGTTGACCGGTGATACGCAAAGACTCTCATCCAACAGTCACTCTCTGCAATGAAGATACACTATAATAAGACTGCTGCTTTAGAGAAAGAACTTGCAGCCCAACCAGCAGACATTCACACACTTGTGAAAAATGCCACCTACATGAAGGTTCCCATTGTTGACTGTTTGGTAAATAATACACTCATTACTGTCCTTGTTGATTTGGGAGCTTCAAATACTGTGATGATGGCCTCTGAGCATATTGTAGTTGTTCCAACCAAAGCATCTTGTTACTTAATGTGTGCAAATGGAGGTTTCACAAAAGATATATTTCCGCACCCTGCTTCATGTGCATTGCATGGCTTTGGGCCAGATGTGCTATTTAAGCATCCATTTGTGATGTCCTCCACACGTCCAAACATTCTGTTAGGTATGGATCTCATGATGAAACTGGGATTGGTACTGACATCCCCTCCTGACAGTATTGAAATCACACGTCCGGTAGCTGCCTTTGTGGTGGTTGATGACTTTGAAGTCGCTTCTTCGTCTCCACTCCCCTCACATTACTCATCACAAGCGAGCTATGACGTGTACAAATATTGGATTTTGGTTTCCCTTGCCCAGACGCAGCTTACCGGGGCCCCTCTCTGAAGTCAGACCTGTAGGTTGGGCTCAAAGGCAAGCGCCTGGTGGCCGGGCTTGCACCTAAGGAGCTCGGCTGGGCACAGCCTGAAAGGGTAACATAGGTCCCCCTTCCCATGGGGTCACCACGTGTGAGAGGGGCCATATGGGTTGGGTGTGATGTGAGCTGGGAGGTGGCCAAAGGCTGATGAGCCGATCCCCGGTTACAGAAACTATCTTAGGGAGATGGAATGTCACCTCTTTGGCAGGGAAGGGCCCAAGTTGGTGTGTATGGTCGAGAAGTTCCGACTCGATATACTCAAACTCACCTCTATGCACCGCTTGGGCTCTGGTATCACTCCTCTCACCACTCTGGTGTCACCCGAGTGGTATTCTGTTACTGGACTTCTGTGCACATCACAAATTGTCCAAAACAAACACCATGTTCAGGCATAAGGGTGTCCACGTCTGCATTTGAGACCAGGACACCCTGGGTCGCAGTTCGATGATCAACTTTGTTGTCGTGTCATCAGACTTGTGACTGCATGTCCTGGACACTGGGGTGAAGAGAGGAGCGGAGTTGTCAACTGATCACCACCTGGTGGTGAGTTGACTCCGATGGTGAGGGAAAATGCCAGTCTGATGTGGCAGGCGCAAACGTATTGTGAGGGTCTGCTTGGAATGGCTGGCACATTCCCCTGTCAGAAGGAATTTCAACTCCCACCTCCGGAAGAACTTTTCCTATGTTCTGAGAGAGGCAGGGGGCATTGAGTCCGAGTGGACGATGTTCGGCGCCTCCATTGCTGAGGCGGCTGACCGGAGCTGTGGCCGTAAGGTGGTCGGTGCCTGTCATGGCAAACGACTTCAAGACGGCTTCGAAGAAATTCTGGTCCACCTTCTGGTGTCTCAGGAAGGGGAACCAGTGCACCATCAACACTGTGTATAGTGGGGAGGGGGCAATGCTGACCTCAACTAAAGATGTTGTGAGTTGCTGTGGAGAATACTTTGAAGACCTCCTCAATTCCACCAACACGCCTTCCCATGAGGAAGCTGAGTTTGGGCTCTCTGAGGCGGGCTCTTCTATCTCTGGGGTTGAGGTCAATGAGGTGTTTAAAAAGCTCCTTGGAGGCAGGGCCCCGGGGGTAGATGAAATTGTCTCAGAGTTCCTAATGCCCCTGGATGGGGCTGTCCTGGTTGACACGCCTCTGCAATATTACGTGGACATCTGGGAAAGTGACTCTGGATTGGCAGACTGGGGGTGGTGGTCCCCCTTTTTAAGAAGGGGAACTGGAGGGTGTGTTCCAACTATGGGGGGATCACATTCCTTAGCCTCCCTGGTAAGGTCTATTCAGGGGTGCTGGAGAGTAGGGTCCATCAGGAAGTCAAATTTCAGATTCAGGAGGAGCAATGTGGTTTTCGTCCTGGCCATGGAACAGTGGATCAGCTCTTCACCCTCAGTAGGATCCTTGGGGGTGCATGATAGTTCATTCAAGCAGTCTACATGTGTTTTGTGGACTTGGAGAAGGTGTTCAACTGTGTCCCTCAGGGAGTCCACTGGGGCATTTTTGTTGGAGTATGCAGTGCTGAACCCCTGATATGGGTTATTCAATCCCTGTACAACCGGTGTCAGAGTTTGGTCTGTATTGCCGGCAATAAATTGGACTTGTTTCCAGTGAGAGTTGGACTCTGCCAAGGCTGCCTTTTGTCACTGATTTTGGTCATAATTTATGGACAGAATCTCGAGGCACAGCCAAGGCGTAGTGTGCCTGCTTTGGTGGCCTCAACTTTGCATCTCTGCTCTTTGCAGATGATGTGGTTCTGTTGGGTTCATCAAGCTGTGATCACTCTAAAGACTGTAGAGATGATTGAGGACTTCAGGAGGTATCCTTCATCACAACTGTTCTTGACCCTGTCTAACTGTCTTGTGTCAAGACCTTCAAGTTCTTGGGAATAACAGTCTCAGAGGACCCCGTCGCCGCCTCCTCCTGGACAGCAACTTGAGAAGGCAGCGACCCCGTCGCCGCCTCCTCCTGGACAGCAACTTGAGAAGGCGGCGCCAGTACCGCCCCCTCCTGGACAGCAACTTGAGAAGGCGGCGCCAGTATCGCCCCCTCCTGGACAGCAACTTGAGAAGGCGGCGCCAGTACCGCCCCCTCCTGGACAGCAACTTGAGAAGGCGGCGCCAGTACCGCCGCCTCCTGGACAGGAATTTGAGAAGGCAGCGACCCCGTCGCCGCCTCCTGGACAGGAACGTGAGAGGGCGGCAGCAGCATCACCAACTCCACCTCCTCCTGGACGGGAGCGTGAGAAGGCAGTGACCCCGTCGCCGCCTCCTGGACAGGAACGTGAGGACGTGCCCGTCGCCAACAGAGCAGGAACGGGGAGCGACCGCGGGCCGGTCGCCGACAGAGCAGGAGTGTGGAGCGTCCGCGGGCCAGTCGCCACTGCCACTCCAGAGCACGGACGAGAAGCGGCTGTGGAGACGTCGCCACCTCCTGGACAGCAACGTGAGGCGGCGTCGGGTCGGTCCCCACTGCCACGTGAGCTTGCGCTGCATCCGTTGAAACTGACACGTGGGCGTGTCTCGGGAGCGGGTCAGTTCCGACTGCCGCGTGAGCTCTGCTCGGAACCGCCAACACTGCGACGTGCACTTGAGGTGGCGAGTCTGTTCCCACTGAGGCGTGCACTTGACAAGGGGGCGGGTCGGTTTCCACGGCAACGTGAACCTGAGTCAGCAGCGAGTCCGTCGCCGTTGCGACGTCAGCGTAGCTCGGCTGGTTCGCCAATCTTTGCCGGACCTGGGCCGTGAGAGCCGCCAATTCCGCGCTCTGCCGCTCAATCTCCGCCCGCAGTTCGCGGCGGAACGCCTCGTGATTTGGCGGCACCTCCTCCCTCTGGGCTGGAAGCCTCGCCACCAGCTGCGGGTCTGCCGGTCTCACCAGGAAGCGCCCGGCCGGGGCGGCCAGAGGAGACGCCCCGGCAGATTCATAGTCAGAATAATCGGAGTCGTACTCAGGCAGCCGGTCAAACAAATCGTGGTCCTCCTCATATTCCGAAAAGTCAGAGTCCAGAAGAATATGAGGAGCCGGACGGGTCGTGTTCGGGACGTATTCATACCTCGCTGGCGGAGCGTAAGACATGGAAGTGGAGGACATCAGGGAGCCTACCCGGATTGGACAGGCTTGGTCCTCCGGCAGACGGTCTACCTTGCGTCGGTCCCGGCGACGCCGGGTCTTTCCTGCTGGGTCCTGTGATGGCCAGTTCGTTCTGTCATGTCCCATCGAAACGAGAGGTAGGACCCAAATGCAGGAACTCGGAAGACGCAAGGTAGTTCAAGAAGAGACACGTTTATTATATGCCGAGGTCGGGGATCGAGCAGGCAGTCCGGTGCAGCAGCGGTAGTTGGGACGTCGAGCGACGAGAACAGATGAGCGGACAGGCAGGAGTCGGTACACGGGGAAACAATCAACGCAGGCAGAAGTGTCAAGGAGTCAGGCTTACAGGGTTGGTCGGAGAACGGACGAAGGTCGGTACACACAGGGTCTGTCAGGAATACGAGAGTGCTGGAACGGGACATAAAGCTCAGCGAACTGGCCGAGGACCAGTCGTCACCGGGTCCTATCTATACAGGGGATGATCAGCCCGCATGAGGAGCAGGTGTGCGCCTCCCAATCAGCGCAGCCGCGCGGGCACCCGCACAGCTCATGCTGAAGCGGCAGGTGAGGATAAATCCGAGAAATCAGTGCTGGGCATAATGGTGTCCCATGAAATCAAGCCTTTGTTGCGGCACGGTATACATCACATACGCCCACGTAGGTCATGTGACTCGCGAAAATGACAGTGCCCCTAAAAATGTGTCTTTGTCAATAAAAATCTGCTCAAAACACTATTAAATGAGAGAGGATTTAACATCACACTGTCAAAATAGGGTACATATTACAGGACCTATTGATACACTCTTCATGCAAAGCACTGGATTTCCCCTTTTAAAATTAAAAGCGTTTATGGGGAAGTATGGTTCGAGTGTGAAAATATAAAGGACATGTAGATTTAAAGGATATGGGGATGAAAGAGATTCGAACAACAATGGCTCTCACTCCAGACGTTGAATGTTGAGTCCACTTGTGTGATTTCATTCAAGTCCTCATGGCCCTCGTTGCACAAGTTGTGTAGGTCGTACAAGTTATGTAGTTACATTTGATGTTTCTTCAACAGCAACGGTTTGATCACAAACATGTCTCGTTGTTAGCCAGGTAAGCTAAGGAAGTCTGGACTGAGAAGCAAGTTTCCGTTTACGTTTCCACTTGCCCAACTTCCAATAAATAATCACGGTCCTCGTTGTATAAGATATGCAGGTTTTGCAGGTTGTGTAGGTACTAGCATTTGATGTTTTCCTCCTCAGCAAATATTTGATTACAGACGTGTCTTGTTGTTAGGGAGCTAGGCTAGGCTGAACCATGCCGAGCAGCTTCAACGCGAACGATATGGCTCCAATTTGGGTACTAAGATCACACAGATGATGATTTTAGTCCACTGAAGTCGTCATCAGAGGCGTCCCACATCGAGTATTCACAACATTCGATCCAAAGAACTTTAAGTCATGAATTTATTCCGTGACATTCCGTGACAGTATTGCATCACACAGGTGTCAAAAGCATCATAATCATCCAGGCTTTTACTGAAGGCTTCATTTATTTAAGTTTCTGTATGTAGATATTAAGCAGATTAAGTCATGATCAGAGCAGCCTAGGGCGGCGTAAGGATGGCGTATGTGATCTTTACTGTAGTGTTGCAGTGGTTTAAACTGTCATTTTCCCTGGTAGGACAGTCAATGTGCCGCTTGTATTTGTGGAGTTTGTAATTGAGTTTAGCTTTGTTTAAGTCTCAGAGAATTACGAGGGGTGAGTCTGGGTGTTTTTTTTCTCAATTTCATCTTCTTGTTCAGCATGCGTTAGCAGTGATGCATTCATTTTAGCTTGGGGCGGAATGCACACTTCAACGCGAATAAAGGAGGTAACCGCATAATGCGAGTAGAATGGCTTACTGCTTAAGAACAACAACTCAAAAAGCAAGCTGCTCTCTGTGATGTTTATATGTCTTTGATATACAGTAGAAGCATATTCCACCACCATTTGTTTTCCCCGACAATTTCGCGACGTTGTGAAGCTTAAAGCCAGGGAGCATAACGGCTCCGTTGGGTACAGTTGCACAAAGCCAAGTCCCCGTGAATTACAGGGCGGCGGAACATCCAAAGTCTTTGGTAGTCTTTATCAGAAGATGAAGCTCGTCCATTTTGTTGGGAAGGGAGTGTAGATGCGTGAGGTGAATCGAAGGGAATGCCATTCTGTTTCCTCTCATGCAAAGCCTCATTTGCATTCCGGCACACGTCATTGTGTGACATTGCCTACGCTTCCATGCGCCAAAGACCACTCACTGTTCCTGTTCCAGTGACCAACTTGGGGGAAAAAAACTCAGCGAATTTGTGAAAGTTGTTGAAGTCTTTGGTAGACTCCCTGACAGTTAGCAAGTCTTCTCTTGGGTATGTGAGTCTAAAGATGAATGAAAGACACAAAAACATAGACAGTACTGGGGAGCACCATACCATGACCACATGGATAGGTGCCATATTGTCTGTCTTATCTCATCTCGTGAACATGACTATCACAACAGTATGAAATAAAGGTTAGTAAGCATAGTTATGTTTAAAAATATAATGAAGTATATTGTACATGTTTTATAGGCTAGTTTTAATGCTCATAACCTCTATAAAAGTGGGTCACGAAATCGTAAAAGGTAAATGTAGGACCCCACGAAGTCGTAACAGGTAAATGTAGTCCCAGGGTGACAACAGGTGAAAACTACTGCTCTATCGTAAAAAACTTGAGGCCAGTCCGTTGCAATTGCCGACAATTGTAAATTGATCGTTGAATGTGGCCCACTAAAGCTTGCCACATTCTGTCATTTGTTTGGGAATCACTGAAGTAAGGGACAAGAAGTTTAAATGCATTGTGCTTCGGCTATGTAGGTTTATTCCTTCAGGAAACAAAGCACATCTTAGCTTCTGGGTAGCACACATCATGGCTGGCCATATGCTTAAAACAAACATCAAACACTCCACAAGAATAGACAATAACATTGTGAAAATGTTCTGTGTTCGCAAGGCATCTCAGAAATTGTCTGGCCAGTAACCTGCCCATGCACACCTCCGTCTTATCACCCTGGTGTTATCCAAAAGTCATAATACCCTGTGTACATGCAGGTTGTAGATTTCAGTTATGGAAATTAACTGCTATTACTGGTGAAAGTTTAACAAGCTCATTATCCTGGACACAGCACACGTGCAATAGTGATGCACTCTGCCATTATATTTTAAAAATGTCGAATACTCAACTGTGACTATATCCCACATTTAAAAAAAACAACAAAACTTTGTCAATGCTTAAATGGGAACATGAAAATGTTTTCAGTGGCCCAAAAAGATTTTCTGTCTCAACCACCACAAGCAGACACACACACACACACACACACACACACACACACACAACACACACACACACACACACACTCCTAGATTGAAGATCAGGGCGCTCATTATTCCTATGGCTCTGAACCTGGGAGGATTAATGTCACAGTGGTTTTTCATAATCTGTGCAAAGGCTCTTGTTTGTGTGCTTTTGTGCATGTGCGGGAGAGAGAGAACGCAAGTAAGAAAGAAAGAAAGAAAAGAAAGAGTCAGTGAAAAAATATTAACTTAAAAAGTAGAAAAGAGGCAACATGGTGGGGCAGCTGCAGAGTGTTGGCCTCACAGTTCTGAGGATGGGGTTCAATCCCGGCACCACCCCTATGGAGTTTGCATGTTTTCCCTGTGCCTGTTTTCTCCAGCCACTCCAGTTTCCTCCCACATCCCAAAAACATGTGACATTACATTACACTTTAAATTGCGCCTAGATGTGATTGTAAGTGCACCTGTTTGTCTCTATGTGCCCTGCTATTGGATGGCAACCAGTTCAGGGTGTACCCCGCCTCCTGCCCGTTGACAGCTGGGACAGGCTCCAGCACTCGACCCGACTGTCGTGATGTTAAGCGGCAAAGAAAATGGATGGATGGAAGTAGAAAAGTATGGAAGCGTATTGATGCCACACCAAAAAAAAAAGGTCGCTATCATACGTTATAACGTGATATGTTTCACATTATAATGCGGATGTTTCATATTATAACATGTTTCACATTATAATGTGGTTAGTTCCATGTTATAATGTGAATCTTTCATATTATAACATAATTAATTTCACATTATAACATGAAACGTTTCATGTTATAACCTGAAATGAACCATGTTATAACATGTAATTTATCACATTGTAGCATGAAACATATCGTAACATAAAACGTAATAAGTTATACGTTATAACCTGAAGAGTTGGTGTCAACTTGTTGCGGCCCTGTGGTCACTCACATCCTTCCAAGGGGGCATACAAGAAGAAACAGCTAGAAGTGGACTCTCATTGAATGTTACACAAAACATGGATTTGGGGAGTTTTTTATGGAGTCGTGGTGTACCTGAAGATTGCCTCTTACGCATGGAGCAAGAACATGTTGTAGAACCGGAAGTAATTGCCTTTTTGGGGGCGGGGTGAAGAGGGGTAAAATTTATTTATTTGTTATTTTGTACATTATAACTGTCATCCTCCTGGCATCCTCCCCAGGCTGGGTGTGGTCAGCCAATTAGTCGACACACACCTGCACCCTGCTTCGGCTGATTGCACCCAGTACTTATAGGACACGGGGGATAACTAGGCCTCGTTCCCGCAATCCCGTATACCTGACCTACCATGTACCGACCCTCGCCTGTTCCCTGAACATCCTAGTAAACCTGCCTCTTCTGATACTGCTACTTTTCCTGACTGACTCGCTGATCATTGACCACGGACCGAATAAAGACTTTCTGTACACTACCTGCTTTCCTCTGGAGTCGTGCATTTGTGTCCGCCCTCGAGCCTCATTCGTGACAATAACGTGAAACGGATCTACATTATAACGTGAAAAAAGCCACGTTATAATGTGGAGCATATCATGTTATAACATGAAAGTTTTACATTATAACATGAAATCAATTATGTTATAACGTGAAAGTTTTCATGTTAGAACATGGAATGACTCACATTATAATGTGTAATTAACCACATTATTACGTGAAACATATGTTATAACATGAAACATCCACGTTATAACGTGAAACATATCTCGTTATAATGTGATATATACTTTCTTTCTGCTTGTCCCAGTTTTTAGGCCGGATGCCCTTCTTGACGCAACCCCTCTTGGGGAGTGGAAGCCACATTGAGAAATGAACTCACAACTCCTGGTTTACCAAACCAATGCTCTAACCATAGGGCCACGTTATAACGTGATAGCAACCTTCTGGCACCAATGCGCTTCTGTAGAAAAGAGTAAGGGACATATTCAGAGAATCTGGTGAATTGAATATACAGTTCTTTTGGGTGTACTGAATCGATTGAATTGGTTCCTTAAAAAGATACGTTCAAAGATTCATTCACCAAATCACTTTTGTTTTAATAAAATAATTTAGGTGCGTCCTCATTCTGTCAATAATCCATCCCTGAGGTTCACGTTCACTCAACACATTCACCCAAGGTATAATTTTTTGTTGTCATGTATTTGTATGAAGGAAACGCAACTAACTAACACACTAAAATGATTTAATTAGAGACAGAGAAGGAGAGATAAATGTGTGCGTATCTACATCCATTATTAATTAACATTTATTTTAACTATGGTTGTTTTCATGCACATGACTGACTCAAAATTTAGCTGTTTGCTTGAAGAAATGCCAGTTAGTGAAAACTACACTGCAAAGATATCAGGGTGAGCTGTTAAAAGTCACTCGAGTACATTCACCGCATAGTACATCATTACATTACACTTGCAAAAGAATCACTCATCGTATTAGTACATCACGACTTAGTGTATAATAAACTCACAAATCACTCTACAGTTCCCAAGTACAACAGTTCAATGAAAGAATCAATTAGTTGCAATGACAGAGAATAAAAACGAGACTGCACACTCTGTACCCAACATTGGTTCCACTAAGACTCTGACTGACACTGACTATGACCGGTCAGAGCAAAAATCATGGTAAACAATACACACATTGTTAAGGTAAATGATGCAATAAATCTATATACTTGGGATATTTTGGATCCCTAGAGACATGAATATAATCTAAACATTTGCAGCATGCCCAGGAAGCTTTAAAAGATACATTGACACATACTTATGTAATAGGAGGTACAGACCTTCATAATATTGTAATGATATATTTTCCACATTCATAATTATGACAATTAATTATGAAAGTTAAACTGAAACACACCAACCGGTAAAAAGTTACTTCTTTGCGACTGCCTGCACGGTTTTGACAGGTAACAGTTCAAGTATTAACTATATTGACACCAAAAAAGCTAAACCTAACGTATTCCAATATGCACAATTCCCAGACCTGCCTGTGTGGACTTTGCATGTTCTCCCCGTGCCTGTGTGGGTTTTCTCCAAGCATTCCAGTTTCCTCCCACATCCCAAAAACATACATTAATTGGACACTCTAAATGGCCCCTTGGTGTAATTGTGAGTGTGGCTGTTTGTCTCGATGTGCCGTGCGATTGGGTGGCAACCAGTTCAGGGTCTACCCTGCCTCCTGCCCCTTGATAGCTGGGATAGGCTCCAGCACTCCCCGCAACCCTTGTGAGGATATGCGGCTAAGAAAATGGATGGATGGATGGATGGACAATGTACAATTGTAAGGATATCAAAGGATGTCAACTTTCACATGAAATAGTACCCAAAGCAATATTTTTGCCCTGACATGAAGTTGAAGCCGAATTACCATGTCAAAGGGGTCTGTGCACAGTGTAGGTTTTATTCTTCGTCATTGATCAGTTCGCTTAAGTCCTCTTCCTGCATGACGCTGTCTGGCGCTTGCTGCTCATTGGTCATTCGCCGAATATTAAAAAGTGTGTGGAAGAATGCTTCAGCAGTTCCGTTTCCTCTCCCAGACAACTTGCTCTCCTCACACCGGTGCACGGCAACTGCAACTGAAGAAATCATTTAATCAACTCATTTGGTTCAGTTGGTTCACTACAAAGTTTTGTTGCTTTTTAAAGAGCTGAAAAAGTCCAAAGAATGAGAACAATATTGTACTGAATAGAATTGCTTAGATTTCTGCAGTTTTCTGATTGGTTTGGCAGGGCTAAATAAAAGAACAAGACAGAAAGCTAGAACGAATCAAAATCAGCTTTAATGGCCAAGTATGTAACAACTTAGTTGTTGCACACAGTCTGGGCCTCCCTCTTACGACATTCATGTTTAGTACTGAGAAGAAGAACAAACAAACAAGAACAAAGAACAATAGATATTCAATTAATAGGGAATTATTTCTTATAAGATACAATTGTGCAAAGATGCAGCATCTAGCATTTAGAGTAGTCAGAGTGCATCGACCCCCCATATTATGTTAAGCTTATACAGTGTGCCCTTACGTATTCGTGGTTCACCATTTTAGACCAGTGCAATGACTATTGTGCAAAAGGTCCTGTTTAAAGTGACAACTCATACGATAGTCTCCAGTATATATTACTAATACTAATACTGATTGGACCAGCAGGCTGTGAGGGTGTGTCGCAACAACTGTGGAAGGCAAAACATTTTTTTTTAACTTAATTGCAAAAAGGAAAGAAAACTGTTGAATGCCTGCTAGTTTTGGTTTGCATTGACTGGTAGCACCTTCCCGATGGAAGGAGCTGGAAGAACTGGTGGCTGTCATAACCAGAACGTGGGGTCAGACCCAAATGCACGACTCGGGAAACGTGGAGGCAGTTCGGGAAATATCTTTATTCAGTCCAGTGACCAGTCCAGAGAACAGGTAACCAGGCAGGCAGTCCACGAGAGCAACAGTGATAATGACGTCAGGCTTACGGGATAGGTCGGGAGACAGGCAGGGTCAGTACACCGGGAGTCGAGATCAGATTCAACATATACCTGCATCATAAAGGAGACACATTCATGGGTGTTCACAGATTTTTCTTCACATACAGTGAACAAAATAATTATTTGAACACCCTGCTAAATTGTAAATTCTCCCACTTAGAAATCATGGAGGGATCTAAAATTTTCATCGTAGGTGCATGTCCACTGTGAGAGAGATAATCTTCTTCTTCGTCATTTTCTGTTTTGGCTTAGGGTTAGGGTTGGCCGCAGTGTGTCATCTTTTTCCATTTAAGCCTACCTCGTCCACCCACCTCTCTAACACCCACTCTCCTCATGTCCTTCCTCACAACATTCATCAACCTTTTATATGGTCTTCCTCTTGTCATGGTCCTGCCGGTCCCAGCCCAGGCAGTGCAGGTCCCCTACACACCTGCGTTGATTAGGAGGCGTGCGCCTCATCTGCGCTAATGAATCCCAGTACTTATAGGACCCAGCGGACAGTTTGGCTTTTCCAGATCGTTGCCATCCATGCCTCGTTCCAGCACTTCCTCGTTTCTGATCCTGAATCCCGGTGTATTGACCCCTGCCTGTCCTCTGACCAACCCAGTAAGCTTCACGTCCTTGATACTGCTACTCTCTCTGACTGACCTCCCGGCTTACGACTTTGGAACGAATAAAGACCTTCTTTTACCTGCCTTCCTGCTGATCGAGTCATGCATTTGGGTCCACAATAGGGTTCTGATTATGACACTTCTCCCTCTTTTGCCTGGAAGCTCCATCCTCAGCACATGTCCACACAACATGTCCAAACCATCAAAGTCTCTCTCTCACCTTGTCTCTAAAACATCCAACTTTGGTTGTCCCGCGAATGAGCTCATTTCTAATCCTATCCAACCTGTTCACACCAAGCGAATCCCTCAGCATCTTCATTTCTGCCACCTCAAGTTCAGCTTCCTGTTGTTTCTTCTGGGCCACGGTCTCCAATCCATACATCATGGCCAGCCTCACCACTGTTTCATAAGTTTTGCTCTTCATCCTCGCGGATACTCTTCTGTCACATAGAACACCAGACACCTTCCACCAACTGTTCCACACCGCTTGGACCCGTTTCTTCACTTCCTTATCACACTCTCCATTGCTCTGTATTGTTGATCCCAAGTATTTGAAGTCATCAACCTTCGCTATCTCTTCTCCCTGGAGCTTCACTCTTCCTCCTCCGCCCCTCTCACTCTTCTTCTTCTTCTTCTTCTTTTCCTTTCGGCTTGTCCCGTTAGGGGTCGCCACAGCGTGTCATCTTTTGCCATCTTAGCCTATCTCCTGCATCTTCCTCTCTAACCCCAACTGCCCTCATGTCTTCCCTCACCACATCCATAAACCTTCTCTTTGGTCTTCCTCTCGCTCTTTTGCCTGGCAGCTCCATCCTCAGCATCCTTCTACCAATATACTCACTCTCTCGCCTCTGAACATGTCCAAACCATCGAAGTCTGCTCTCTCGAATCTTGTCTCCAAAACATCCAGCTTTGGCTGTCCCTCTAATGAGCTCATTTCTAATCCTATCCAACCTGGTCACTCCGAGCGAGAACCTCAACATCTTCATTTCTGCCACCTCCAGTTCAGCTTCCTGTTGTTTCTTCAGTGCCACCGTCTCTAATCCGTACATCATGGCCGGCCTCACCACTGTTTTGTAAACTTTGCCCTTCATCCGAGCAGACACTCTTCTGTCACATAACACACCAGACACCTTTCGCCAGATGTTCCAACCGGCTTGGACCCGTTTCTTCACTTCCTGACCACACTCTCCATTGCTCTGTATTGTTGACCCCAAGTATTTGAAGTCGTCCACCCTCGCTATCTCTTCTCCCTGTAGCCTCACTCTTCCCCCTCTACTTTTCTCATTCACGCACATATATTCTGTTTACTTCGGCTAATCTTCATTCCTCTCCTTTCCAGTGCATGTCTCCATCTTTCCAATTGTTCCTCTGCATGCTCCCTGCTTTCACTGCATATGACAATATCATCTGCGAACATCATGGTCCAAGGGGATTCCAGTCTAACCTCATCTGTCAGCCTATCCATTACCACTGCAAACAGGAAGGGGCTCAGAGCTGATCCCTGATGCAGTCCCAACTCCACCTTAAATTCCTCTGTCACACCTAAGGCACACCTCACCATTGTTCTGCTGCCATCATACATGTCCTGTACTATTTTAACATACTTCTCTGCCACACCAGACTTACGCATGCAGTACCACAGTTCCTCTCTTGGTACTCTGTCATAGGCTTTCTCTAGATCCACAAAAACACAATGTAGCTCCTTCTGACCTTCTCTGTACTTTTCCACGAGCATCCTCAAGGCAAATAATGCATCTGTGGTACTCTTTCTAGGCATGAAACCATACTGTTGCTCGCAGATACTTACTTCTGTCCTGAGTCTAGCCTCCACTACTCTTTCCCATAACTTCATTGTGTGGCTCATCAACTTTATTCCTCTATAGTTCCCACAGCTCTGAACATCCCCTTTGTTCTTAAAAATGGGAACTAGAACACTTTTCCTCCATTCTTCAGGCATCTTTTCGCCCGCTAGTATTCTGTTGAATAAGTTGGTCAAAAACTCCACAGCCATCTCTCCAAATTGCTTCCATACCTCTACCGGTATGTCATCAGGACCAACTGCCTTCCCATTTTTCATCCTTTGTAATGCCTTTCTGACTTCCCCCTTAGTAATCATTTCCACTTCCTGGTCCTTCACTCTTGCCTCTTCAACTCTTCCTTCTCTCTCATTTTCTTCATTCATCAACTTCTCAAAGTATTCTTTCCATCTATTTAGCACACTACCGGCACCAGTCAACACATTTCCATCGGTATCCTTAATCACCCTTACCTGCTGCACATCCTTCCCATCTCTATCCCTCTGTCTGGCCAACCTGTAGAGATCCTTTTCTCCTTCTTTCGTGTCCAACCTGGTGTACATGTCTTCATATGCCTCTTGTTTAGCCTTTGCCACCTCTACCTTTGCCCTACATCGCATCTCGATGTACTCCTTTCACCTCTCCTCAGTCCTCTCAGTATCCCACTTCTTCTTCGCTAATCTCTTTCCTTGTATGACTCCCTGTATTATGGGGTTCCACCACCAAGTCTCCTTCTCCCCTTTCCTACCAGATGACACACCAAGTACTCTCCTGCCTGTCTCTCTGATCACCTTGGCTGTCGTCGTCCAGTCTTCCGGGAGCTTCGGTTGTCCATCGAGAGCCTGTCTCACCTCTTTCCGGAAGGCCACACAACATTCTTCCTTTCTCAGCTTCCACCACCTGGTTCTCTGCTCTACCTTTGTCTTCTTAATCTTCCTACCCACCACCAGAATCATCCTACATACTACCATCCTATGCTGTCGAGCTACACTCTCCCCTACCACTACTTTACAGTCAGTAACCTCCTTCAGATTACATCGTCTGCACAAAATATAATCCACCTGCGTGGTTCTACCGCCGCTCATGTAGGTCACTATATGTTCCTCCCTCTTTTGGAAATAAGTGTTCACTACAGCCATCTCCATCCTTTTTGCAAAGTCCACCACCATCTGCCCTTCAAAGTTCCTTTCCTGGATGCCGTACTTACCCATCACTTCTTCATCGCCCCTGTTTCCTTTACCAATATGTCCATTACAATCTGCACCAATCACAACTCTCTCGCTGTCTGGGATGCTCAGAACTACTTCATCTAGTTCCTTCCAGAATTTCTCTTTCAACTCTAGGTCACATCCTACCTGTGGTGCATAGCCGCTAACCACATTATACATAACACCCTCAATTTCAAATTTTAGTCTCATCACTCGATCTGATACTCTTTTCACCTCCAAGACATTCTTAGCCAGCTCTTCCTTTAAAATAACCCCTACTCCATTTCTCTTCCCATCTACTCCGTGGTAGAATAATTTAAACCCTGCTCCCAAACTTCTAGCCTTACTACCTTTCCACCTGCTCTCTTGGATGCACAGAATATCAACCTTTCTCCTAATCATCATATCAACCAACTCCTGAGCTTTTCCTGTCATAGTCCCAACATTCAAAGTCCCTACACTCAGTTGTAGGCTCTGTGCATTCCTCTTTTTCTTCTGACGCTGGATCCGGTTTCCTCCTCTTCTTTGTCTTCGACCCACAGTAGCTGAATTTCCACCGACGCCCTGCAGGTTAGCAGTGCCGGGGGCGGGCGTTGTTAACCCGGGCCACGACCGATCCGGTATGGGATTCTTTAGATGAACGCTCATATTTGTTTGGCACAGTTTTTACGCCGGATGCCCTTCCTGACGCAACCCTCTGCATTTATCCGGGCTTGGGACCGGCCTACAGATTGCACTGGTTTGTGCCCCCATAGGGCTGCATTCCTCCGCCCCTCTCACTCACACACATATATTCTGTTTTACTATGGGTAATCTTCATTCCTCTCCTTTCCAGTGCGTACCTCCATCTTTCTAATTGTTCCTCCGCCTGTTCCCTGCTTTCACTCTGGATCACAATATCTTCTACGAACATCATGGTCCAAGGGGATTCCAGTCTAACCTCGTCTGTCAGCCTATCCATTACTACCGCAAACAGAAAGGGGCTCAGCACAGAACCCTGATACAGTCCCACCTCTACCTTAAATTCTTCTGACACACCAAGGGCACATCTCACCACTGTTCTGCTACCCTCATACATGTCCTGTACTATTGTAACATATTTCTCCACCACACCAGACTTGTGCATGCAGTACCATAGTTCCTCTCTTGGTACTCTGTCATAGGCTTTCTCTAGGTCACCAAAGATACAATGTAGCTCCTTCTGACCTTCTCTGTACTTTTCCACAAGCATCCTCAAGGCAAATAGTGCATACGTGGGACTCTTTCTAGGCATGAAACAATACTGTTGCTTGCAGATACTTACTTCTGTCCTGAAAAAGAAAACTCCATAAATCACAGTGTATGATTTCTTTAACAATTTATTTGTGCAATACACCTCGATGTAAGTATTTGAAGACCTGAGAAAAAAAAAATGTTGAACCTTGGAAACAGTGGTTCCAGCTCTTTTCAGGTTATTGACCAAGTCCTGTCATGTAGTCCTGGGCTGATTCCTCACCTTTCTAAGGATCATTGAGACTCCACGAGGTGATATCTTGCATGGGGCTCCACTCCGATTGACATTGACCGTCATGTTTAACTTCTTCCATTTTCTAATGATTGCTCCAACAGTGGATCATTTTTCAATAAGCTGCTTGGAAATTTCTCTGTACCCCTTTCCAGCTGTGTGGAGTCGTACAATTTTGTCTCTGGTATCTTTGGACAGCTCGTTGGTCTTGGCCATGTTACAAGTTTGAGTCTTACCGATTTTATGGGGTGGACAGGTGTCTTTATGCAGCTAACGACCTCACACAGGTGCATCTGTTTCAAGATAATACATGGAGTGAAGGTGGACTTTAAAGGCGGACTAACAGGTCTTTGAGGGTCAGAATTCTAGCTGATAGACAGGTGTTCAAATACTTATTTGCAGCTGTATCACACAAATAAAGCGTTAAAAAAATCATACATTGTGATTTCAGAATTTTTCTGTTTAGATCATCTCTCTCACAGTTGACATCCACCTACGATGAAAATTTCGGACGCCTCCATGATTTCTAAGCGGGAGAACTTGCAATATAGCTGGGTGTTCAAATACTTATTTTTTCACTGTATACTCTCACTGCTCTTCAACACCAAAAACACGGTCACCATGGAATCTCTGCCAACACTTCCCACCTCACAAGCCACAGTCTCTCAACAATGCACGCGGAGCGCAGCAACCTCTCCACTCCTCCTCCAACTAGCAAGTTAATCCTTGAAATCAATGAAACATTCAACACTGCGCCTCTGTAACTACACCAGCTTTGCAAACGTTTTAAACCAACTTATCTTCACATTTTACAACAAAACAATAAAAACATGTGGAGCAGCAAAACTGCATACCTCGCTCTTTAGGAAGATTCATGAACAAGAGGAAGTAGTATCCTTCCTCCACACAATAAGTGCGGCTTCAAAATAAAATATGCAGCCTACTTCCTGTGTTTCTCAGATCTTATATTTGCATATAATGACGTTTTCAACCTTACAATGAACATTTGTAAACACTTCCTTATAGCATTAACAACATTCAAAAGACAAAAGAATAAATGACAGAGAAAGTGCTGTCTTTCAAAATAAAAGTGCACTTCCACGTCCTGCTCATAATATAGCCCAACAACATAACACCATTACATTTACACACATCTTGAGTAAACTGAAACAAAATTCAATGCACATTTGGCTGCAAACAGCAGCAGTACAGTCAATTTAAATTTGACTAAGTTGATATTTTGCTCAAAACAACATTGATGAAAAACCAGGAGTACAGTTTTTTCAAAAAGAGCTGACTACACTGTTAAAACCATCCATCCATCCATTTTCTGAGCCGCTTATTCTCACAAGGGCTGGGGGAGTGCTGAAGCCAACCCCAGCTATCATCGGACACAAGGTAGGGTACACCCTGAAGTGGTTGCCAGCCAATAGATGGTTTTTACGTGACCTCATGAGTCACATGACTTTTGTTTATGACGCCATACTGGATGGCAAAGCAACAATACAACTTGCGTTTTTTAGTGATCTTTTTGTGAATATTGGCTTGCTTATAAGCCTATTACGGTCTTTTCATCATGGTATTTTATTGTGTGGCTTATGGTTGTAAGAACAAACAGAAAAAGGGGTCTGACACTTTAGGTATTGTTTACCTTTTGCTGGGCATTCAGCTAATTTACTGTGGTATCCTCCACACTTGTTACATATCTTTACGGAGGTCTTTGGGCTGTCAATATGCCAACTAGAACCCGCAGTGAAACTTTGCTTTCCAAGTTTGTGGTAGATAACGTGAACCTTGTGGCTGTCGCTAGCCATAGCCTTTAGCTGAACTTTTGATAACTCGTGGGAACAAGCTATGTCAATTACTTTTTTGAGCGTGAGCTCCGGTCCCTGGCTGTGTAACTTTTCGCGCACACTCGGTGAGTTGGTAGCAAAATCTTTGCGGCCTCTGACCATTTCATCACTGTTTGTGTAGTTACAGTCTTTAACCAACAGTTTGAGTTCTGTCACAAAGTGCTCAAATGACTCAGAGTTACATTCCGCCTTCTCGGGAAACTTATATCGATCAAATATTGGGTTTGCTTTCAGAGTGAGATAATCAAGAATGGCCGATTTTTGTGAAAAATAATTACAGACAAAACAAAAATAACTTAATGTACAATGCTCAAGCCTATCCGTTTGAGCCATAAAACACACAGGTGGAAATTGACGTGTTGGCTAAGGGGTGTGACACTGACGAAGGAGCACAACAATCACAAAACAAGGACCTCAGAGATCTTCCAGACAAGCTTGTTTCAAAAGACTGGTGTTCGTGTTATCTTTGTGACCAAATGCCAACTGTGGCAGAATGCCAGTTTTGTTGTGAGTTTAAAAACGTTGAACAATGGAGCGTATCGGAATGAACTTTGATCACGATCAACATGTCTGCATAACTTCTTCAGATCGATCCGAAGTTGTTTGTTTGGATGAAGACTTGTTACATATCAATTTACTTATGATCCATGACAGTTTAATGAACGGACCACTTCTACATTCAGTGGAAAATAGGTGACTAACTTCATCTATCAGCCTATCCATTAGGCGTAAAAAAAAAAAACAAAACAAAAAAAAACGCTTGCAGCTCCGATTACCTGACTGACCGTAAAAATTCCCGCAGACCCAAATATTTTTACACTCTGTAATAAACATGTCCGGGGCATGGTTCTCCACATCCATGCTCTCATATGTTGCACCCTGATTACAAAGGGCCACTGTCATGAAATGCATGATTTTTAGTATGCTATTAATGAAAAAATGGCAGCTGACATGTCCATGCATTTTTTCACCACAAAACATGATTTTGACGTATAGAGCTTTTTGTAACTCCCGCCATGAAAATCCTCTTGAGGGATTTTTTTTCGAGAAGAAGCTGGAAATGACAAACATGGCAGGACCGGGCTCAAGTGGACTCATTTGTTTCTATTAGTTTTGTTCCTTCAAGTTCGCCAAAATGCCGGCTCATTGCATTGTTGATCATTGAACACTCGGGAGGATGGATTTACCCTTCATAAGTTTGCAAGAGACCCGGTTCGTCGTGAAAAACGGATTGCACGGGTGCTATGGATGAGAGCTTCGTGGGTTCCAAATGACAGGTAGGTGTGTATACACCCACTAAAAAAAATAATAGTTTGGGGTGACCATGTAAGTGGCCTCTCATAACGTAACAAAAGATCTGCGTATGTATGACAGGCGTGCTAAATGTGTCAATGTGCGCGTCGTACGGCGTCGAGCTTGCCGGCGAAGGCTGCTGCGTCGCCTCGCCAGTGAAGGCTGCAGCGTCAGCCTGCGGATGTCAGCGGCTATGAAAAACGCTGCCGACAATGGCACACTCAGCCGCGTGCGACGACAACGGCGTAAAGTGCCCCGGCTCGGTGGTGTTGTTCATCGCGGATGGCGGCTATGAACAATGCCGTTAAGCGACCCGGCTCGGCGCCATGATAATTAAGCGCTGAAAATGAGCCACCTCGTTCGGCCTTTTCGGCTGGGGTGGCTCGTCGCGGCGCGTAAGTACATCAGAAGGGGAGGCAGTTTGGCTGTGGTCAGATATCATCTGAATATGGCTCGAAACAATAGGGTAATATCGCCCCGGTAACTTCACTCGGTTTTGTGATGTTCTCTCCTTCGAAAAGAGCTTCCGTGTCACAAGGGGCTTGTTCATCTCCCATAATCGGGACAGAGGATGCAGCCAATATGGCGACCACTTGGATGTCGTCGAATGACACTTCCGCAACTTTGCGCATGGATGACTCGCTCTCTGCTCATATTTATATTTTCGTATAGACATTGAAGTAAATAAAGTTACATGTATTTTTCATTACAATATCTATTTTAGAATGTTTATAGGGATGACACTTGACTTTTAAGCCTTGTTTTTAATGTCACTTGTTGCCAGGTCATTGTGTGTATATGCATGTGTTCCGAGCGTCAGCTCGCATAACTTCCTTGTCCCGTGTCATAGCTTTACTGAAACACGTCAAGTCAAGTTAAGTTTTCATGTTTTACCATGTCCAATTTTTGACAGTTTGGGATTGTTGTACCGTAGCCCTGTTAGACTGCCTTCGCGTCTATGAACTCTGCCTTGCAATAAACCTTCATAAAATCCACACTCACTTCTGAACTTCCTGCATCTGGGTCTTACCCTAAGCCTTGTTTGTGACAAAAAAATTCATTTTTTCTATCTCTGCTAATATTCTGATGTTTCGCAATGCGAGGTGCCATCATAAATTTTGATCTTGTAATGCATGAGAGACCGTGAATTAACCAGAACTGACCAGAAAATGGCGGCTCCATGTTGTGGACACAGAGTAAAAGTATAAAAAAAAAAAATCTTCCTCCTGACCCAAGTTCTGAAATGTAGGAACTCGGAACCACAAAATTTTTTGGGGCCTTACAACCGCAAACAGGAAGGGGCTCAGAGCAGTTCCACCTCCACCTTAAATTCTTCTGCCACACCTACGACACACCTCACCGCTGCTCTGCTGCACCTCATACATGCTCTGTACTATTCTAAAATATTTTTCTGCCACACCAGACTTGCGCATGCAGTAACACAGTTCCTTATGTACTCTGTCATAACCTTTCTTGAGGTCAACCACGACACAATCTACCTCCTTCTGACCTTCTCTGTACTTTTCCACTAGCATCCTCAAGGCAAATAATGCATTTGTTGTACTCTTTCTAGAAATGAAACCAGACTGTTGCATGCAGATACTTATTCTGTCTTAAGTCAAGGAACCATTACTCTTTCCCATAACTTCATTGTGTGACTCATCAACATAATTCCTTCAGCCCTGCAAATTGCCTTTGTTCTTAAAAATGGGAACTGGCACACTTCTCGCCCACTAGTATTCTGTTGAATAAGTGGGTCAAAAACTCCACAGCCACCTCTTCAAATTGCATCCATACCTCCACAGGTATGTCATCAGGACCAACTGCTTTTCCATTTATCATCCTCTTTCATGGCTTTCTAACGTCCCCCTTACTCATCATTGCCACTTCCTGGTCCAGCACACTTACCTCTTCTACTCTTCCTTCTCTCTCATTTCTTTCATGCATCAACTTCTCAAATAATTCTTTCCATCTATTTAGCACACTACTGGCACCAGTCAACACATTTCCATCGGTATCCTTAATCACCCTTACCTGCTGCACATCCCTCACATCTTTATCCTGCTGTCTTGCCAGCTTGTAGAGATCCTTTTCTCCTTCTTTCGTGTCCAACCTGGTTTACATGTCATTGGCCTCTTGCATAGCCTTTGACACCTCTACCTTTGCCCTATGTCACATCACAATGGCACATCTCAAAACCACACCCGAGTCTGTCTGGCGGTCCAGGCCACCCAAAGTGAGCAGCTTGGCTGAGCAGTTCAGCAGGTTTGGTAGGATGCCAAGCACCAGGGTCCCTATGGGGTGACTCAGGCGGATGTCCGTGAGGAGGGTCCACTGGAAAAGCAGAAACCAAAGACGAGCAGGTGACAGCTGTGGACGAACCCCCACCGAGGCAGGAGCAAGAAGCCGTGGCTGCTGCTGGTCAAGCACCATCGAGGCATGGTCGAGAGATGGTGAGTGCTGCTGCTGTTGCTGTTGTTGTTGTTGTTGGGCAACAAAAGAAAAAGCTGGGGGTCCGCAGCTGCCGAGACATGAGCAAGAGGTGGCTGGGGGTCCGGCGCAGTCGAGACATGAGCGAGGCCCCGGTAATCCGCATACCGTAAAGGGAAACCCAACTCCATTGTTTTTAACCATTATAGGGGTTTATGGAGCCCTGCTTTGTCTGGTCCCTCACCTAGGACCTGTTTGCCATGGGGGACCCTACCACGGGCATGAAGCCCTAGACAACTTCGGTCCTAGAATAACTGGGACACACAAACCCCTCCTTCATGATAAGGAGGGGTATGAGACATTGGACAGTCAAGTGACTTGGCACGCAATGCACCTTTTTGGTAATATTATACAGTATTTTATTCAGAATTCAAATCTGAAATGCGTTATAAAGGAAACTATTTTATTTTTCGATTATCGCCAACAAATGTTTGCAAGTTTCTTGATCCGCCGGAAAACAATGCCAACACAGCGGAATTAGACGACGAGACACGCCACATCACTTAATGTGACAACATGGCGATCATTGGAGTGCATTGTGAGAACGACAATGGATTTTATGATATTTCGAGCGATGAACACTATTCTGAAGGGTCCCACGAAGACTGTGAAGAATACGAGCTTCGTGAAGGCGTTAAACGTTATCAATTTTAACCAGTTATATAGCACACACATTCGAATGGAGACAAAATGGCTGGCCATGAAGTAGCAGTCGGACGCAGTGAGCACCATATGGCTCGTGTTGGAAACAACGATAGGTAAGCATTTGTGAAGTTCTTGTTTGGTTTTGTTAGCCATAAACTGATAAATAGTAAAGGCTTCGATATCCTGAATGTACATGCAAAGTTTCTGGTTTTGTTTTAAAAATATGCAAATGCTGTATATTTAGCAAATAGTGACGCGACTTCCCGGCCGTTCATTGTCCAGTGTGATGGATCTGCCTGTGCTTGGATGAGAAACTATCAGCAGTACGATCTACATCACTATTTGTCATGATCCTGCCGGTCCAGCCCTGGCTGTGCGAGTTCCCATGCGGCCACGCTGATTGGGAAGCGCACACCTGCGCCTCATGCTGGCTGATTGGCCCCGGTGTATATAGGACCATGGGGACGACTGGTCCGGCGCCAGATCGTCGCAACTCATGCCCCGTTCCTCCACTCCCAGATCTGTCTCTGATCGACAACCCGTGTGTACCGACCACCGCCCGTTCTCCGGCTGACCCCGTAAGCCTGAATCCCTTGATACTCCTGCCTGCTTTGATCGTTCTCCCGTGTAACGACTCCTGCCTGCCCGCTGACCTGCTCTCTACGCCCGGCGTCCCAACTACCGCTGCTGCACCTGACTGCCTGCCCGATCCCTGACCTTGGAATAATATATGTTTTTCCCGAATGACACCTGCGTCTCCCGACTCCTGCATTTGGGTCCTACCTCCGTTCCGAATGGTCGTGACACTATTTTGCTTGTAAATGGCTTGTTTATTATCGCACCAAAACAAACAGAAGATGATATCTTAGTCCACAGTCTAAGTTGGTATATTTTCACAAGTAAGGATTTCAATGAACGAAATCTGTTTAAAATGGTGTTGTCAATTTGAGACAATAGCTGGTCTTAACTTCCTTCACCATCAATGTAATTTCACGTGCTAAACTGATGCCATAACCAGACAGTACTCAGACCCGTCCAAACTCCATTTTAGTCATAATTTTCCCAAGATGTCATGAGCAAAACCATAACATTTTTTAATGAAAATAGTAAACCCGTGCCTTATGGTTTTGTTTGGGCACTAAATGCTTAAAATACAAAAGCAAAAGGGGTGGATGGTTCTGTTTACTGGACTGATATGGGTATTTGAGCATGTAGAAGTTTGTGAATGTGAACAGATTTTCATTTATTTATTATTTCCACAGGTGTGCATGTAAATGGTGCGTTCCTATGCAAACAGCAGAAGAGAGTTTTTGTTGCCATGAGAGTCAACATATTCACCAGAAAATGGCAGATTATCCAGACCAACTACAGTGCATGACAGTGCACCCAGGATTTACTGCCAGTCTGAACCCTTGGGTACTGGAGGTTGCCCACTCACAATTCCAGGAACAGTATCGGCAGCGACTGAATTTTCCACAACGTGAGTAAGAGCTATTTTTGAAGCAAACAATATTTCTCCTAATCATCCCAGCTTTTTGCCATTTACATTCATCCATCCATTTTCTTCATCGCTAAGTGCTAGAGCCTATCCCAGCTGTCATCAAGCAGAAGGAAGTGGAGATCCTGACTGGACATCCCGTAGAAAATGCACACAGGCACTGGGAGATCATGCAAACTCCACACAGTTGGGCCAGCATGGAACCTGAGTCCTCACAATTGTGAGGCCAACGCTTTCCAGCTGCTCCTCCATGCCGCCCTACTAAAAGCAGCATTTGTCCAATCAATGCTTGTTCAAACAAAGTCCCATTCTGGAAAATTGTCATATTTTCTCATTTTCAGGTTAATGTGACATACTGCTTATAAACAGCTTGTGAGATGGTGTTGGGAATTTTTTTTGGCAGAAGTAACCGCGTGCCACTTCCATCCTGCTGTGTGTCAAAGATTTGTGACACCTTTCCTGATTCAGATGGCCAAGGGTACAGAGGATTTAAATGGTCGCCATCCTAATTTTGTTTTTTTTTGTGCAAATGTTGATGTATATGTTTGTGTATGAAGTAAACATATACCACAGAAGTAGAATCATAGTATTTTTATTAAACTGTATGATTATATTTTGTATAAATATATTACATAACATTAGCACAGAATTATTTGGTCTTTCAATAAGAGTACATTTAGAACACCTGAGGTTGAAATACATCTTGGAGTATTCACCCTGCTGATTGAAAGATGTGTTCTGTCATCAATAGGCACTTCAATCTGGCAACTTTTGGAATTGACCAACGATGCAGAATCAGCATCTTCTGGTTCAGTGTCAATCTCTTGTGCAAAAGATGCTCCCTGCAACAGCTGTAATTAATAAAAAAAATAAGGTTCATACTTTCTAAAATGAGAAAAAAATGTATTGATAAAACGGTGGCCTAGATGGTAAACCATTGGCCTCACAGTTCTGAGGACCCAGTTCGATCCCGGCCCTGCCTGTTTGTTTGCATGTGTGCATGTTCTCCCTGTGCCTGCATGTTTTCTCCAAGCACTCCAGCGTCCTGACACTTCCCAAAAACTTGCATTAAATGGTGCCCATAAGTGTGATTGTGAGTGCGACTGTGTTCTGTCTCCATGTGCCCTGAGATTAACTGGCGACCAGTTCAGGGTGTACCCCTGCCTCCTGCCCGTTAACCGCTGCTAAAAGTGCCGAAGCATGTCCAGGTTTGGGTGAAATGTTCACTGCATGTAACAGTGTTGACCGGGATTGGAAAAATTATTATTCGAATTGTTACAAAACGGAACCAAACAAGTTCACCATTGTTATGGATTGGTTTTAGTTTATAATCACTGAGTAATTCTCTAAACAGCGAGTCTCCGTGCTCATGTAAATCCCACAACCGGTCCACCTTGAGTGATGTTAGAGGCTCCGCCCCTGAAATGAGTCATTTTTTCAAGTGATGGAAAGTAGGTCAAAGTTCTATGACTTTAATTCAAAAACACTTATAATTTTTGAAAAAACATCTAAGAAGATACATATTTGATGGTACAGTTGAACATATATTTTCATCTAGATGGGATAATTTGTATTAGAAATTACACATTACAATCTCTTTAAATAGGTCTGTCAAGACATTTACTATAACCCACTTATAGTTTGACAAATGTTCCAAATGCAAAACTTTTTCTATACTCCATAAATTGTCATTGAATGTAATGTGGTGACAATGTTCCGTCTAAGCTGTGCACCTGCGCACTTGTACCCCACACTCGAAACAGATCCAGCAAGTGAACCACAGCCTGATTTTTTTTTTCTAAACATGGGAGCACACAATCTCTGACAAGCTGCTGCTGTCACACCATGCTACACACTCTACTTCATTGTTTACCTGACACCACCCACATCTCGCTCTTAAAGGGTGCGCTCATAATTACAAACCGCCCGCCACCAGTGCTTTAGTTAGACAGAGCAAAGATGAGTTCGACATGCTGCTTATGTTTACTGTAGATAATAATGGCAAAAGTAAAAAAAAAAAAAATGCTGTTGCTTTAATGAATGTCGGAGTATGTGAATACTACTGCTACTACTACTACTACTACTACTACTTCTACTACTACTAATAATAATAATAATAAAGAAAAGTGGTGAAACTGGACAAGATTTTCTCTTTTTGGAGTGAGAAAGGTCTGGTCTGAAGGCAAAGTAGAAAGTGCAGGATGAGATAGTGTATATATGTTAAAATTCCACGTTGGCGCAGCCTGATCGAGGATGAAAGCACAGACAATACAGTGCACAAAAAGTATTTTAAAAATCAGAGACCTCATAACATTAACCTTAAAACTGTTTGGTAGCATCATTCAGCTTTCAACATGAATTGCTAAAGAGCAATAATTTGTCATGATCCTGCCGCTTCAGCACGAGCTGTGCGGCTGTGCTGATTGGGAGGCACACACCTGTGCCTCATGCGGCCTGATCATCCCCCGTATATATAGGACCCGGTGACGACTGGTCCTCCGCCAGTTCGTTGAGCTTCATGCCCCGTTCCAGCATTCTCGTATCCCCGTTCGAACCTGTGTGTACCGACCTTCGTCCGTTCTCCGACCAACCTTGTAAGCCTGACTCCTTGACACTTCTGCCTGCGTTGATTGTTCTCCCGTGTACCGACTACTGCCTGCCCACTCATCTGCTCTCTTCGCCCGACGCCCCAACAACCGCTGCTGCACCGGACTGCCTGCTCGATCCCCGACCTCTGCATACAATAAACGTGTCTCTTCTTGAACTACCTTGCGTCTTCCGAGTTCCTGCATTTGGGTCCTACCTCTCGTTCCGATGGGTCGTGACAGAATGAACTGGCCATCACAGGACCCAGCAGGAAAGACCCGGCGTCGCCGGGACCGACGCAAGGTAGACCGTCTGCCGGAGGACCAAGCCTGTCCAATCCGGGTAGGCTCCCTGACATCCTCCACTTCCGTGTCTTACGCTGCGCCAGCGAGGTATGAATACGTCCCGAACACGACCCGTCCATATTCTTCTGGACTCTGACTTTTCGGAATATGAGGAGGACCACGATTTGTTTGACCGGCTGCCTGAGTACGACTCCGATTATTCTGACTATGAATCTGCTTGTCCGATCTTTCATCCCAGTCAGTTTGTTTCGCCTCCCCGCGTTTCCAGCACCCGAACGTCTTCACCCGGTAGATCCAAGTACACCAATCGGTACGAGGGAACCCGATTGGCCATCTACCCAGGACCTCCGCGGGGCGGCCAGAGGAGACTCCCCGGCCGGGCGCTCCCTGGTGTCTCTCGCTGCGCGGCAACGAAGACACAGTCCTCCCACTCCTCCCCAGCAATGGCGAGGCTTCCAGCCCAGAGGGAGGAGGTACCGCCAAATCACGAGGCGTTCCGCCGCGAACTGCGGGCGGAGATTGAGCGGCAGAGCGCGGAATTGGCGGCTCTTACGGCCCAGGTCCGGCAAGGATTGGCGATCCAGCCGAGCTACGCTGACGTCGCAACGGCGACGGACTCGTTGCTGACTCAGGTTCACGTTGCCGTGGAAACCGACCCGCCCCCTTGTCAAGTGCACGCCACAGTGGGAACAGACTCGCCACCTCAAGTGCACGTCGCAGTGTTGGCGGTTCCGAGCAGAGCTCACGCGGCAGTCGGAACAGACCCGCTCCCGAGACACGCCCACGTGTCAGTTTCGACTGACTCTCCGCCTACTCAGGTTCACGTTGCCCTGGAAACGGATTCGCCACCGCGCCACGCCCACGTTGCCGTTTCAACGGATGCAGCGCAAGCTCACGTGGCAGTGGGGACCGACCCAACGCCGCCTCACGTTCCTGTCCAGGAGGTGGCGACGTCTCCACAGCCGCTTCTCGTCCGTGCTCTGGAGTGGCAGTGGCGACTGGCCCGCGGACGCTCCACACTCTTGCTCTGTCGGCGACTGGCCCGCGGTCGCTCCCCGTTCCTGCTCTGTCGGCGACGGGCACACCCTCACGTTCCTGTCCAGGAGGTGGCGACAGTTCCCTAGCCGCCTCACGCTCCCGTCCAGGAGGAGGTGGAGTTGGTGATGCTGCTGCCGCCTTCTTACGTTCCTGTCCAGGAGGCGGCGGCGACGGGGTCGCTGCCTTCTCAAGTTGCTGTCCAGGAGGGGGCGGTACTGGCGCCGCCTTCTCAAGTTGCTGTCCAGGATGGGGCGGTACTGGCGCCGCCTTCTCACGTTGCTGTCCAGGAGGGGGCGGTACTGGCGCCGCCTTCTCACGTTGCTGTCCAGGAGGGGGCGGCGACGGGGTCGCCTTCTCAAGTTGCTGTCCAGGAGGGGGCGGCGACCGGGTCGCCTTCTCAAGTTGCTGTCCAGGAGGGGGCGGCGACGGGGTCGCCTTCTCAAGTTGCTGTCCAGGAGGGGGTGGCGACAGGGCCGCCTTCTCAAGTTGCTGTCCAGGAGGGGGCGGCGACGGGTTCGCCTTCTCAAGTTGCTGTCCAGGAGGGGGCGACGACGGGGTCGCCTTCTCAAGTTGCTGTCCAGGAGGGGGCGGCGACGGGGTCGCCTTCTCAAGTTGCTGTCCAGGAGGGGGCGGTACTGGCGCCGCCTTCTCATGTTGCTGTCCAGGAGGGGGCGGTACTGGCGCCACCTTCTCTCGTTCCTGTCCAGGAGGCGGCGGTACTGGCACCGCCTTCTCTCGTTCCTGTCCAGGAGGCGGCGGCGACGGGGTCGCTGCCTTCTCTCGTTCCTGTCCAGGAGGCGGCGGCAACGGGGTCGCTGCCTTCTCTCGTTCCTGTCCAGGAGGCGGCGGCGATGGGGTCGCTGCCTTCTCTCGTTCCTGTCCAGGAGGCGGCGGCGACGGGGTCGCTGCCTTCTCTCGTTCCTCGCCGCTTTCTCAAGTTGCTGTCCAGGAGGGGGCGGTGATGGCGTCGCCGCCGCCTTCTCACGTTGCTGTCCAGGAGGGTGCGGTACTGGCGCCGCCGCCTTCTCACGTCCCTGTCCAGCAGGAGCTGGGGAGTTCTGTGGAGCCACCCAGGAGCTGGAGAGACTTCGTGGTGGCGGTCATGGCTCTGGTCCTGCTCTCCATCATCTTCTTCACTCCTGAGTTCGCCCAGCCGCTTCAGGACCTGGCCTCGTTGGCAACCAATCCCTGGTCGTCTTGCAATGACGGCGTGGGAGGTTCACGTCTGGAGCAGTGGCCTGCCTCGTTCTGGTTCCTGCCTCGCCGTTTGGTTCCTCACAGAGGTCGTCCGCCCGAATCGCCCCGTGGGGACCCTGGTGCTTGGCGTCTGGGTCGTCCTCATGACCTGTCCGCCCGGACGCCTCGTGTTTGGTGGCCTGGATGGCCACCAGTCTGGGGTTCAGGGGGGGCGTGCCCTCCTCCAGACCCCTTTCCACCCACCCCTGCCTGTGTTATTGTCTGTTTTTTCGTTTAGGCACGTCTGGGAGCCGTTCCTTTGAGGGGGGGGGGGGTACTGTCATGATCCTGCCGCTTCAGCATGAGCTGTGCGGGTGCCCGCGCGGCTGCGCTGATTGGGAGGCGCACACCTGCTCCTCATGTGGGCTGATCATCCCCTGTATAGATAGGACCCGGTGACGACTGGTCCTCGGCCAGTTCGCTGAGCTTTATGTCCCGTTCCAGCACTCTCGTATTCCTGACAGACCCTGTGTGTACCGACCTTCGTTCGTTCTCCGACCAACCCTGTAAGCCTGACTCCTTGACACTTCTGCCTGCGTTGATTGTTTCCCCGTGTACCGACTCCTGCCTGTCCGCTCATCTGTTCTCGTCGCTCGACGTCCCAACTACCGCTGCTGCCCTGGACTGCCTGCTCGATCCCCGACCTCGGCATACAATAAACGTGTCTCTTCTTGAACTACCTTGCGTCTTCCGAGTTCCTTCATTTGGGTCCTACCTCTCGTTCCGATGGGTCGTGACATAATTCAATTTTACACCGAGAAAAACCGACGGGGATATCATTATGGGTTGAAAAAAATGAAACAAATTTGGATGTGACATTTCAAATTTACAGTTCATAGTTGGCTTGGTTTGGTTAGCAATGTTTTATTATTTTTTTGTTTGTTGACATTTTCATTATAAGTTTGCAAAAACACAAAATTGTTCTTAAAAATGTTCTGATGGGAATGTAAATGCTGTAATCTGAATCTTTGAATGAGGCATGTAACTTCAGTGGATGACACTTATCTGACCACAGTGCATATGTCTGATGTTGCTCACGGTGGTCAAAGTCACGGCCTTAGTATGTTTGCTCAGACATGGGGAATGTTGGTGGTGAGCCTTTGCACGCTAAGACACTGAGAGCTACTGCCGAGTTGGATGTCTGTGTGACATGCTCATGGGCTGACGGAATGCTGGTGGACGAGTGTTTGCTGCGTTTTATGTGCAACGCACAGCACACAACAGATGTACTTAAGAGAAAGTTAATTGTTTATTATGTTTGTTATACCTAGAGATAATGCAGTGTTATAATTATACTTAGAAATAATGAGCTAGCCCATAAGTTAGCTCAGTGGGAGTTGTTGTATCTGGCTCTCCTCACATAACAGACAAAAGGGAAATTTAAGTAGTTATCATGTTTCCTAGCCCACAAGCTAATGAGTTTCAGAATCAAAATCGGAATCATATTTTTAATTTTGCCAACTATTTAAAAAACACATGGAATTATCTGGTTGTTGGAGCCAATCTAGTACAACATACATCTTGACTACGATAACAGATACAGTCAATTGACAGAATAATTTTGAGACATTAGGTGTAACTGTCATAATAAATAAATAACTAGCAATAATGGTTTGCTAGTAATCTAGAAATGGTACACTTTTCTTGACAATTCTGCGAAAGTATTCAGTCCCCTGGCATTTAGAGCAATATTAGTGCAATAGTCCAATGCAATGACCATTGTGCAAAGGGTGTAAGACCTCATGGAATGTATGCAGTTGAAAGTGACTAGCTGTGCAATAATCGGGGACAATGTCGATTTTGCAAATGTTACAGATACTCCTCAATCAAGTGGTGCAGATGCTACTCATGTACGAGAATCTTTTATTGATCAGCAACAGATGTGCTCTCTGTACAAAGCACATCCATTTGCATTGTGAGATGTCATTGCCCAGGTTTAGTAATGAAGAGTTGGTTGTACTCAAGAAAATGTATTCTCTCTGAGGACTGACTTTGTTGCTTTGTTTAATTCAATGTCATTCTTGTTCCAGATTTGAATCGGAGATTGAAATGCAACTATGCTTTACATTACAATGAGAAAGGGATTCATCTTCGACAAGGCACAAAGTGCAGTCACCACTGGTTTCTTGCTAACAGTAATGATAACTTGTCAAGAAAATGTACAGTATGTAAGTTCTTTGATTGGGTGGTGATCGGTCCAGGGTGTACCCTCTTGCTTGAAGCCAGTTGAAATGGAATCTCCACCACCCAGGACCACAATGAGGATAAGTGATAGATAAAATGGATCAAAGATACTCTTCGTCAATGACTATGTTTTCTTAAGAATTTGATTCTTATGTTATTTAAAGTGTCGCTGACATCTAAAACATAAAATTGAGTTTTTTGTTAACCAAAAAAATCCAGATGCCAGAATCGACTCATCTGTTTGTCCACATCATGTCAGAATGTTGCAGTATATTGATTTTTTCATCTCCCGCTATGAAAAATTTCTCGAGGGTTTTGTGTTGAACAAGAACCAGGAAGTGATGTTTTTTGCAGATGGCTACAGGAGGGTAGGAGTGGCCCTGGGCTCCTGGCCAGTAGACCAGTATGGAGCAAGGCCACTACTGCTGAAAGCGCAAGCTGGTGGTCCAGGATGTACGTCAAGAAGAGGAAGCAAAAAGGTCTGCCCTGGCTGTGTCGCAAGCCAGGAAAGGGCAGTAGAGGCAAGGAAGATCACCTGGAAAGAGCTTTGGGAGATGGAAGCATTCAGCTTTAGCATCAGAGCTGTATATGATGTCTTGACTTCTCCCACGAACCTAAACCAGTGGTATGCCATAAATCCCAAGTGCCTCTTATGCCCAAGGCCTGCAACACTGAAGCACATCCTCGTTGGTTGCAAGACCAGCCTTACTCAAGGCCGTTACACCTGGCGGAACAACCAAGTGTTGAAGTGTCGAGGAGGCGTATGAGCGGAAGCAGCTGAGGTATAAAGGACTTGCGGCCGAAGCGCAACAACAAGGATGGAAACCAGAAGTACGCCCGGTTGGAGTTGGCTGCAGAGGGTTTATAGCGTCCTCAACATCCAGGCTACTCAGAGAGATGGGAGTCTTTATTCAGTCCGGTATCGAGTACCCAACGTGTAGTCCACGGAAGCAGCAGTAATGGAATCGGCAGGCAGAAGAGGCAGGTCAGTAGGCAGGCTGGAGTCGTTATGCAAGAGAGCAAGAACAGGATAAGGGCATTGCGGGAACAAGGCATAAAGCAACGATCTGGCAAACACCAGACCGTATGTGTGGTCGTATATATATCAGACATGATTGCTTGAGACGAGGCGCAGGTGTGTGCCTCCGCTGATTGTGGCAGGTGCGTGCTGCATCGGGGACCGGCACAGCCAGGACAGGGACCGGCAGGGCCATGAGAGTACCCCCCCCACCCCCACGCACCCTTAACGGCGCCTTTGGGTGGGAGCCGTGAAAGTTTCTGATGAGGAAGGGATCGACCACGATCCGGGATGTGATCCATGATCGTTCTTTGGGACCGTAACACTCCCAGTCCACCAGGTATTAGACTCCCTGTCCCCGACGGCGGGACGACAGGAGCCGGCGCACAACGTAGACTGGAACCCCATCAACCATGCGGGGGGTCGGGAGGCGAGACCAGCGAGGACAACCTAGCTGGCTTGAACAGACTGACATGAAAGGTTGGATGGACTCGCATTGATCTCAGGAGTTTCAAAGATACTACAAACGGGTTGATCACCTTAGTGACAGGGAAAGGGCCAATGAACCCGTGAGCCAGCTTGTTAGATTCCATCCATACCGGGACACCTCTCGCTGACAGCCAGACGCGCTGTCCTACTTTATAGTTCAGTGCCCTCAACCTCCTGCGGTTCCGCCACGGCCTTACAGGTGCGCGTCATACCTAGGAGCATGCTTCTGGCTCGCTCCCAGGTCCGTTTATAGCGCCTTACCACAGCCAACACTGACGGCACCAGTGAGTCAGTGTCTAGAGTTGGGGAGAGAGAGGGGGGTGACCATTCACTACATGGAAGGGCGACATACCTGTGGTGCCGAGGGAAGACAGTTGTGTGAGTATTCCATCCAGGTGAGCTGCTGACTCCATGAGGTGGGGTCACGAGAGACCAGGCATCGGAGACAAGTTTCCATGTCCTGATTGACCCGTTCGGTCAGGCCATTAGATTCTTGGTGCTGACCTGAGGACAGACTCACTGTGGCCCCTATTAGAGAGGAAAACTCCCTTCAAAATCGGGAAATGAATTGGGGGCCCCTGTCCAACACCACGTTGGTAGACAAGCTGTGGTACCGGAATACTTTGTCCAACAGGAGTTCAGCGGTCTGCTTGGTGGAGGCGATTTTCGGCAGCAGGATGAAGTGGATCATCTTTGAGAACCGGTCCACTACCGAAAGAACAGCGGTGTGACCTTGTGAAGTTGGAAGACTGGTCACAAAATCTAGGGAGATGTGGGACCATGGACGTCGAGGAACGGGCAACGGACGTAGCGTTGCTGGGAGGGTTTGTTGGCAGCGCAACCCATGCACGCATTGACATATTGTCGGACATCTTTTTTGATGTTCGGTCACCAAAAGCACTGTTTAACCACCGACCACATCTTGGCCATGTAACACGGTGTCTGTGGGCCCAGTCAATTACCTTCCCCTCTCAGAGGGGGCACGGCATATAGCCTGTTGAGGGAGTCTTCAAGGGCTTCTTTCACTTGGATCTCGATCTCCCAAATGAATGTTGAGACGAAGCAGGTGTCAGGAAGAATCGGGGGGGGGGGGGGGTGATCGGGCTCTGTTCTCTCCCCCTCGTATATCGTACATCGGGATTCCCATTCTTGGTCCCCGGCCGGTAAGACATATTGAAGTGGAATCGAGTGAAAAAGAGCGCCAAGCTAGCTTACTGGGCGTTAAGCCTCTTGGCAATTTTTAGGTACGACAGGTTTTTATGGTCTGTCAGTACTTGCTCTTTGCTTCAGAGAACATCTCCTTCAGATCAGAGAAGCAGTGAGGCACCAGGGTTAACTCCGGCTCCTGCTGCGAGTTCCGCAGGGGTTCCAAAGTGACCTGCGAACCCCCCTTATCAGAGGATGTGAAACACATGCCGCCGCATTTCGAACCCCATGACCTGATTTCTCTGGATGGCCAGTCAATGAGAGGGTTATGTTGCTTGAGCCAGGGCCTCCCCAGGATGATGTTACTGCTCTGTGAATCGAAAACATGAAAACTCAAGCATTTGGTGTGTGCGTCTGGGAACGTCATGTCTACGGTCTGGGTGCGGTGACTTATTTGGTACAAAAACCTGCCATTGGCTGCATAGGCATGTCGGAGACGCTGCGTTCTAAAGGTCTCTAGGCCCAATAAGTCAGTCACTTGTGGCCTCAGGAGATTGGCGTCAGATTCGGAGTCAATGAACACTATAGCCGTGTATAAACGAGCACCTGCGCTTAACGTTACCTGAAGCAGAGGCTGCGTCCGACCGCCCACGGCGTAGTTCAAACTCACCGTCATGGATACGTTGAGTGCGGGTCGTGCGGGTTTGACCAGACAGTGAGCCACGAGGTGGGCCATCGTTCTCAGTACTAACAGTGGCCCTCTCGCTGGCATCATTTTCATTCCTCTAGAGAACCGCTAACTCCCTCAACTTGTATGGGTTCCATCCAATCGACAGGAGCCAGTTGGTGAGTGGTGGGTCGAGCATCCCACTGTCACCAGTCGACCCGTTTTTTTATCGCGACCCTCTGGTTGATTCTAAAGGCAAGGGCGATAATAGATAGATAGAATCCAGGTCCAAAGGTAGTTCCAATGAGAGGCGGAAGTCCCTGAAAAAATGTGTCTAGGAGCATTCCTTCGGCCGCCCGGATGCGGATCTTGATTGCATAGTATGCGACTCTACGTTAACCCTGCTAGAGTGAGATCAGCGAGGTTGCTGCCTTGCGTTCGGGGATGAGTATTGGAATACCTGCGTCATCGCTTTCAGGTATACGCCCGCCTCATGCCCCTGTCTTGATGGCTGCTGCCTCCCTCTCCTGCTTCAATGGTGACCGATCTGTGGCCATCTGAGGGCCATGCCACGACAGTGACTGATCCACGGCCGCCTCATGACGAAGCCTCGGTGGCGACCGGTTCCTGGCCGCCTCACGAACAAGCCTTGGCGGCAATCGGCCCCTGGCTGCCTCATGAACTAGCCTTGGCGGTGACTGACCCACGGCCGCCTCACAACCACATCCTGGGAGGTCTTCGTCCGGAGCAGTCACATGTTTCTGTCTGGTTCCTGCTTCGCCGTTGGGTTCCTCCTCGAGGACGTCCCCCCGAATCACCTCGTGGGGACCCTGGTGCTTGGCATCCAGGCCAACCTCCTGACCTGCCCGGCAGGACGCCTTGCTTTTGGTGATACAACTGTAAATAAGTATTTGAACACCTATCAGCTAAAATTCTGACCCTCAAAGACCTTTTAGTCTGCCTTCAAAAGTCCACCTCCACTCCATGTATTATCCTGAATCGGATGCACATATGTGAGGTCATTAGCTGCATAAAGACGCCAGAGACAAAATTGTACAACTCCATACGTTTGGAAAGGGCTACGGAGAAATTGCCAAGCAGCTTGGTGAAAAAGAGTCCACTGTTGGAGCAGTCATTAGAAAATGGAAGAAGCTAAACATGATGGTTAATCTCAATCAGAGTGGAGCCCCATACAAGATTTGCAACTTTTTGGTCAATTCTTCCAACTGTGTTTGGAGGAAGACAAATGATGAGTTGCATCACAAGAACACCATCCCTATTGTGAAGCATGGGGGTGATATCCTCATGCTTTGAGGGTGTGTTTCTGCACATGGGACAGGACGACTGCACTGTATTAAGGAGAGGATGACCACGGCCATGTATTGTGAGATTTTGGGGAACAACTTCTTTCCCTCAGTAAGAGCATTGAAGATGGGTCGTGGCTGGGTATGTGAGGGTAGGAAAGTAAATTGAGAGCTTCGCCTTTTGACTTAACTCCCTCTTCACCACAACAGACCAATACAAAGTCCACATCACTGAAGAAGCCGCCTCAATTCCTCTGTCGATCTTCCATTCCATTCTTCTTCACTGATGAAAAGACCCCAAGATACTTGAAATCCTATACTTGGGGCAGGATTTCATCCCTGACCCGGAGAGGGTCACGCCACCCTTTTCCAAACATGGTCTCAGGTTTGGAGGTTCTGATTTCTCATCTCAGTTGCTTCACACTCAGCTGAGAACCGGTCCAATGAAGCTCGGAAATCATGACTTGATGAAGCCAAAAGAACCACATCATCTGCAAAAAGCAGAGATTCAATGCTGAGGCCATCCAACCGGACTCGGGTGTGCCTGAAAATTCTGCCCATAAGAGGTTTGAACAAAATTGGGGATAAAGGGCAGCTTTGGCAGAGTCGACGAGTGCAACATTTTGCTGCCAATACTAACCAACTCTGGCACTGGTCCTGCAGGGACCGAACGTCCCGTATCAGGGGATTCGTTACTCCATACTCCCGAAGAATCCCTCATAAAACTCGGCCAAGGGACACAGTCAAACTCCTTCTCCAAGTACACAAAAAATATGTAGACTGGTTGGGTGAACTCCTGTGCAGAAAAGAAAAATTACACCAGGGTCATGGAATGATAAAAAAATATGTAATAAAGAAAAGACAATAAACTTTCTACATGTGAATATAAGTAATTTTGTCAACTCAGAACCTTTTGGAATCCCTTAATAATCTGCAAAAATTGGTCATAAAATGTAGTGTAATCTTCATCTCAAACACAATGATAAATAATGTTTGAACCAATGGTTCTTAACCAGGGTTCAATTGAACTGTAGGACTTCAGTGAGGCAATGGCTGTGGTTCAACGGACAACTTGAAGTATAAAGTACTATGTGAGCATGCGTGCATGCATGTATCTGTAAAAATTATTTTAGCCTGCATTTTGAATGCTGTGTTCATGCCATTCAAAACGCAATGCTGAGCCAAGGCTTGTACGATTGCATCACCGCACCTTGAGTTGAAATGCTTTGTTCTATTTTAAACTGCTTATTTAACAACAGTTGGCATAATGGGACAGCTATAGAGCATTGGCCTGACACTTCTGAGGACCGTGTTTCAAATCCCAGCTCCACCTGTGTAGAGTTTGCATGTTCTCCTAATGCCGGTGTGGGTTTTCTCTGGGCACTTCGGTTCCCTGGCAACCAGTTTAATGTGCACAATGCTTCCTGCTCGATTACAGCTGGGATAGGTTCTAGCACTCGTGAGGATAAGCAGCACAGAAAAAGGGATGGACGGATAATGAGTGGCATTAGACTGCATCCAATAATAATAAAAAGACCCCCCAAAAAATTACTCTTACCTATGAATCCTTTTTGAGGAATTTAGAAATAAGATAAAGGAACAAATTTTTGAATTTTCAGAAAGAAATACGTTCCTGACATGAGAGTGGCACTTAAGTGGAATGACGAGTAAAATTCATATTCACTTTGGTAAAATTTCATTGAATTGCATTATTTATTTTTGCATGAAATTCAAGTTGTGTTGGTTTTGTTCTTTTAACACAATGATTTTTGTGTGAAACTGTTGTGCAGGTCATTTTGTGCATCACTAGATCAATCAATCAATCAATCAATCAATCACATGACCTCATGAGACCTCTTCACACTAGACAATAGACATCGCAGGAATCTTCCTGAACAGTTTCAGAGGAATGGTCAAAATCCATCCTGATTCTGCACATACCTGATCTGCAACTAAACGAAACATTGGATTAGGTTATTGCTGCCAAAGGAGTCATCCAGTTATTAAATCCAAATGTTCTTTGACTTTTTTCTGCCTTCTATCCATCCATACATCTGTCCATACATCCATTTTCTGAGCCACTAATCCTCACAAGGGTTGCGGGAATGCTGAAGCCTATCCCAGCAATCTTCGGGGTGGAGGCAGGGTGCACCCTAAAATGGCTGCCAGCCAATCGCTGGGCACATAGGAATAAACATCCATTTGCTCTCACAGGCACATATGTCCTGTGAATTCTTACATTTTCATTAAAAACATGAAAACATAATTGTGTGGTATTATTTTATTTAGTTTTTTTTAATCCTTGTGATTTAAATCAAGATCAAATAACATTAAGTTTAGCAGGGTTAGTCACAGTTTTCTATCGCTGAGAAAACTTTTTCTCAACCATGAAATCCAAAATATTGATGTGATTGTTCTGCTTTTTTCAATGTTTGGTGGGCATAAATTGAGATATCCACATAACTTTTGCTGAGGATTCGAGTCTACTTGAGTCACCATAAAGTCAATAACTCGTCTGGAATCCAGTGAGAACGGACTCCGAATAAAACAGTGTAAATGGCTTAAATGATAATTTTAGCCGTGTTTCAAAAGTATGAAGTGTCTGTTGAAAAAAAGCTGTTACATGAGGTGACGCGGGACTGAATGTCTGCCATGATTTAAATTTCAATGACAAGTTGATGAAAATTGAGAGTTGATGGACTGGCTAATTCATTGACATACCTATAGCTCAATTTAATGGCACGGGCATGCTCGTTTGATGCTGAAATCATTTCCAGATGTTGTCTAAAGTCCAAACCAAATATTTTATATTCCGCTTGTTAGAAAATGGCTTACAGAAACCTGATAATGGCAAATTGGTTCCAAGTCAGTCCATTTAGAAATGTCTCCATAGTCTTGAATTCTCTGTACAACTATTTACAACATCCACTTGCTTTATCATTCCCATCCACGTTCTGCTAAATTCATGATGTTTTTTTTAAGAAAATTGAAATAATAAAGTATCAGTACGTCTGGCTGTGTGACACTAAATACAACAGTTTTGTTTGTCATGCCCAGCGCCCATTTTTTTCCAAGCATTCTGAAATGTCTACTTTATACAACGGACGGAAACAATTATTACATTTATATTAAATATACTTAAGAGTCTGTGCTGTTTTACCCAAGTAGCAGGAATAAGTACTTCACCGTTAACGTCATCTCTCGCTCCGGCTGCTGAAGTTGTGGGTGGGTGCTTTACTTTGAAGACATCACAATGTGGTTTCAGGTCTCACGGCCACCGTGCAGAAAGTTAACTTTATTGTAGCGCCTGACAGGCAGTGGAGCAGAAATAAAACGCGGACAACTACTGTAGCGGTATCTTCCGCACCTCGGAGTATCCAGAGCTGCGCGGGCGGGTGAGTGGAACGGCAACCACGGCGAACACAACCACACATGGTGCTCATGGGGCTGTTTCATTACTGCATACATTGTACAACTCGGAGTGGTCTTATTGTTTTCAGAGGTCGACCGGCTGATTCTTCAATATCTTTACTGATGTTTCAAGTCCCCCCCCCCATGCATTTTGGTACCTGGTGGAATTAAAGAGTGCATTTGATGATTTTAAGAAAACTTAATTGCCAAGCTTGATGATTGAGTGAAGTTGCTCTTTTTTGGACTGTCACACATGCGTCTCTCCTGCATGTTTTCACCTAACGATACCTTGGGTTCAACAGCACCAACTTAGAGAAATATTCAAAATGCCATTTTAAAGTTCATAGTGTTTTCATATATTTCCTGGTGGTTAATGCACTTTAAAAAATATATATTTTAAGTTACTTTAAGGATTTCCCTAATCACACCCGCAACTTTATCTGCGAGCATGACTGACCACACTCGTACATTTTTCAAATGTGAGTGATTGTGTGTGTGTTTATATATATATATATATATATATATATATATATATATATATATATATATATTTGCCATTGGAACTTCTCCAATATTTTTTTTGGTCAGGACGCCCCTAGAAGACAATTCAGTTTGAATTTGGAGTTATGGCAGTCCTTCTCAATAATTTTCTGTTACGCGACTGCCCCCCAATCACCCAGCAAGAAGAAAACAATTCGCGTCCCCCCACTCTGCATAACATTGTATCCTTGTACGAAAGAAAACAAAAGATAAATTAGAAATATGGTTCAACTGACAGCAAAGAATAAATTTATTAATGTTGTTTTATATTCTGTAACATAAAAGATTTTAAGCACATAAATTTGCCTGAAATAGAAAAAAAACATCCTTATTTATAAATCAGCATACAATAAAATTAAATAAAGTCAATAAATAATAACTTCAAATTCAGTTCAGCATTAACTCCGGAGCACAATATATAAAACACTTTAACTTACCAAACAAAAATGAATATTTCTGTTATAGTGTGGGTTTTTTAGCGCAGAGCAATTTGGTACGCTACCTTATTTGATGCTAACAGTGCTCGCTGCTTTTCTGAAGTAGCTTTCACAAAGCGGGACGATTGTTGGCAATATTCAGCACGTTTTTGCTGGAAAAAATCCAGAGGCTGTGGTGTAATATATTTAAGTGGCGCATTAATCTATTTGGCTTCATGCTGTTCGCTGCCAACATTTTTTTTCTTTCCTTGTCTCCCACTGTAGTCACAGTGAAGCCAAGCACTACGCACGCTTCGTCATATTTCCTTGTCTTAGCTTTCGGGTGACTTTCTTTTGCTTCATTGTCTTCGTCTCGCTCTGCCTTTCTTTTCATCCCTGTTAAAAAATGTTTTCATGTCGTCTCTTATGAATTCGTTTACTATACTTCAGATCGGCTCATTGGTGCAATATAAAACCCTTACAGTATAGCGCTAATATTCCCTACGCACACACTGACAATGAGAGCGCCAGTGCTAACTACTGTAGTGGATGTGCGATGCAAATACACTTTATTCCAGTATGTCAAAAAAGTATATATATATATATTATATATATATATATATATATATATATATATATATATATATGTTCCCCGGGGTCATATGCGCGCCTCCTGGCATAGCACCGTGCACCCCACTATTTGAGAAGCGCTGAGTTACAGTGAGAGCAAAATAGTTATGTATGATTTTAGTTCCTAATAGTTTCTGATTTTGCTATTTTTCCAGTCCTTTTTTTCCAATTTTCTTCAATCACTTACGAATTTTATGTTTTCAAAAGTCAATAGCAAGTTGTGGGGTCAATGGTAGTGTAGACATAAACTTGTCTGACTTTGGTGCAGGCAGCAGGGGTTCTGTTCCCACTCAGTGACATCGTGAGTCTGAGTGCAAACGGTTGTTCATGTCGAAATATGCCCTGCAACTGACTGGCAACTAGTTCAGAGTGTAGTCGGTCTTTTGCCTGAAGTCAGTTGATATAGACTCCAGCATCATGTGGCCTTTACCAGGATGAGCAGTGTTGACAATGGATAGATGAATGAATAATATGTGGTGGTTATTTATTGTTTTGGAAAAGGTAACCCTCGACGTATGTAAGAAAAAAGTAAGGAAGTAAAACAAACCCAATCAAATAAGATGAGTGTTTTAAATTTCGATAGCTTTCTGGAGTCAAACGTTTTTGAAAATGTTTTTTTAAAGTGATAATTTTGACAACAATGATCATGGTGGTTGTGTAGTGTGCTGCATATGAGGATTTCATATTGGGGTGGTGGGGGAGGAAGCTGAAGTGAAGTCAACTGGCCTAATTAAAGCATGTAGAGAAAAAGCTCTCTTCCATGGCAGGCATCTTTCATGTGGTAAATATGCAAAAAGGGACAGAAGCATCTGGTGTTTGGCTTGCACCAATCTGCCCATCATGTAGGCAGAGACTATTCTAGATCTATTGATTGCCTCATGAAATTTCAAACAGCCTTTTTGCATGCTGACAGACTGTGCCAACACCAATTCAGCTGCAAACATTGCCAGGGAGAGTGTTTGCTAGTCAGTCTTCGACAAGGTTTTAGTTAATATTGGAAAGCTGTGGAAAGTCATGTACATCTACATACAGATTAATTCAAATTCGTGGAGAGTGATTAGACTTCTAGTGACACAAACGAAGTCAATGGTAAAGAACATGGCTCAGGACTGCAATAAGTCTGTTGTTTTGCTTTAGTAGGTACATTGGTAGTGTTATGCTAAAAATATTCTAAAAGCAAATTATTTTCCCCAATTGCTGTTTTTGTCTGGAATCTTACGATTGCATCTTTATGTCTATGTTTAATGTGAGACACGGTCAAATTCCTCAGAATACTGCCATCATTTCATTGACATTTCAAAGCTTTGTGTGTTGTGTTTAGCTGTGAAAATATTTACTTGGACAAACATGGCAGAAATCTGCAGCACAAAAGCATCAAAGTCTGCCTTGTCCTGCTCCACTTTTGTTTGTGTAATGTAGTACAGAAAGTATTTGTCTGTCTGTAGACACATATTTGATTTGAATTTTTTTTTTTTTTAAATCAGCAAAACACTAAATCAAAACATTAGATTATAACTTTACTCGCCACACATAGGGTTGGGCATGGAGAATCAAGAACCAATTGGAGCAGGGACTAACATTACAGTTCTCCCAAAATTGTTCAAATTTAAAACTTTCAGTTCCCATTTTCAATGCCTACAGTCCGCCGACCCCAAAGAAGAAGGTGGTGAATACCAATGAGGAACAATGTGCACAAAGACATGTTTGTCCCCCCCCTCAAAAAAAAAAAATAGTGTTAACTTTGACCAGTTGCCTCCGTGCAAAACATTGAACAAGATTGTATTGTGCAAAGGAGTCTTTCATGATGTGTAGAACTCTGATATGCTCCCTCCCGGTCCGAGCCTCAGCCTACGTTACACAGAACTTGAATGAAGTAAAATAGGGTGAGTAAAACAATTAAATATGTCTCTGCCAACACCGAGGCTTCTAGCAAGTTAAATGACTGATTGCACGTTTGCACTGATGGTTCTTAGCATTTATTTTAGCCTTCAAACCAACATAAGAGCAGATAACGAAAAAAAAAACCATTAACGTTGAGCTATCATGGCCAAACCACCTCCCTGCCCAATCCACCTCTGCGCGGTGGTGATAAAAACAACGCCTCCCACGAGTGACGCAATCGCCTCCCCGTCCGATCCACTTCTACGGCGGGGATGAGTCACTGCGGCCCGGCACCGTGACAAGCCCCCTCGGCCAACAAGGCCGGCAGCTGGCTCAGCCTTGTCAACAAGGCCGGTGGCGATTCACAAAGCGATGTAAATATTTTCCCAAACTTCATCAGGTGTTAAGCAAGAAAACATATTTTCTGTGAAATTTTTGATGAATTTCACAATATAGAACTCTGCAAATTGAATTTGATTTTCAAATGAAAGGAAACATGTTTAAATTTTCTGTCTGAAATAGGACATCGCAGAGACAACAAATGAACAATGCGTTTAGCATGTATTTTCCCATTGGGACTCCTTATTTCCAAAAATATATCTCATTGACTTAAAAATGAATGGTTTTATGACAAATAATTCTTATTTTTTTATGTTATGATGATGGTGTACTTTGGGAAATGTTAACATGTCACAGAAATCGGGCCCTCGGTAATATGCAAGGCTTCTTGGTAGTCGCGGTGTTATACGTCTTTCCTTTGCACTTAGCCTTTTTTTTGCTTACCAAGTCGAATTAAAAATCCTTCATGTTACCAGAACTGAAAAAATGTCAGTCTCACACGACCAGTTTTAATTCTACATGCCAAACTTTGAGAAAAGCCCCACCATAATCCAACCTGTAAACCATGTCCTCCACAAGTTTTGGGAGTACCAAGATGGCAGCCAACTGGCTTGAACCAATCGACATACCGCTCGATGTGTATGGGCTATCCAGTCTTTTTTTTTTTTTTTTTAAACTCATTGGATTGTCTTAGAGTGATGTCACATGGAAGAAGCTTCAACAGAGCCTTGGTTTGAAACAGACATCAGAGGCATTTGGGTTCCAAAGAAAATGTGCACTTGGCGCTAATTTATTTCAATTCTGTTGTGTTAAGAATTTTAAAAATATTTTTTAATAAAATTTTACCTACATTTGTATAATAGACACATAAAATTCATTTTCTCTGGTTTAGTACTTTAATTCCTCCCATTGTCAGATCCCCCTCAGCTCCGTAGCTTCAAAATAATTTTCACACCCCTGGCTGGCATTATTGACTTGAGGGATTCCTTCTGCTTGAGAATTGTACATATTGAAATACAGTATCTGTAATTATGAGTGTACATCTTTAAGAGTAGAGAGGGGCCGGTGTAAAGCAGAGGTGGGCGAGTGTGTGGCGAGCAGCAACTAGTTGTTAGAGCGTTCGGTCTGTGCATAAATGAATAAAAAGTGACTCAAACCGAGTGGTGACTCATTTTCCTCATTGCGCTTCACCGAAGGCATTGCAATATGGTTGATGTAGAACGGTCATAACTCTTTGCCAAGTTGTTCACTTGTCTACCATGTTCGTGTTTTGATATTATTTCACATCCATCAAAATTATCCCTTTGTTCTGTTCCTTAGAAGTTGCTTTCTTGGGCCACATGGTGTAAAATTCACTTGTACTAAATGCAAAATAAGAAAATGTGAGCACAGCTGCACAGAAATGCTACCGTGCTGAGTTGCACAAACAGAAACACCGAGTAAAGCTCGAAAAGCTCTGTGGGACCTGTGCGAACCTGTAACCAGCAGCAGGTCGAATCTTGAAAGACTCGCATGTCAAGTTGCTCGTCTGTCAAGGTACCACTGAATTTCGTTCCATTCATTACTCTTTTTCTTGTCCTCTAGATTTACTTTTTTGTTTTCTAAGTTCATCAAGCAATCAAGCGATGAGGTGGATGACAGTCCTAATGTTGTGGGGGTTTTTTTTCCGTCACACTGCCTCACGATCGACGCATTGAGCACCCCTGAAATAACTGAATTTCCTTTGACATGCCTCATGACGTTGATGACTTTCGACGTAAATGTGCTTGCATTACGTGAAGCAGTTCTGAACATGTGCTTTCGTACATGCTCCGTACATGCTCAGTGCGGTTAACTTCCAATTCCTGTATCCGGGAGAATACCGGTTCTTTTGGAGCAGGCTCGTTTAGTTAACAACGTTTATGAAATAAACACGTAAATTAATGTCAAAACCACACAAAATAAGCGACGTCTTGAGAGAATGTGAGGGGAGGGTCGTTACTGGTACTAGTGTTAGTGCCTCAACATGGCTACGCTCGTGAAAGGAAAAAAATGAACTCAAACGCATGTTCGTTCAATGTTGTCAACTAATATCTGGATTAATTTTAGGCAATTTTTCCTCAATTTTCCAGAGCAATTTTCATGAAAATTTAAAAATCCGGAAGACTTTCATCATTGAAAGACACACAAAAGACATCTTGAAAGATTTAAAAACAACAACAAATGTGACAGTTTCTTTTGGCTTGTGTCGTTAGGGGTCACCACAGCATAACATCTCAGATGAACGCTCATATTTGTTTGGCACAGTTTTTATGCCGGAGGCCCTTCCTGACGCAACCCCTCTTGGGGAGTAGAGGCCCCAGTGATATACGAACTCACGACCCCAGGTTTACATACATATATATATATTTTATATATATATATATTTTCTATATACATATATGTACAGGGCAATAAAAATCAATGAAACGTGGAATTGCTCCAAAATGAATACAAAAGAGGAGGAAAAAAGAGTTTCAACCTGGATTTAAAAACATTGACACCTGGGGCTGATTGAACTTCTGTTGTAAGCGTATTTCACTTGTGTGCAGCTTTCTTTAATATATTCATGACCTAAACCAGTTCCTGATTTATAGACCAATTGCAGAACTCAAAAGTCTATTCATAAACTGACAGAGAAGGAGGGGTGGGGTCAGTGTGCTTGTGTTGACTCGGCAACAACAAATATTAATAATGAGAGGTGAGAGGTGGATAGAGTGAGAACTGGGGGGCAGCACTAGACATGTATAGTCTGTGCCAAAAATAATGGTATACAGCAAATCACAGCAAAGGCCACATCTGTGACTCAACAATTTAGATTACGAAGACACCAAATTAAAGGGATCCTCACATGACAAACAAAAGCACACAAAATAAGCGACGTCTTGAGAGAATGCAAGGGGATTCCATCAATGAGCTGTTGCTCCCCAGTGCAAGCGGCACTCATATAGCTCCAGACCACGTCACTTTCTCTACCATGCATGACTACTGAAAGACATTTGTCACACACAGATTTCCTTGAGTTCTTTACAGCCCATTTGTTTTTTAAACTTGTGCACAGTAATATGAAACACACCATCTGAAATCCTGAATCTCATAGAGGCTGATATAATAATTGATGTTGAAGACATTTAATTAATCATAAGTTGTGTGGTGTACTCACATTTAAATTATTAACATGAACGTTAAGAAAAAAAAAATACATTTTACAAGCTTGTTTGTCATGTAATCATCCCCCTAATTTGGTGTCTTCGTAATCTAAATTGTTGAGTCACAGATGTGGCCTTTGCTGTGATTTGCTGTATACCATTATTTTTGGCACACACTATACATGTCTAGTGCTGCCCCCCAGTTCTCACTCTATGCATCTCTCACCTCTCATTATAAATATTTGTTGTTGCCGGGTCAACACAAGCACACCGACCCCTCCTCTCCTTCTCTGCCTTTCGGGGCATCCATACTCCCTTCTATCTTCTAGGAAGCAGCAGATATTTCTCATCGTTTTTCATTCCACCTGCTCTTTAATCTGCCAGCAAGTGATTAAATTTTCCTGCTCCTACTGCAGAGGGACACTAACAGAGATCGCGGAAGCAAAGCCCAGAAGAGGCATGCATTCCTTACTTGGTGTCAAAGAAAATGTATTAACTACAAGTAGACTGGGTGTTTATTTCTCCCTCTTTACCAGTGTAATAATTTACTTGCAAGTATTTATCAACATACACTGAATCATTGTGATGAAAATGCCCAATATAACGTTGTAGCTTTATTTTTGTCCACAATACATCAGTCTTCTGTCATATTTAAAAACGTTGCTCTGAGTTGCTAGTAATTATGCCTTTGAGTCAGAGTCTCGAGATAGAATTTTCTTTTTAACACCTACCACTATTTCCTGCGTTTTAATTGATATTTAACAAATTGAATAAGTTTGCAATGTTTCAACATTGAGGCGACACTGCACAAAGGGTTTCTTTTTTTCTCTACTAACAACTTTCTACGTCCTCACTCCTCTGTTTACATGCTCAGGTTTCTCACCAGAATTTCCATTGAGAAGACGAGGAAGGAAAGTTTGGGGGAAATAAGACGGCCCTTTCTCGATTACATCATTTCTTGGGGACGTCTACTAAAGATGCCATCACAACATTGTGTGTCACAAATGAACTGTCAGCCTGGCTGAATTAGTACTATCACCACAAATGTCCACTTCATGCTTTATATTTCAGGAGTGATTCAACCATTCATACATTTTCCTCTGCTTACCCGAGGCATACAGGATCCAGCTGGCACATGCTCATTTTCACTATAAAACCTTCTTTATATTATCTATATGCGACCACCCTGACGTCACATGGGTTATCCCGCCTACTCGCAGTTTGGTTTTCCACTTGAGCGCAAACTACGCACACGGTTTTCAAAATGTTCTTTAGTTCTCCTACAAGTCAGGCCATTTCCGTAAGCCGTTTTTACTTTCTGGAATGAGGAACAAAGCAACAACAATGGCAACCATGGAACAGTGCTTGCTAGGACAAATGGACCTAGATGACCAGATGATCTATTTAATTGCATTACAAAATCAATCAAGAAGCCGGCTGCGTAGGTGGTATCTGGAACCAAAGGGAAAGCTGGCTACATCTTCACAACCTGTGACTGAAACCAACCAATCACGAGAGATGCTCTCCGAAGGATTCTGCGTGCGGCAACAATTTTTGGTGTGTGTGTGTCGAGTGACACTTTTATTGGAGCACTTTTTTTTTATAGTCGTATGCAACAATATTACTGTCCAGTAAAAAATAGTTGTAAATAAATGTAAAAAAGCTTGAATAAGTTGCAGGTATGCCCAACGTTCCCTCTATTTTTTTTACGTGTCTGAGCAAACACACCAAGGCCATGCGCGCCCCTTTGACCACCGTGAGCAGCATCAGACATACTGCACTGTGGTTAGATCAGCGTCATCCATTGAAGTTACATCCCTCATTCAAAGATTCAGATTACACCACTTACATTCCCATCAGAATATTTTTAAGAACAGTTTTGTGTTTTTGCAAACTTACAATGAAAATGTCAACAAACAAAAAATACATTTCTAACCAAGCTAACTATGAACTCTAAATTTGAAATGTTGCCTCCAACTTAAATTTATTTATTTTTAACATAATGATATTCCTCTGTTTTTCTTGTGTAAAACTGAAATATTGCTTGCAGAATATCTTTAGCAATGCATGTTGAAAGTTGAATAATGCAACCAAACAGTTTTAAGGTTAATGTTATGAGGTCTCCTATTTTTAAAATACAGAATTAGCTTTTTGTGCACTGTATTGTCTGTGGTTTCATTCTCGATCAGGCTGCACCAAGGTGGCATTTTAACATTATTCACCATCTCATCCTGCACTTTCTACTTTGGCTTCAGACCAAACCTTTCTCACTCAAAAAAGAGAAAATCTCATGCAGATTCACCACCTTTTCTTCATTATAACAATAATAATAGTAATAATAATAATAATAACCATAATAACAGTTATTATTATTATTAGTAGTAGTAGTATTCACATACTCTGACATTCGTTAAAGCAACAGCATTTATTTATTTATTTATTTTTTACTTTTGCCATTATTATCTAAAGTAAAGATAAGCAGCATGTCTAACTTGTCTTTGATCTACGTCTAACTAAAGCACCGGTGGTGGGTGGGGTTTGTAATTATGAGTGTACGACTTTAAGAGGGGGAGGTGGGCGGTGTAAGCTAAACAAGGAAGCAGAGTGTGTGGTTTAGTGTGGCCGAGCAGCCGCTAGTTAGAGACTGTGTGCTGCCGTGTTTAAAAAAAAAAAAAAAAAATGTCACGCTGTGGTTCTCTGCGCTGAATCAGTTTTCATGTGCGCTGAGTGTGTAAGATTGTGAGAAGAGTGTGAGATTGGTATGTGCTCGTATCAGTACCTCTCAGTGATGGAATTGCTCTCAGATTTGGGCTTTTGAGCGTAGACATAGCTTGCATTTAGAAACAAGCATGAGACTAATCTTCATTGGTTTTATGGTGCTTGAAAAGTATCACCTAATGCTTTCATCACCTCAAGATAAATACAGTGTCTCTTAAAATGCCTGCCAGAGTTTTTTGTGTGTGTGTGTGTGTTTTCTTCAACATTATGCATGAGGCAGATTTCAGCTTTTCATCTTTTTGAAAGGAGGGGACTGCTTCTTTGTGATAAGGCTGAGACAAATACACAAGTCAGTGCTCTTAATTTGGAAACAACAAAAGCTCTGGCAATTTGAGTGAAATAAAAATATAAGAAAATTACAGTACTTTTAATCCCAAAATAGAACACACAAATGATTGAATGATTGAGTTTACAAATATAATACAGTAATCATCATTCATCTTAATTGTTGCCAGACAGTGGCACGGTGACTCAGCTGTAAAGTGTTAGCATCACAGTTCTGAGGTCCAGGGTTTGATTCCTATGCCTATGTGGAGTTTCTCTCCATGCCTGTGTGGGTTTTCTCCGGGCACTCCGGTAACCTCCCACATCCCAAAAACATGCAACATTAATTGGACACTCTAAATTTCCCCAGATGTGATTGTGAGTGTGACTGTCTCCATGGGCCCTGTGATTAGCTGGTAACCACTTCAGGGTCTACACTGCCTCCTGCCCGTTGACAGCTGGGATATGCTCCAACACTCCTGTGACCATAGTGAGGATAAGCGGCTAAAAAAATTGATGGATGGATGGATGGATGGATGAATGGATGGACAATTACCAGACAATTTTCAATAGCTTGTCAGGTCAGGCTTCTTCAAAGCAATTTGTATACAATTGGGTTGTGGGGTTTGTTTTAAAAGAAGACTACTTTACATCTTGCACATCTGTGACTCTTAAAACGAATTGTTCCTATCAACAGAAATGTCTCTAGTTCTTCGTTCTTGTCACTTTGCTGTTCTTTGTTCCGAATGTGTATTTTTACACACTTGGCCAATAAAGCTGATTCTGATTCTTTAAATATTGTATTTCATTGGATGGTAGAATCTATGTCTGTGTTCTGAACTCCTGTATAGATTTTGGTCATGTTGAGCCTAAATCAACAGTGTCTCTGCTCCATTATGTTTTGCAACAATTCAAGACACAATGCACATCCCAAGTAGAAATGAATGTCTTATACTGTCCATTTGTGAACATGAACAAGGTTTATAAGAACCCATTTGAGTACAAATTACCCATTTGTGGATAATTGGAACAAAAGATAGACGAATGAATGAAAATACCAAATAACATTGTGACAAAAAAAAAAAACTCCTAAAAGCTAAAATGTATCCTCTGCTGTGCAGTGTGACCAAGTAAAAGAGTTCTCTTTCAGTTTCTCAACTGATGTGCAATGCACTTTATTATATTAAGCATATTGGATATCAGAAACATCCATCCATTTTCTGAGCAAGTTATTCTCACAAGGGTCGCAGTAGTGCTTGAGCCTATCCCAGTTATCAACAGGCTGAACTGGTTGCCTGACAATCGCACTCACAATCACACCTAGGGGTAATTTAGAGTGTACAATTAATGCACATTTTGGGATGTGGGAGGAAAGCAGAGTGCCTGGAGAAAACTTACGCAGGCACGGGAAGAACATGCCAACTCCACATTAAAAACATTTGTCTTAAAAGTGTATCATTGAGTACGTGTATTTGAGTTTCTGTTATAAATACAACTATTTTAACGATTGATTCATATCTCCAAAATTTTTTTGAATTAAGAGATGAATCACATTAAAACCATTTTTGATTTCCATCTCTTTATTTAAAAAAAAACGGGACATTGTTCCAAATAGTCCAGAAAGTGCAGCACAATAAATTGGTTATGATTCAGTTGCAGTTTTGCTTGTAACATCCATGCATCCACTTTGAACCGCTTGAACTACTCTAAACGATTAATCTGTTATCAAAATAGTTGTTAATTTATTTCATAATCAAGTAGTTTTGATAAATAAAAAAATAATTATACCTCTACTTATGACGTAAGTGTTGTGGTTATTCATCTTGACCACTTAAAAACACAATCCAACCCACTTCAATTTGGAATTAACAGTCAGAAAGACTCCTTAACACTAAGTATGATGGCAGATCGCTGTGCTGCTATCTTTCCTCAAAGTAAACCTGCTGATGAAAAAACATTGTAATATATGAGCTGGTAAATTTTCTCACTATTAAGATGAGAAACAAGTATGTAAAAATTACATGGAATTTGTCTCCGGTAGTTTGAGCCGCTCTGGTACAACATAGATGTTGAGTACAACAACCGAAGGACAGACAGTCAATTGAAAGAGAATTCGAGAAGACCGGATTCACCTCCTTTAACTGAGTGAAATACACGTATGTGGTGGAACTTTAAAACACAGAGTTAGAGCCAGCTGTGACGTTTGTTCATTACTATTTTTTTCCCAAGAAGGCACAGATACTCTCAAGCTAGTGGGTTGCATAGAGGTGGAAATGTCAGCACTCAGATTGGTAAATAGACCCCTATTATTATGGTGTATATCAGAGAACGCGCATGGGCTGTGTGAATTGGGCACGGTGCTGGGGATAAATTGAGATGACTTACAAACTATTAAAGGAATATGAAATCATTGGGGCGTGGCTGGCTAAACAAGACCTTGGTGGACTGAAAACCCTGCACCTAAAATTTCATGGTGTTGGTGAGTCTCCGTAACAAGATGGTTCGAGGTAGAATACCGGGAAGTGTCATGAAACTGTAGAATTGTAAATTTGACTTTCTCATGTCAGTAGTTACAATGGATGGATGTTAGAACATTTGATATCCTTAACGTTTGCTGTATACGCCCTATGAATCTTATGATAATTTTTAATTTTTTTTTTCATGTGGATAGAAATTGCCATCTGTATCCGATGCAAGTACAGTGTGGACGTCCAAGTCCATGCTGTACTTGGATTTATTTTTGTAATGTGAATGACTAAATAACAAGATCCATCCATCTATCCATTTTCTATTACTTATTTGAGAACGGGTCACGGTTCCAATCGCTTTGTCAGGGATGCCCAAACGTCCCTTTCCCCAGTAACATAATCCAGCTCTTCTGGGGGCATTCCGAGGATTTTCCAGGTCAGCTGAGGGACATAGTATCTCTAGCGTGTCCTGGGATGTCTCCAGGGCATCCGAATGCGATGCCACGGCCACCTCATCTGGCTCCTCTCAATGTAAAGGAACACCACTGAGCTTCTCACCCTATCTCTAAGGGAGAGCTTGGACAGCCTCTGGAGGAAACTCATTTCGTCCACTTGTATCTGAGATGTTGTTCTTTTAGTCAGGACCTACAGCTTGTGACCACACATGAGGGTAGAAACATAGATCGACTAGTAAATAATACAGCATGGTGGAGCAACTGGAGCAGCATTGGCCTCACAGTTCTGAGGACCGAGGTTCAAATCCCGGTCTCCCCCTGTGTGGAGTTTGCATGTTCTCCCTATGGCTGCATGGATTTTTTTCTGAGCACTCCGGTTTCCTCCCACATCCCCAAACCATGCATTAATTGGAGACTCTAAATTGTCATTTGGTGTGATTGTGAGTATGATGTTGTCTGTCTCTATGTGCCCTGCGATTGGCTGGCAACCAGTTCAGGGTGAACCCTGCCTCCAGCCCGATGTCATCTGGGATTTGCTCCAGCACTCCTGCGACACTGGTGAGGATATACTGCTTAGAAAATGAATGGATGTATGGATAATAATAATAATAGTGCATTACACTTATATGGTGGATTTATACACACTCAAAGACAATTTGCAATTGGACACATTATTCATTCACTCCACAGTCAGACTTGGTGGCGGTAAGCTACTTGTGTAGCCACAGCTGCCCTGGGGGATTGATGGGGCGTGACTGCCATTTAGCATCTATGGCCCCTTTAACCAACCCCCACATTCGTTACGCAATCTGGTTTAAGCGTCTTGCTTGGGGACACAAAGGTCTACAAAGTGGCGACCCTCAAGGTGCAAGGTGTTCACTTAATCTCTACACTTGGCACTCTATCAATGCGACCTATGATTATGGACCCCAGTGAGAGGCCAACAAAAAGAATAAGATCCAAGATCAGTGGTTTTAACGTAAGTGGTATTATGAACCACTTTGAGAAGTGAAGTGGGCTTTAAAGTGTGATGAGATAGGAGCTGGATCCTCCCACTAGACTGTTCTAATCACATCCCAAAACACAATGGTGGGGTTTTATAGCACGTCTTGCTTTTGCATACTAATTAGCTACCGTTTAAAAAAAAAAAAGTTTACTTGAAATTCACAGAAATGGATGACTTCCTGTCGAACTAAATCAGTTGATTGTAAAGAAACTAACAATGATCATTCATATTGCAGTATAAAATACATTCGTGACATGAAGAAAAAAACTAAATGTAAATGGCTAGGAGGCCCATTTTTCGCATTTTTGTAACCATTAGTTGGTCATTTATTTTTAACTCTGACACCTCTCAAAGTACAATCTAAAATTTCCTTTGGGGGACAATTGAGAAATTTGACATGATTAAGTTAGAGTAATTTTGCCCTCCTCCCTTCGAAGAGTGCTTTTAAATCTTCCATTTTCAAGGATGAAGATCCGATGCAAAATGTTACACCTAAATCAGTTATGTCTGTCTATCTACAGTGAAGAAAATAAGTATTTGATCACCTTGCTATATTGCAACTTCTCCCACTTAGAAATCATGGAAGGGTCTGAAATTTTCATCGTAGGTGCATTTCCACTGCGAGAGAGATAATCTAAAAAGAAAAATCCAGAGATCACAATGTATGATTTTTTTTTAACGATTCATTTGTGTGATACAGCTGCAAATAAGTATTTGAACACCTGAGAAAACCAATGTTAATATTTGGTACAGTAGCCTTTGTTTGCAATTACAGAGCTCAAACTTTTCCTATAGTTGTTCACCAGGTTTCCACAGACTGCAGGGGGGATTTTGGCCCACTCCTCCACACAGATCTTCTCTAGATCAGATAGGTTTCTGGGCTGTCGCTGAGAAACATGGAGTTTCAGGTACCTCCAAAGATTATCGATTGGGTTTAGGTCTGGAAACTGGCTAGGCCACACCAGAACCTTGATATTTTTCTTACATAGCCACTCCTTGGTTTTCCTGGCTGTGTGCTTCGTGTCAAAGTCATGTTGAAAGACCCAGCCACCACCCATCTTCAATGCTCTGACGGAGGGAAAGAGGTTGTTCCCCAAAATCTCACAATACATGCCCGCGGTCATCCTCTCCTTAATACAGTGCAGTCGTCCTGTCCCATGTGCAGAAAAACACCCCCAAAGCATGATGCTACCACCCCCACGCTTCAGAGTAGAGATGGTGTTCTTGAGATGGAACTCATCATTCCTCTTCCTCCAAACACGGTTAGTGGAATTATGACCAAAAACTTCAGTTTTGGTCTCATCTGACCACAAACCCTTCTCCCATGACTCCTCTGTATCATCCAAATGGTCAATGGCAAACTTAAGACGGGTCTTGACATGTCCAGGTTTAAGCAGGGGAACCTTCTGTGCCATGCATGATTTAAAATCGTGACGTCTTACTGTATTACCAACAGTCACCTAGGAAATGGTGGTCTCAGCTCTTTTCAGGTCATTAACCATCTAGTCAATATCGTTAAGAGTGTTAGGTCGATATGTGTTTTCATGAAAACCTAAAAGCACTGAGGAGTTTAGAATTTAGACTAGTAAAAATTGTTCACTGTATTCTTTCATTCATTCATTCATTCATTCATGCATGCATGCATGCATTTAATCATTCATTATTTCATTCATTCCACTTACCCTCATAAGGCTCCTGGAACCTATCCTAGCTATGTTTGGGCGAGAGGTGGGGTACACTCTGAACTGGTTCCCAGCCAATCACACACATAACTTTTTTTTACATACATTTTCAACCAAAATTGTAATTTTCCGTCCATTCATTTTCTATGCCACTTGTCATGCTTAAAGGGCCACTGTCATGCCGATAAACATTGTAAAATAGATATTGTAATGAAAAATACATATAACAATTCACTTCATTGTTTATATGAAAAAAAAAAATATGAGCGGAGAGGATGTCATCCATACACAAAGTTGCGGAAGTCTCACTCGACGTCCAAGTGGTAGCCATATTGCCTGGAACGTCATCAGCAGACGTCACACTGGGACATTTGCCATTGAAAACACGTAGTGGCACCTGCTATGGGGGAGGAACATTACAGAGATTTTCTGATTTTTCTGACACCGCTTTCTGACACGGGACACGGAAGCTCTTTTCGAAGAAGAAAACATTGCACAAGTGACAGTGACCGGGAAATTATTTATAATTAAAAACATACAAAAAAATCATGCTTTTTCCTGTCAGTGGCGCTTTAAAGGTTTGGAACCTGTTACAGTTGACTTCAAGTGAAAGATTACACAACACCCTGGACTGGTGGCCACTCAATCTTTGGGCTACAATTGGAAACAGATAACCATTCGTACTATCACTGAGTTGAACCTGAACCCACAAATTTAGGCAAATAAACAACTACACCGCCAGCGAATGTTCATATTGTAATTATTATAACTCTAATTTAAAACAATGAAACATCACTATAAAATGTTATTTTAGATATATTTTTCATTATACATTTTTCATTATTAAGGCGGCACCATTAGGGTAATCGGTCATCTGGGAAGATCTCAGTAGAACTGCTCCTCCTCCGGATTAAGAGGAGTAGGATGAGGTGGCTCAGGGATCTGTTTAGGATATCCCCTGCTTGGTGAGGTATTCCAGGCATGTCCCACCAGGAGGAGGCACTGAGGACGCCTCAGGACACACTGGAGAGACTATGCGTTATGTTGCTCGGGAACCCTTCAGGATCTCCTCGGTAGAGCTGGAGGAAGTGGCTGTGAAGAGGTCTGGGGTTCCATACTAAAGTTACTGCACCCGTACCCGACCTCAGATAAGCTGAAGAGAATGGAATGGATGGAGGGCAGCATGGTGACCGAATGGATAGCATGTCTGCCTCACAGGTCTGAGAATTTCAAATCCCGGCCCCACCAGTCTGGAGTTTCCATGTTCCCCCCATGCCTGGATGGGTTTTCATTGGGCACTCTGGTTTCCTCCCACATCCCAAAACATGCATGGTAGGTTCACTGAAAATTCTAATTTGCCCATAGGTATGAATATGAGTGCCCTACGATTGGCTGGCGACCAATTCAGGGAATACCCACATCTCATCCACAGTCAGCTGGGATAGGCTCCAGCACCCCCATGACCCTAGTGAGGAAATGGTATGGACATTGGATGGATAAATGTATAAATACACTTGACTGGTTCACTTTGGCCATCCTATTTCCCTTGCCTTTTTTGTGATGATGTCCATAAAATCCTTTCACACGTTCAATAACAACAAGCCGTGGTTTTCAGTCACACGTATGCAACTCCCCCAGGCTAAAGAGATTGCATATCGTAGTGGGGACATGGCCCTCGACAATCGCACTAGAAATCAGCTGACTAAAGAAATTAACATCGCAAAGACAGACTATGCAATCAAACTGGAAAAAACATCTGTGCGCTAATGACTGGCAGATCTCTAGAACCAATTTTACCAGTCCCCAACAAAGCAGCAGTCTCAGGTCTGAATGACTACAGGCATCTGTGGTCATGAAGACCTTTGAACGCCTTGTGCTGGACCAACTCAAAGGGGTCACAGGTCCCCAACTGGACCCACTGCAGTTTGCCTATCAAGCTAACAGGTATTCGGATGATGCCGTCAACATGGGTCTGCACTTCATCTTTGAACATCTTGACAGTGAGGGTACCTATGGGAGCATCCTGTTCGTGGACTTCAGCTGTGCGTTCAACACCATCATCCCTGAACTCCTCTCCTCCAAACTTCTCCGGCTCAGCCTTATGCCTTCCATCTCCCAATGGATTTACAACTTCCTGACAGGCAGGACACAGTAGGTGAGACTGGGGGACACCACCTCATCCACACGCACTATCAGCACCGGGGCACCCCAAGGTTTTGTCCTCTCCCCTCTGCTCTTCTCGCAGTTCACGAACGACAGCACTTTGTGGCATCCGCCTATCAAATTCCTGAAGTTCACAGATGACACCACGGTCATCGGCCTCATCAAAGACTGCGACGAGTCTGCGCATCGACAAGAAGAGGCAAGACTGGAGCTTTGGTGTGGTCAATACAACCTGGCGTTGAAGACTCAAGACTGTGGATATGATTGTGGACTTAAGGAGGCAACCTTCACCACAGCTGCCCCTGATGCTATCCAACTATCTTGTGTCCACTGTTGCAACCCTCAAGTTCTTCAGAATTACAGTCTCAGAGGACCTGAAGTCTTGGACGAACATCAACTCCATCCTCAAAAAAGCCCAGCAAACGATGTACTTCTTGCGGCTTCTGAGGAAGCACGGCCTGTCACGAGAGCTGCTGAGACAGTTCTACACAGCAGTCATCCAATCAGTACTGTGTACCTCCAACACAGTCTGGGTTGGGGCCGCGACCAAAAAGGACAAACTCAGACTGTAAGAGAAAAATCAAAACTGCTGAATGGATTGTCAGTACCACGCCACCCACTATCGAGGACTTGCTCTCAACACGAACTAGGTCCAGAGCAGGCAGGATCCTTTTGAACCTTCCACATCCTGGCCACCAGCTCTTCCAGCTCCTTCCATCGGGGAAACACTACAGATCAATGAAAGTCAAAAGTAGCAGGCATTCGAACAGTCTTTTTCCCTCTCGCAATTATGTCATTAAATACTTGATCGACGAACCTACTATTTTTCTGCCTTGTTCCGTGTTCGGAAACTCACTCACATCGTGCTGGTCCAATCAGTATTAGTAATATATATATATATATATATATATATATATATATATATATATATATAAAATTTATTTATTTTTATTTATTTATTTATTTATATATTTTGTAGACCGCATGTTTCATCACATTAAACTGCTCCTTTTGCACAATTGACATTGTGAGCACACTTACAGTTAAGAAAATTAGCGTTTCAAAACCCTGCTAAATTTCAAGTTCTCCCGCTTAGAAATCATGGAGGGATCTGAAATTTTCATCATAGGTGCATGTCCACTGTGAGAGAGATAATCTAAAAAGAAAAATCCAGAAATCACAATGTATGATTTTTTTTAACGATTTATTTGTGTGATACAGCTGCAAATATACCAATGTTAATATTTGGTACTGTAGCATTTGTTTGCAATTACAGAGATCAGACGTTTCCTGTAGTTGTTCACTGTAGGTTTGCACACACTGCAGGAGGGATTTTGGCCCACGCCTCCACACAGATCTTCTCTACATCAGACAGGTTTTGGAGTTTCAGCTCCCTCCAAAGATTTTCTATTGGGTTTAGGTCTGGAGACTGGCTAGGCCACGCCAGAACCTTGATATACTGTTTGCTTCGGGTCATTGTCACGTTGAAAGACCCATCCACAACCCAACTTCAATGCTCTGACGGAGGGAAAGAGGTTGTTCCCCAAAATCTCACAATACATGCCCGCGGTCATCCTCTCCTTAATACAGTGCAGTCGTCCTGTCCCATGTGCAGAAAAACACCCCCAAAGCATGATGCTACCACCCCCATGCTTCAGAGTAGAGATGGTGTTCTTGAGATGGAACTCATCATTCCTCTTCCTCCAAACACGGTTAGTTGAATTATGACCAAAAAGTTCAATTTTGGTCTCATCTGACCACAAACCTTTCTCCCATGACTCCTCTGTATCATCTAAATGGTCATTGGCAAACTTAAGATGGGCCTTGACGTGTTGGTTTAAGCAGGGGAACCTTTCGTGCCATGCATGATTTCAAACCATGACGTCTTAGTGTATTACCAACAGTCACCTTGGAAACAGTGGTCCCAGCTATTTTCAGGTTAGGGTTAGGTTTGTCCCCTAACCCTTTTAGTTTAAAAGAAAAAAAAGATTAAGATGCTTGAATTGCCCAGCCAATCACCTGAATTGAATCCAATCAAAAACCTATGAAAAGAACTAAAACTGAAGGTCGAGAAAAGAAGCCCACAGAATCTTCCAGGTTTAAAGACTGTTTGTGGAGAAATGGGCCAAAACGACACCAGAGCAATGCACGTGACTAGTCTCTATACACAGGAGGCATCTTCAAGCTGTCATTGCTACCAAAGACTTTTGTACAATGTATTAAATAAATACCACTTGGTGTGTTTAGTACTTTTGCCCTTTATAATTTCACTCTACAACACAACTTAATATCTGAACTATTTTTTTCTTCTTTCTTTGTACTTATCAGTTACTTGGGTTGTTCCAAATATCTGGTGATATTTTCATGTCAGTAGCACCTTTGTATGTATTTTGTGAGAAAAATGGTGACACGTGAAATACTCAGTTCGGGTTCGCAGCACTTTATTAAATCTCAAATTAATTATTCCTGTTTAAAATCTTAATTTTCAATTTGGATAGAAGCAATAACAGGGGGCAGCATGGTGGAGCAGCTGTAGAGCGTTGGACTCACAGTTCTGAGGACCGGGGTTCAAAACCCAGCCCCGTTTGCATGTTCTCCCTGTGCCTGCATGGGTTTTCTCTGGGCACTCTGGTTTCCTCCTACATCCGCAAATCATGCAATTATTGGAGACTCTAAATTGCCCCTCGGTGTGATTGTGAGTGGGACTCTTGTCTTTCTCCATGTGCCCTGCAATTGGCTGGCAACCAGTTCTGAGCGTAACCTGCATCCTGCCCGATTACAGCTGGAATTGGCTAGATCCACAAATACACATCACTCCTGCGACCCTCGTGAGGATAAGCACATATCAAACAGAAGCCGCAAGAAGTAAATCCTTTGCTGGGCTTTTTTAGGTCCTCCTTCAGGTCCTCTGAGACTGTAATTCCCAAGAACTTGAGGGTTGCGACGGTTGACACAAGACAGTTGGACAGCGTCAGTGGCAGCTGTGGTGAAGGTTGCCTCCTGAAGTCCACAATCATCTCCACAGTCTTGAGTGTTCAACGCCAGGTTGTGTTGACCACTGCAAAGCTCCAGTCCTTTCGATACACAAACTCGTCGCTGTCTTTGATGAGGCAGATAACTGTGGTGTCATCTGTGAACTTCAGGAGTTTAACAGTTGGATGCCACAAGGTGCAGTTATTTGTGTGGAGCAAGAAGAGCAGAGGGGAGAGGACACAAACTTGGGGTGACCCGGTGCTGATAGTGCACTTGAATGAGGTGGTGTCCTGCCTGTCAGGAATTTGTAGATCCACCGGGAGATGGCAGGCGAGACATTGGAGAAGTTTGGAGTAGAGGAGGTCAGGGATGATGGTGTTAAACCCAGAGATGAAGTCCACGAACAGGATCCTCGCATAGATACCCTCAGTGTAAAAATGTACAAGGCTGAAGTGCAGTCCCATGTTGACAGCAGACCTGTTAGCTCGATAGGCAAACTGTAGTCGGTCCAGCTGGGGACCTGTGATGCTCTTGAGGTGGTCTAGCATAAGGTGTTCAGAGGACTTCATGACCACAGATGTCAAGGCAACAGGCCTGTAGTTATTAAGACCTGAGACTGATGCATTTTTGGGGACTGGTATAATGGCAGAAGGTTTGAACCAGGTTGGTAATTCACACAGTTGTAGAAACCTGTTGAAGATCTTTGTGAGGATAGGAGCAAGTTGGTCTGCGCAGACTTTGAGGCAGGATGGGGGACACAACGCCTGGGCCCGGTGCTTTGTTGATCTTTTGTTGTGCGAAGATTTGTGTCACGTCCCTTTCATGGATGTTAACTGGTGGACTGGAAGGTGCTGCGGCTTGGTGGGTGCATGGTGTGAAATGTCTATTTCGAATCTGCGGTAAAAGCTATTGAGGTCGTCGGCTAGCCCGGTCTTGTTTTCTACTGGCAGGGAACGTCACTTTTCATTAATTAGTGAGTGATTGTAATCCGTGCCAAACTGATTTGGAGTCATTAGCGCCGAGTCATCTTTACTGTCAAGCGGATTCTCCCATAATGACAACTTAGCACGGAATAAAAAAAGACATCATGCTAGTACACTCAAGTCAACACAACAGCACCCCAAAATTGTTCAAAATAATGCTAATTTATACACTTTCATTGATAAAAATAGTAGAATACAACGGCAGGCGGCAGCTATCCTTATCCAAAATTTTGCTCAAAAGCCCAAAAGACCTTTAACCTTACAAAAGCAAATGCATGTCTTACGTCATCTTCCCAAACCTTCTAAAGTTCGTAGCAACCGGAGTACAATGAGCTGACTAAACGGCAAAAATGAATCTGCACACACTTACCTCAACGTGTCCATGCAGCTTTGTTTTTACTGCAACAAAACATTACAGAGACCTTCTCCTTCTTCTTCTTTTCCTTTAAGCTTTTCCCTTAGGGGTCACCACAGAATGTCATCTCAGATGAACGCATATTTGTTTGGCACAGTTTTACGCTGGATGCCCTTCCTGACACAATCCCTCTGCATTTTAGCCGGGGAGAGAAGTTTACAGCACGTGGTATTTCCAAGCGGTGATCTGACGAGATCAGGCATTCTCAGGGTAGCATGACCGTAACCTAAACTTTATAGAAACCGTTTTTAACAAAACTTTCTAACCTCACTATTTTCACTCATTATTGTGTAAAAAAGAAAAACAAAACTTTCAATATCGGTCACAATTTAGCACATGTCTGGCCCAGAACAAGATTTAACAACACTTCTCTGATATTTTGAGTGTTTAAGAGTGTTTACAGATTTGTTCTTTAGCTATTTTCACTCCTTTAAATTTGGATTACAATTGTGTGAAAATAACAAAGTGGGGACAGACCAATATTATACATTTATGAAGCAAACAAAAACACTAGTATAAGGAGATCTGCTCTTCTTCAGTCTTTGACATCAGTAGGCTTACACAGGTCAAAAAATGTTCTGTAGGTGGGCCTAAATCTGGTTGAAAAGGAATTACATGTATATCATTAGAAAAAGTCACAAGACAAAGACAAAAAATGATACACACACAAATTGGCTGAAACAATGACTTCAAGGAGTGGCGATTATTGTATGATAAAATACCATGGGCCCAATTGTTTTTACTTGTCCTCGTGGATTCTTTTTTTTTTTTTTTTGGTCAAAAACGTACTTGGCTATTCCTTAGATGTTAGATTTGTACTATCTGGCAAATCATTATTTGTTTCACCCAAGAATTAACCACACCTGAGATCTTTTCTCTATTTTAATGTACAACACCAGAAGTTTCCATGTTTGGAAAATCTCATCTGGAATACCTTGATAATGCTTCAGTTATTATTTTGATAATGTGCAAATGGAAAGTGAGGGAAATGTTGCAGGATCTACAAGCATCAAGATTTGAAACTTGTGTGTACAATCACGTCAGCACTACCTTAAATGTGGAAAACCTCTACACATGATCTTAGGATGCTCTCTTGAATTCTGTCTGAGATACAATGCCAGCAAGAAACTGAACTATCAATATTTTAAAAATCTCCAGTGTTTATCAACATGATAATGCATGGATTGCAATGAAAAGATGCCTTCCTTGACTAAAGGAGGCTGGAAATGGGTGTTATTAAACGTCAGCCTGTTACATCTCTAAAGGTGGCCCCATCTCCTACTCCATCTTCTGGAGCTTTTTTACATTTATTTTGATGTAGAAGAGCAACGCATTGATGATCAATGACAAATGCTCAGTCGGCTATGCAATCATTTTAAGTATCAAAACATTACAAATGAAAATAATAAGCAACACACATTGGAGAAGGTGCTGACTCACTCATTTTTATGGTATAAGCTTCATTACTGATTAATGATTGAAGAGGACGTGTTGCGGTTTTGTGTTTTCATGTTTCAGGACTTTGGACATATGCAAATCAAGAAATGTTGTATGACTGAAGCCTCATTTTTTTTTTCGAGTTAAGTCATATTACCTCCTCGCTCAAACTTATCTCTGAAGGTTTATTTTATTACTCAAAATTGATAGATCTGATTGATTGCCAACTGCACGGTCCATCCCCCTTTATACCTATTTAAGTAATACAAACCAAATCCCCTTTTATGTCTGGTATCAGATGTTATCATTTGTTCAAATTACATTTTGCAGTATCACACTCTTTGTGTGATCTTCCATCTTTTAAATATAATTATGAGGCATTATGTCAGAGGTGCCTCCAGGCCAGTAGCAGCTCCTCACCTGCGCCTTAGTGATGCTAATTATGCCAGGGATATAAGCCTTGTGTTTTTCATTGTCAGTGGCCAGTTCATTGTGCTTGAGTCTGCATCATTGTGTGTGAGTACACACGCGTCTTGTTAGCATATTTCCCTCGTTCCAGCGTTCCTCTGCCAGTTTAGTGAAGTCTTGTTTTATTCACGTTCCAAGTTTTTCCCTTGTGTTTATCTGACCTCGTTTCACAATTTTTGGACCATGCCTTTTTGCCATGTGTTTTTGTGATTCTGCTTTTTTGGACTGCTTACCTGTGTATCACCTCTGCCTTAACTAAACTACTCTAAAAAATCATGTCCCTGCCTCAAAGTCTTGCATTTGCATCCTCCATGTCAGTTGCTCGTGACACATTTCAGAAAAATATATTTATCCATCCATCCAATGTCTGAGCCACTTATCCTTACAAGGGTTGCAAGAGTGCTGGAGCTTATACCAGGAGGCGGGGTACACCCTGATGTGGTTGCCAGCCAAGCGCACAAACGAGCATTCGCACTCAGAATCATACTTATGAGGAATTTTGAGTCTCCGCTTAATCCATGGCTTTGGGATTTAGGAGGAAACGAGAATACCAGGAGAAAAGCTACTCAGGCTTGGAAAGAACATGGAAACTACTGTATAACATAGGCTGGGCCAGATTTGAACCCCAGTCTTCAGAACTGTGAGGCTGACGCTCTAACTGTACCACCTAAAAAAGAACATTGAACAAAGCATAAAACAATAATAATAACAACATATATGCCAACACCCTAAAAGTGTGTATGTCAAAATTGTTATGTGGTGCATCCATCATCCATCTCCTACTTTTAGAGTGAATAAAACCAAAAAGAAGGTGAGTCACCAACCTTTCTGACTCATGTGCCAAAGGACACAGTAGTGAGCAGATGAAAAAAGCAACCCAAAATTCTGAACTAAATTTGTTTAAAAGGTTATTCAAGTGATGAAAAGTTTACCACAGTTAATACAACTGCTAATGATGTGTAATATGATTGCATGCATTGGAACCGTGGAACAGTATCATAAATTGATCTACAGATTATTTAATTTCTTTCTGCTAATTAAATCACAAACCCCAATTTTCCATTTCATCTCCCTTTAATTGCTTTTCAGAGGTGTGGTAGTAAAGGGCAGACTAAAAAGCTTGGACTGAAAAACATTTTTCCTTAACCACATCTCTTCCCTCACAACCAATAAAATCCGAACCATTGTCTAAATTTTCCTCCGGCCGTTCTCCATTTAGGGTCCATATGGTCTCTCGAACTTTCTTTCCAAAAAAATCTAACCTTGGCCTCTGATTAACTCATTTCTAATTTTATCCAAACTCGTCACTCCGAGGAGGGATGACTGGTTAGAGCTTCTGCCTCACAGTTTTGAGGACTGTGGTTCAAATCCCAGCCCTGGCTGGTTGGAGTATGCATGTTCTCCCTGTGACTGTGTGGGTTTTCTCTGGGCACTCGGGTTTTATCCCAAATCCCACAAACATACAAAAAATTGAGACTCTAAATTGCTCTTGAGTGTGATTGTGAGTACAACTGATTGTTTCTATGGCTCCTCTGATCACTGCTTGTTGTACTTAATACTGACATACAGGCAAGCACTTAAATGTGCGAAGCCTTTAGTAAAATCAGTTAAAAAGTGGACCAACGAGGCCAAATTAAAACTTCAAAGCTACTTTTACTGTACAGACTACATTGTCTTTCTGCGTGCAGCCAAGATGAATACACGGATATTGGTAACGCATATGTTAGTTTCTGTGAGGAGGTGTGTGTTCCAACAAAATCCTTTATTGTTGTTTGTCAATAACAACAAGCCGTCGTATTCAGCCAGACATAGGCAACTCCGCCAGGCTAAAGAGATTGCATTTAGCAGTGGGGACAAGGCCCTCTAAAATCGGATAGAAATCAGCTGCCTAAAGAAATTAACATTGCAAAGACAGACTATGCAGTTAAACTGGAAAATCATTTCGGCGCTAATGTCTCCAAACTAGTTTGGCACGGTCTACAATCGCTCACTAACTATAAGCAATGTTCACCCCCGGTAGAAAACAAGAACGGGCTAGCCGATGACCTAAATAGCTTTTACTGCAGATTCGAAATAGACACTTCAACATTACGCACCCACCAAGCCACACCACCTTCCACTCCACCTTCCTCTCCACTCTTTAGCATCCATGGAGGGGACATTAGACAGATCTTCAAACAACAAAAGATCAACAAGCACCGGGCCCAGACAGAATATGTGAATGACAAGTATACTGTATGTATGCTTAACACTAGGCTCAAAACCTGGTTTAGTCTAGATTTTGTTCCTCCCCTCCCCAATCTGGAGCTTGCACTTAGAACAAATATTATTTTTATAATTAAGTGATGAATGATACTGACCATTTCATTCCAAGCTGAGTTTGGATGAAACGTGACACTGGTTAGATGGACTCATACATACAAACCATTTAGCCCTGTATCTTGTTTGCAGGTTTTTATATGTAGTTTGATGTTGCATCCTGGCTGCATCTTCATTAGATACTGGCTCGAACCAGGTGGAGTCTAGCAGCACAACATGCACTGAAAGCGTCAGATAACTTGGACATCTACCTCAGCTTGTGTTGTTTGTGTTTCCGTATGTGCGGGTGCGTGAGTATAAAAAAAAAAGAGAGAGAAGAAAGGGATCAGCAACATGATGGGATCAGCAACAAAATGGTTCTGCACATCAAAGGCTTTGCTATGATACACAAAGAAGCTCAATGTCTCTGCCAGGAAAGACCAGTGCTAATATGAGCCTATTCATGCGTGTGTGTATATGCTTGCATATTGTAATTCTAAATCACTCTTTAAAATACTGAACACTGAATACTGAATACACTCAAGAGCCATGTTCAAGCAACCATTTATTTGTCACATGGACCAAATGGGAGATTGTAACTCTCTGTGCTTCACTGGTATCATTCACATATGTTTCATAAACCACAAACGCACACATTTTTTAGAATAAAATTCAGTGTATATTTTCTAAATACAATTTCTTCATTGGGAAAGGTTTCAACCTTTAACAGATTCCATCTTTGAACTTTCCATTGTTTGCTTGATGTTATTGTAATGTTTTAACCTTCATGAGGTCCCTCAATCATGGTGGAATTCCATGAAGTTTGACTTTAATTAAAGTGCTAGCATGTGAAACTTGTAGTAGGGTTATGTAGGTTTAATATGCATCAAGGTAGCACAGGATGAAAAATGGTTTGGTTGTATGAAGCATCTCTACTCTATTGTTGCCAGCCAATGTCAACTGTCTATCTTACGTGTCTAACTCTTGCTTGCGGGCCAAATACAACTCGCCCTTGCAATTACATCTGCCCTGAGGACCCATTGCATATATGGTGTGGACTTTGCCCACATATCATGTCAAAGGACAACTTTGTCGAAAAAATTGGCATGGGAGCACACATTAAAAGTTAGTTGATGAGGGTTCAGTGTTTCTTTTAATGCCAAAATTATTCACAGATTTCACCTAAAAACAAATGTAAATTGGAAACTTTTATCAAAATTCTTCTCTCGCTCAGAAATTCCGATGACCTCGGCTGGAAAACTGACAGCCAATCAGTGTTTGCTACGTCAACAGTGCTTCCTGTTCTGACCCCATTCCTTGTGGATACGGTTTCACCGAACAGACAACCACAACTATCTGGCATTTTATGGCCGATTTTTTTGAAAAATAATTACAAACAAAACAAAAATAAAATAATGTACAATAGTCAAGCCTATGCGTTTGAGCAAGAATACACACGGTGGAACTTGACATGTGGGGGCATGATGCTGATGATGTACCAGAACAACAGTTGAAAAATATGGACCTCAGAGATTTTCCATACAGGCTCGTTTCGAAAGATGAGTGTTTGTGTTCTCTTTGTGACCTAATGCCAACTGTGGCGGAATACCAGTCTTGTGAGTTTGAATAGGTTGAACAAAAAGTCGAGCATATCTGAATGAATATACTTCACTTCCTCAGATAGATTGTTTGCTTAGCCGAAGAAGTGTTGCATTTCAATTTACTTATGATCCATGACAGTTTGCTGAAAGGACCACTTGTACATCCAGTATAAAATTGGTGAGTACACATTTTTAATGGTCTTGGAATGCAAATGGACTATGTCCAAAATTGATGAAAAATGCAAGTTTATTTTCTGAGTACAGCATAGGACAATCTAATGGTTGATTTTTGTCTGGAATATCAAATTCTAAAACAAAATTTAGGGACTTCCCTTCAGTGATTACACATGTATCTCCTTCCATCCATCCATTTTCTTAGCCACTTATCCTCATGAGGGTCACGGGAGTGGTGGAGCCTATCCAAGCTGTCAACGGGCAGGAGGCACGGTACACCCACGCAGGTATGGGGAGACCATGCAAACTCCACACAGAGAGTGCTGGGATTGAACACAGGACGTCAGAACTGTGAGGCCAACACTTTTCAGCTGAGCCACTGAAGTGCACGATAATAAGGAAAGAGTCAGTTGTTACCTCTTCCCCGGAAAGCATAGTCTTGGGTAAGAAGCATTGCCGTGGACCAAAACCAGTTGACTTTTGGTTCTGCCCCCATCACAGTGGTTGTTAGCTCAACATGACTGTGAAACCAAAACAGCAATTTGTAACCCTTCAGCTTCACATTTGTGTACATCACAATGGTAACATATGTTTCTCCAAAACCTATATGTACTGTACCTTCCAGCTGTCTTCCCCTTTTTGAAGCCCCCCGCCCCGACAAAACAAAAAAATTCCATGATCCTTGGCGGTCTCTGAGTGTCTGTGGGGGACCAAGGTCATGACCAGGTGGCCCCAGCAGAGTGTGATCCAGGAAACTGGGACCCACAACCTCTTCCAGAGTCGCTGGGACACCAGGCTCCAACTCAAAAAGCAGAACCTCTCTACTCCCATACGGTGCCATTCGGTCTCGATACAGTACAACCCTTCTTCCCCAAGGGGGAACTGCCACCCTCTATATGACCTCCCCTACCTGCTTGAGCACTCTACAAGGTCCATCCCAGTTACTGTCCAATATGGGGGAACGTCCCTTCTTTCGCTTAGGTGAATACACCCAAACCAGCTCACCTGACTTGAAGTCCTGCCACTTGCTCTGCACATCGTAGTTTGTCTTTTATCTCATACCAGTTTTTGCCAGTTGGTCCTGTAAGAACACATGTGAAGCCTCAAGTCGAGGCTGCAGTTTCTGAGCGAACTCCAGTCATGGCTGGTCCTCGGGGCTGTTCGGTGGTCTTCCAAGTGCTAGCTCCACCAGTGTTTGAATCTCCTAGCCCAAAATCAGCAGAGTGCAGCTTGTAGAACTCTTGTCAGCAGATCACTAGGCCATTAACACGACTGGACTGTCAAGGCAAGGTGCTGCGTCATGGTGCAGTTTAACCGCTCAACCAGACCATCGCTATGAGGATGAAAGGGTGGTGCATATCTTTTGCATGTTGAGCAGCTCACACAGGGCAGCAAAAACTTTTGACACAAACATTCTGCCCTGATCAATGTGCAGGGTGTCTGCAGTTTTAAACCGGCAAATATGCCTTTCAGCAGTGAATCCATGACTGTCTCCGCCTCTTGGTCTGGAAGTGCATATGCCTCTGGCCATTTTGTGTAAGAATCCATTACACATCACATACTTATTCCCTCTTTCCATCACAAGGAAAGGGCCCATCATATCCACAGCCACCTGCTCCATTGGTACACCAACCCTTTGCCGCTGTAGTGGTGCATGGGACTGGTCCTGGGGTCCTTTGTAAGCTGCACATACATCGCAGCGCCGGCAGAAATCTTCCACATCTCGCCTGTGCTGACCACAGTAGAACCCTTGGCTTGATATGTGGGCCAAGTCCACACCATATATGCAAAGGGTCCACAGGGCACACATTATTCACTTCAATGTCTATACGAAAAAAAAAATTGAGGGGGACTCTTTTCGGCCGCTTGTATCAGGGATCTTGTTCTTTCGGTCACGACCCACAGCTCTTGCCCATAGGTGAGGGTAGGATTGTAGATTGACTGATAAATTGAGATATTCGCCTTATCACTTAGCTCCTTCTCCCTGCCCGGAGAAAACCCACGCAGGCACGGGGAGAACATGCAAACGCCAAATAGGCGGTGCCGGGATTGAACCTGGGTCCTGTGTGGCCAACGCTTTCCAGCTGATTCATCGTGCCACCTCATAAAATATCTTGTTGCTTATACTGGCACTAGAGGCTATAGGTAGACAGCTAATAAAAAGTAATGGTGATTATAGCTTCTATTATTGCCCACATAAATACTGCACAAAAAAAATATCTCTTTTCTTTGGCGTTTCTTTTACCTATTTATTGATAGTTCTCTCGCGGCTGACTGTTTTTTATGTTAAAAACATTTAAGAAAGGCGTCCACTGTTAGTGCTTTCTTCTGTTTCCCCAGCTGATGAACGAGCCTCAACTGTGACAGCCATAGCTTTATCCTATCAGGTTTACCCCACGAGGAGTTAAAGAATGACAAATATGGGTGCGTTTTCTCAGTTTTGTTGCAGTTTTTGGGGAACAACATGTTGGCATCATGGCCTAGCTAGAAAGAATGGTCTGGAATACTAAGCACCATTGGTGTCACGGGACGGGGTCAAGGACATTTCTTCCAGGTCTGGCTGTGAAAGCTGGCACATATCCAGATATTGGATGGATTTCAAAAATGTTCTTTAATTTCAATTCCTCACCTTTTTTTTTCAATTAATGTCCAAAATACATTTAATAATAATGTTACTTAAATTGGAGTGTTTATTGTACAGAAAAATTTTGGACAAAGTCCTCCTTTATTAATGATTAATTATTTGATCACCAAATCAGGCAGCATGGTGGATGACTAGTGAGCACATCTCCCTCACAGTTCTGAGGACCAAGGTTCAAATCCCAGCCCCTCCTGTGAATAGTCAAGCAAAACAAATGTATTTAGATCCTGCATTTCATAAACAAGGTAACTCAATGAGCTTTACACGATTAAAAACATTTAAATGCATTAAAAAACATTTGAAAAAGTACAATTACAACAGCTTTTAGTGCAGGACCCATCACTAAAAAGAAGTTCTCTAAAAATTGTTCTTTTGGGGAGTCTAATCAGAAGACCATTATAGTAGTCAAGTCGACTTGAGATAGATCCTGGTCTGCTTGACACATGCAAGCCTTCCTTCTAGATATGTTCTTCAATGCAAGCCACAACCCAGTGCAATCTGTAGGCCGGTCTGAAGCCCAGAGAAATGCTGAGGGTTGCGTCAGGAAGGGCATCTGGCATAAAACTGTGCCAAACAAATATAAGCGTTCTTCTAAAGTCTCTACAGGTTTGCCAGACAGAGGGATAGAGATGGGAAGGTTGTGCAGCAGGTAAGGGTGATTAAGAATAGAGATGGAAATGTGTTGACTGGTGCCAGAAGTGTGCTAAATTGATGGAAAGAATACTTTGAGAAGTTGATGAATGAAGAAACTGAGAGAGAAGGAACAGAGGAAGAGGCAACTGTGAAGGACCAGGAAGTACCAAATATTAGTCAGGAGGAAGTGAGAAAGGCACTAAAGAGAATGAAAAATGGAATGGCAGTTGGTCCTGATGACATACCTGTGAAGGTATGGAAGCATTTTAGAGAGGTGGGTGTGGAGTTTTTGACAATCTTATTCAACAGAATACAAGCGGGCATGAAGATGCCAGAAGAATGGAGGAAACGTGTGCTAGTTTCCATGTTTAAGAACAAAGGGGACTGGCAGAGCTATGGCAACTATAGAGGAATAAAGTTGATGAGCCACATAATGAAGTTATGGGAAAGAGTAGTGGAGGGTAGACTCAGGACAGAAATCAGTATCTGCAAGCAACAGAATGGTTTCATGCCTAGAAAGGGTACCACAGATGCATTATTTGCCTTGAGGATGCTCGTGGAACAGTACAGAGAAGGTCAGAAGGAGCTACATTGTGTCTTTAAGGATTTTGAGAAAGCCTATGACAGAGAGGAACTGCGGTACTGCATGCATAAGTCTGGTGTGCCGGGGAAATATGTTTGAATAGTACAGGACATGTATGATGGCAGCAGAACAATGGTGAGGTGTGCCATAGGTATGACAGAAGAATTTAAGGTGAAGGTGGTACTGCATCAGGGATCAGCTCTAAGCCCCTTCCTGTTTGCTGTGGTAATGGATAGGCTCACATATGAGGTTAGACTGGAATCTCCTAGACCATAATGTTCGAAGATGATATTGTGATATGCATTGAAAGCAGGGAGCAGGCGGATGAACAATTAGAAAGATGGAGGGATGCATTGGAAAGGAGAAGAATGATGATTAGCCGAAGTAAAACAGAACATATGTACATGAATGAGAGAGGTGGAGGGGGAAGAGTTGGGCTCCAAGGAAAACAGATAGCGAGGGTGGATGACTTCAAATACTTGGGGTCAACAATCCAGAACAATGGTGAGTGTGGTAAGGAAGTTAAGAAAAAGGGCCAAGCAATTTGGAACAGCTGGTGGAATGTGTCTGGTATGTTATGTGACAGAAGAGTCTCTGCTATGATGAAAGGCAAAGTTTCTAAAACAGTGGTCAGGCCGGCCATGATGTACGGATTCGAGACGGTGGCACTGAAGAAACGACAGGAAGCAGAACTGGAAGTAGCAGAAATAAAGATGTTGAGGTTCTCGCTTGTAGTGAGCAGGTTGGATAGGATTAGAAATGAGCTCATTAGAGGGACAGCCAAAGTTGGATGTTTTGGAGACAAGATTCGAGAGAGCAGACTTCGATGGTTTAGACATGTTCAGAGGCGAGAGAGTGAGTATTTGGTGGAAGGGTGCTGAGGATGGAGCTGCCAGGCAAAAGAGCGAGGCCCATGTGTTTTTTCACCACAAAATAGGATTTTGACGTATACAGCTTTTTGTAACTCCCGCCATGAAGAGTGGGCCTCCAAGGGAAACAGATAGCGAGGGTGGATGACTTCAAATACTTGGGGTCAACAATCCAGAACAATGGTGAGTGTGGTAAGGAAGTTAAGAAAAAGGGCCAAGCAAGTTGGAACAGCTGGTGGAATGTGTCTGGTATGTTACGTGACAGAAGAGTCTCTGCTATGATGAAAGGCAAAGTTTATAAAACAGTGGTCAGGCCGGCCATGATGTCCAGATTACAGATGGTGCAAACAGGAAGCAGAGCTTGAAGTAACAGAAATGAAGATGCTGAGAGACTCGCTAGGATTGAGCAGGTTGGATAGAATTGGAAATCCGTTCATTACAGGGACAGCCAAAGTTGGATGTTTTGGTGACAAGGTTTGAGAGAGCAGACTTTGATGATTTTGACATGTCCAGAGGCGAGAGAGTGAGCATATTGGTCAAATGATGTTGAAGATGGAGCTGCCAGGCAAAAGAGTGAGTGGGAGACCAAAGAAAAGTTTGATGGATGTTGTGTGGGAAGACATGAGGGCAGTTGCTATTAGCGAGGAAGATGCAGGAGATAGGCTTAGATGAAAAAAGATGACACACATGATGGACTTACTGTATCTTGGCTTGTGTGGCCTTGTAAATATGTCTGCGCTCCCAAAAACTGGAGAAATTGTCAATGAAACTCACGGATAGTGCAGTACACACTTCATTTAACCACTTATTTAATTGACGAGAAATGTTCATCTCCAAATTTTACAAGTCGGAGAGGTCTGTTTATAAAAACCTCAGCCTCAAAACATTGCATTTTTGTCAGGAAATCAATAAATCTTCCTTCAGTATGTCTGAATGCCGGTTGAGAACATCCAACCCCCCCTGTGTGTATGATGACATATTTTACAGTTGGTTGCTTCTTGGTGACCTTGTTTTTTTTTTTTTTGAGAGATCAGAGACGGTGTCATTTGTAAAACATAGTACTTTGGTGTTATTCTTGCTTCAAAATTGTTTCACATACTTGCCAGCTGCGTCACCAACTATTATCGTTTGGGGTCCCAATTTTTTTCTTTTATGTTTCAATTTGTTGTTGTTGTGACAGCCAGTGTGACAGTGTTGCTGCGTCGACAATCGTGCGAAAGTGTTATAGCCGAAGGGAAGCAGGCGCCTTGGTCGGTCGCCACCATGATCTTCTGCCGTGAGTGTAATAGGGCGCGCTGGGCAGTTGAACAGGTGCTGCGTGTCATGTGGCCAGGTGCCACAGTCAGGGCAGACGTCGGCAACTGTGTCGTCGAGGCAGTGTTTGTAGCTATTCAGCAGGCGACAGAAGCCCGAGCGTCGTTGGACGAGGATGGAGCGTGCTTCCCGAGGCAGAGACCGTTCGTCGTCGTGAATTGGAGGCGGGTAGCCCCCAAGGACGATGTTAGGCTTGTAGGCGAGACTGCTGTTGGTGACGGCCGATGTGTGAAGTTCAGTTAGTCCGCACTTGTATTGTTGGTCGTCTAGCTGTCCGTTGGTACAGATGAACTGGTCTATGTCCGTTTGTCAATGAGAGGCGTCGTAGATTTTGAGATGCTGTGGTCGGACGCGACAGACCCGGTCGCTGTTTGGATGACCTGGTCAATGGCATTGAAGCAAATACTGCCTAGACAGCAGTTTGTTGTGTTGACGGACGGGCAGGGTCTTGGTTTCAACGTACAGGTGGTCGGTGGGGGACATCAGGTGGCAGCCTGTGATGCAGCGGAGCGCTGCATTTTGGTTGGCCTGAAGTTCCTTCCAATGGCTGTCAAACCGGTTCGGTGACCAGATCGGGGCAGCACAGTTGAGCAGGGGCCGTCTGATGGCTTTTTAACTGGTGGCTTCCACCTCTTTGCCTGCACCCCAGGAGGCACCACTGAGAGCTTTTAGGGTGCTGACACGGCCGTGCAGCCATGACTTGACGTCCTTCACGTGTGCGGCGAACGTCAAACGGGTGTCGAAAGTCACACCAAGCAACTCCGGCTGGTTCACCGTTGGAATCGCGTTCCCGGAGATTGGAATTCCAAGGTCGAGGTTGAATTTGGCATTCCAGTTGGTGAAGAGGGTTGCAGTAGATTTTGGCGCCGACGGTTGAAGGTTACGATCCGTGAAGAACTGTACAAGGCGAGGCAAATAGGGGTTCAGGGTGACGACGAGGTCGGCTACGATCGGGCCGGATGCAAGCACCATCGTGTCGTCGGTGTACGAGACGACGTGAATGTTGGCGCGGCGTCGGTTTTCAAGCGGTGCAACGAATGCAGGGCGTTTCGGGCGACCTTCAAACGTACCGATGGTTTGCCGGCTGGGTGTGCGAGGAATTGCATGTTGAAATGCTGGGCACAGGATTGGGGAGTGCTGGCAATTTTACTGTTGAATCAAAGAGCGATGTTATCTCTTGGTGGCTGGGGTTTTATAAGTGAACACAGCGTTGACCAAAGTTTGTGTACGCCTTGCCGAAGGTCACATTGTTCGACGTGTTCCTGCCAGCGTCGAGAGTGGTGCTCGTCGACAGCTCGACGAACCTCGGCCTCAAGCCAGGGAATTTCTGGGTCGGACGGGTCGATTTGATGTTGACGGTCGCGTTCGTCAGCGACATGCGGTGCGGTGGTCAGGAAAGACGGCCGAATCCAAGCTATGCGACCGCAAGGGATGTAGCGGCGGAGAGCTTTGCACAGGATTTGGCGGACAGCACGTTTGCTGCTGTGCACATTGGGAGGCGGTGCAAGGTTGGCGAAGCGAGCCTCAGACCAGGCAATGAAGTTTTCCCAGTCTGCGCGACAAAAGTTGATGTAGGTATGATGTTCGGAATCGGTGTGGACGACTTCCTTTTCGAAGCTGATGACAATGGGAAGGTGGTCCGATGACAGACATATTTTGGTGGTCGACGTGGCCCTGGTTAAAAGTGATGCAAGCAAAACGTTTGGCGAGCTACTACAGTTTGGCACGACACGTGTTGTTGTGGGTTTGTTTAGGATGCCGTAGGACGATTGTTCAAATTCGTCCATGAGTGTGTGGCCCGGGCGTCATCCTGCAGGTCACTGTGCCACAGGGGCGAGTGTGCGTTGACGTCAACAGGTAGCTTAGTGACGCAGTGTAGCCTGCAGTGCAGCTCGACGGAGGAGACACATAGATGTTGTTTATTGTGATCGACCACGTTCCCGATGTGACGGCAATCGATTGCGCTTTGAGGTGGTTGTTGGGGTCTGTCGGTTGAGGCATTGAGATGTGGTGGTAGCTGATGTTGTTTCGAACATGGTACGCCAGGCCGCCGCCCTTTCCGCCTCGTCGGCAGTCGCAGCGGATGACGGTGTAGTCGCCGATTGCCGTTAGCTTAGCTTTGGTGGTGAGCTTGGTCTCTCGAATGGCACAGACGTGAATGTCCTTGCCCGCCAAGAAGGCCGAGAAATCGGCTTTCTTGACCTTGAGGCCGTTGATGTTTATCTGGCAGACGTTGAACGACTCAGGTTGTGAGCTGGGCAGAGGTGGCAGCGTGGGTGGCGGCAGTGGCGGCGTGGGTGGCGCAGCATTGCAGCAGGGACCGACATAGTTGTCCCAGTAGGATCGAAGGTTTGGCGTGCCAGAACAGCGTAGGTGGGTCCAGTTTTGGCATGATGAACCGGGTTGGGATGGACGTTGCCCGACATAATTAGCAGGATCAGGCCAGCCGGGCTAGGCCGCTTCGCCGGCCAAAAAACGATGGCCCCACGATTGTCGACGTCGACTCAGCGTAACAGCACCGGAAAGGGTTGACCAGTCTTTGACCGCCCAGGGATGGTGTGGATTTGTTTTTGACAAGCACATTCATCCTGAAATCCATGTTTCAATTCATACCTTTCAGTGATGGTTGGGGATGAACATTCTTGGACTGGGTTTTGTAAAAGTAGCTCAAATCTATTAATAAATCTGACATCAATGTTTTGCGTCAACTCACATTTTTTCTTGTTCTTTAAAGTAGCACCATGGCCGCTCACTCGGGGTTGAGGTGGGCCGCAGCACAGCGCAGCGCAACCGGATGTCACGGTAATTCATTGCTGTTGTGACCTCTCATTTAGATATTCCATATATTAGGGATTTCCTCCCAATGAATTCCAGGGAGAATTGTTGGATAATCCCTTATTGATTCTAAAAGTCCACATCTGCCCTCATTGTTGAGCTAAGTGGCTTTTTGTTAGCACACCTCTGCTCACCATCTTGAGACATCGGTAGATTGGTTTCATTTCCCGACTTCCCATTCACATCCACATACACTTTGAGACATTGAAAACGATCTTGGATATCTACAAGTCAAAACAAGACTAGACTTATGGTGGCACAGGAATGTTAGCCTTGACAATGAGGCAAATACACAACAAGAGTCTTGTATACTCTCGCAGACTAATGCAGTCTCAGACAATGAACTGGCGACTGACAATACAACACACAAAGCTTAAATGAATGGCCTAATTAGCGACAATGAGACGCAGATGAGGAGCTGCTGCCGGAGGGAGTGGCCTGGCGATGCCCCTGACAGAACATCCCAAAAACATGTGTAGTAGGTTGATTGAAGACTGTAAATTGCCCTCAGGTGTAAATGTAAGTGTGAATAGTTGTTCATATGTGGCCTGCGATTGGCTGGTGACCAGTTCAGGGTGTACCCCGCCTCTTCCCCGAAGATAGCTGGGATAGGCTCCAACACCCCCACGACCCTAGTCAGGATAACAGGTACAGAAAATGGATAGATGGATGATCACTAAGTGTCGTTGCTATTCTCTAAGACAGAGGTGGTCAATGCGTCGAAAAGTCGATCGTGAGGCAGATTCGGTTGATCGCGACATCAGCCGTATTTTTTTTTTTCAACTTTAGCTCACCACGCATGTGCACACAACGACTGTACAGGAAAACACGCTGTCAGTGAGTTCCCCCACTATTTTAATGCCTCGCTTAAGAAATCTTATCAAAGAAGAGAAAAACGTATCACTTCCATTCGGAATGGGAGGCTGACTTTTTTTTTCACTATGTAATTTTTTAAATGCGTTTGCCTCATCTGCCAATGTAGTGAAATGTGGAACGGCATCTTCGAACTGTTTATGGAAAATACGACACCAACATTCCACCAAAAAGCAAGCTGAGAATGAAAAAAGTGAGCGAACTTAAATCACAACTGGCAGTCAATTTTCACACAATATAGTTCAACAGCGAAAGCCCCCACGAAGCATCATTTCCGGGTTCATCACATCACACATAAAGAGGCATAGCTGACTTGTTGTCGATCTTTCAAAAATAAGGCGAAAGTATTATCTTCAATAAAATCTCTGCAGCTGTAAAGGAGTACAGTTACATGGCGCTGTGAAGTCATGGCTGATGTTTGGAAGGACATCGGAGATTGGGAGTGTTTCTCACTGCAGTTGGATGACTCCACTGACATGAGTGACAGAGCCCAGGTGTGCATTTTCATTTGTATGGTGTTTAGTGAACATTTACACAGAAAGAATCCTCAATATACTTTAAAATAAATGTGTTTTGCATTTTTGTAGTAGGTAGATCTCATTCTATTTCATCATTGGTCATTCTAAAAAAAAAAAAAAAAAAAAAAATAGCACCACCCCTGACGATTGTGAGAGGCTTGATGCTTGAGAACTAGATCTTGAGATAAAAAAGTTTGGGCACCCCTGCTCGAAGAGTTAATTAATGTTTGTCTTGCATACACACTGTACAAACACACACATACATACACAAGGTTTGCTGAAAGACACCCATCATTAACAGAACTAACATTTTAAACAAGAGGTTATGACAACATTAGAACTAGGACACCATGTCTGTTCCTAATCACACATGAAAGAGGCACTGATAACAGCCAAATATGATAATTGTAATGTAACTAATTTTCTCTTCCATTTCTCACACGCACCACAATATCTTTTTAAATTACGTGATATGAAGTGTCGATGACACAAAAATTCCAAATTCCATAATGCAAAACAACAGCATCTTTACCCAACAAATAGGGTCTCCAATCATTACTTCGCTCTCTCAAAATGTGGCTCCAACACGTGGTATCTTGAGGAAGTGCAGCTCTCTTCTGTGATGAATATTGTAAATCAATGTTAAAAATTATGCGCTGATGGTTAATGTTAGTTCTTTATTACTCCCAATGTAGTAGTTGTAAGCATGAGCATGTATATGTTATTAATCTATAAATACATTACCATACCCGCTTGTTTTTGGTTTAGTGACCGCCTGTCCATTGTGACGATGTGGGACAAACCGATGGCCGAGTGTTCTTCAGAATTTTATGGTACACACCAGAATTCAATGTTTCATCAATCACGGCAAGTACTCCTGGTGCTGAGGTAGCAAAGCCGCCCCAGACCATCACACTTCCATCACTACTCTTCACCGTTGGCATATCATTGTTTTTATCAAATGCTTTTGCATTTTTATGCAAGATGTAAAAGTTCGATTTTTGTCTTATCAGTCCGCAGAATGTTTCTCCAAAAGTCTGGAGGATCATCAAGATGTTTTTTGGCATAGATGGATGCCATTTTTGGCCAGTGTCTTTCTTTGGGTAGACTGATGAACACTGACATTTACTGAGGTCTGCAACGCCTGCAGGTCTTTAGATGTTATTCGAGGTTCTTTTGTAACCTCCTGGATGAGTCGTCGTTGCACACTTTGAGGAAATTTAGTTGGTCGTCCACTCCTGAAAAGGTTTGCCACTGTTCCCAGTTTTCTCCATTTATTGATAATGGCTCTGACAGTGGTTATCTTGATCCCAAAGCCTTGGAAATGGCTTTGTAACCTTTTCCACACTTTTTCCCCCCCACATTTCATCTTTAATTTCTTTGGATCGGAGCATGATGCATTAGTTCTTGAGACCTTGTAGCTTACTTCACATTCTCAGACAAATTATATTTGTGTGATTTCTTTATTCAACAACTATGGTGATAATCAGTAATCGGTGGCTTGTGATATTGAACTCGCCTCTCTAAAATAAGGGGAGAAATTACATTTTAAAATTTTTTACGACTTAATAAATTCAATTATCATTTTAAAACGGCATTTTGTATTTTCTCAGATTGTCTCTGAGTTATATTAAAATTGGTTTGATGATTTGAAACCTTTGTGTGTGATAGATATGAAAAAAAAAAAACAAGAGGTCCAAATACTTTTGTCGGAGCACTGTACTTTATCACCAACCAGTATGCATCCGGATCTTGGTTCCACAACAGTGCAGAGATATAATCATACACTATAAACAACATTTACAGTGGCACTTTTTGTCTCCACACCATTGTTACCAACCCCTTGATAAAAGCTAGTGGGGTGATACCATGTTTAGTTTTTTTTTTTCCTTTTTACATAAATGCTTTTGGCTCTTTAAACAAAGACTCTTAAATTGTAAGATATCCAATTTGACAACTTAGAAGTAGATTTTACATTGCAAACTGATTCTTGAGTGTTTGAAGAGTAGGTCTTGAATCTGTCTTCTCTAAGTTCAAAAGTACTTGTTGAAAAAATCTAAAGTATTCTTATGCACTTTGGGTAACAGAGATGGAGTGCATTGGTAAGTGTGTAACTGGTGTGGGGCAGGCTCTCAACATCCATCACAATGGTTCCTTCCAAGATGATTCCAAGTGAAGATGCCTTATTGTGAAGTGAATGTGATGTGATGCTTTCCTGTTCATGGCAGAGGATCCTCATTGGTACACCACATTATCATCAATGTCCTGAAAAAAAAAGCAACAGGACATTATCATGTCAGCATGGTGCTACAAAAAAAAAACATCCATTATCTCAACCGCTTATCCTCACAAGAGTCGTGGGAGTGCTGGAGCCTATCCCAGCCAACTTTGGGCAGGAGCAGAAGTACACCCTGAATTGGTTGTCAGACAATCACAGAGCACATAGAGACAAACAACAGTTGCAGTCACAATCATACTTCAGGGCAATTTAGAGTATCCAATCAATGCATGTTTTTGAGGTGTGGGAGGAAACCGGAGTGTACAAAAAGCAATAATTAATAAATATGTATGATAGTGAGAGTGTAGGTAGAGAGCAGAAGAGGGAGAAAGGGGAAGTGGAGCAAGGGGAAGGGAAGTAAAGAGGAAAAGAAGGGAGGTAGCCACTTGGGAGAGGAGGTAGAGAAAACTCAATGATAATTAGCTAGGAGTGTAATGCTCCTGAAAATAACTTTGAAACACGCTTACAAAATGTTGTTGCTGTACCCAAGTACGACGGTCATTATTCCGTATCAAGGTCCAGAAAGTCAGCCACATCGGCTGCGATGCTCCACATATGTTCCACCGTTAGTGTGGTCGGTTTTGAGCACAGTTGAAGAGATGATGCGTATCGTGGGGTCGACGTCACACAATGGACATTAATCATTAATGTTGTTGTCGAGTAGATGCTGTTAGTTGTTGAGCTTGTGACACCGGCGAACGTAGTTGCAATAGCGTCGATCTCAGGGAACACGGATGTTGTCTTGCAGATTCGGCTACTGGAGGCGGGTAGCCACCCAACACAATGTTGGGTTTGTAGCCGGTGATCCCATTGGCTATGTCGGTTTGATGGATCGCCTAGAGGCCCCGCCTGTAGTCCAACAACATCGACGGACGGCTGATGACTGTACTGCTCAATGGCTCCATGTCTCGGATGGTTTTGCGCAAAGCTCTGGGGCACGCTTCTTGCCTTGTCATCTCATGATTAGGATGTCCGTCGAGGTAGCACTGAAGTGGGTATTGTTTCGTGAGCATCACATTGTGCTTGGGTACTGGAAGAAGTTTCAACTCAGCATGTAGGTGATCGATGGAAGATATTTTGTGGCAGCCCGTAGCGGTTAGAAAGGCAGTGTTAAGAACTGCCTGGAAGGAGTCCCAGTGAGTTAGCTTCAGGTTGGGAGTCCACACGGGTGCCGCATAGTTCAGGATCGATCTTCCGATGGCCTTATACATCGTGAGGATGGTCTCCTTGGTCTGGCCCAACGTGGTGTCGGTTAGGCACTTCAGAATGTTGTTTTTTTATTGAGTTTGTAGTGCATGATTTTCGTTTGTTCATGGAATGTCAGCGAGGGATCGAAGGTGACGGCAAGAATTTTTGGATTACGGATGATAGGCATCCAATTTCCTCCGATTTCGATGTTCAATCTCATTGACTGTTTAGTGTTCCAGGTGGTGAACAGTGTGGCCGATGATTTTTCGGCCGAAAGTTGGAGACTTTGGGCGGAAAAGAAGTCATGGACCATGCATAGGTAACGGTTCAATGCTGTGCATAGTGGTGGGATGGAGGAAGCACTGGCTAGGATGGTAACGTCGTCTGCGTATGATACCACGCTGATGCCTGTCAGTGTCCTGGGCAATTTTAAGGTGTATTGATTGAAAAGCAGCGGGCTCAAAATGCCTCCTTGGGGGATGCCTTGGGTAACTTGTCGACGATTTGGCATTGTTGAATTCGACATATGAATACCTGCCGCGTGGGTAGTTGGAGGTCCAACGCTTGAGCGAAGATGGTAAGTTCGACTCGACGATGTCCGACAGCAGCGTCAAATGCCTTGCTCAGGTCGAGAGCAACCGTGATGGGTACTGTGGGCAGGGTTTTGTTGGTTGAAACCACACGCTATTTGGTTGCCAATGGCATGGATCATTCTGGTTGTACTATGACGCTTCTTGAAGCCATGCTGATGACTGGAAGTTGTCAGCGACTCACTCAGGGCAAGGAGGATTAGAAGCTCGAGCGTCTTGGCCATCGGAGACAACAGACTGATTGGACAATAGGACTTTCCTTCACCGATGGGTTTCCCTGGTTTGGGAAGCGGGATGACATGGCCGCAATTCCATATGGTTGGAATGTCCAGGGTGGCCAATGAAAGGCTGAAGATGTCGGTGAAGCATTGGATACCCTTCAATCCAAGGTGTTTCATCATCACTGGGCATATGCCATCACGTTTCGACTTACGCTGTAATGAAGTGAGGATGGCTTTTGCATGATATTCCATGGAGGGAGTTCAACGTAGATCGAATGGAACGATTGGAAGGTGGATGTTCAGCGAATTGTCGGTTGAAACATTGACATGTGTTCCGGTTGTTTTTCAATTGGACCCCATTAAATTCAACGGCAGTGTTTGGCTATTTGGTTGGATTGCTCAAGGCTTTGGTGGTGGTCAAGACCTTTTTCGGCCCCGAGAGGCTGGATTTTTTAATATGTTCAATCCACTGATTTTGCTGGTGCTCGGACACCATACGGTTTATCTGGCGTTGGATGTTGGGAAGTCGAGCATCGGATGGGTCCACTTGCCGGATGGTGTCACCATGTTTTTTTTTTACCAGTGAAAACATTGGTAGGGGTGTCCTCCAGGTTTGCTTCTATGAAAGCCGTAAAATCATCCCATTTCACCTTTTTAAAGTTGATGTAGGTGCGTTTTTCCGACACAACGAATTCCTCTGATCTCTTGAGTGTGATCGTTATAGGGAGGTGAAGCTGGCAAAGTGTCGACTGACCACGACCAGCTGGCTAAGAAGTTGGAGCTAGCGAGACTAATGTCGGGGGAGCTAGTGGAGTGTGACGTGAGTTGGGTGGCGTAGCCGTCGTTGAGAATTCCGAACATTGATGAGTCGATTTCGTTGGTAAGGTCATCACTACGATGGTCACTGAGGAGGTGGGTGTCCCACATCGGGGAGTGACCGTTCAAGTCGCCAAGGACCAGGGTGTGGTCGCTGGTGAGTAGGTGGCCAATTGATGCGGAGTAGCCAGCTGGACGGGAAGATGCTGGCAGGATGTAAAGGTTGAAAATTGCTATTTCGGACGACCTGGACCGGACGGCCAGACACTGTTGTTCGATAACGGGGTCGTTGGTGGTAGGTGGCTGGACGACACAATAGTTCACGCTACGATGGATGATAAATGCCAGGCCACCTCCAGCGTCGTGGTTGCAGTCATTTCGTAGGATGGTATAGTCACTGATCTTGTGTAGATTTGACCGCTGAGTGAGCTTGGTCTCTTGGACGGCGGCAAGGAGGATGTTGTTCTGCGACATATAGTCCCCTATTTCCGGGGCCTTGGATGCTAAGGCGTTGCAGTTGAACTGCAGGATGCAGAAGGAAGACGGAACTCGTCGAGGCTTGGTTTGTCGGTTTGCGTCCGGCAGTGGACCAGTGGTGCAACATGGCGCTATGTAGTGGTCAGTCCATTCCCGACCGATCGAGTAAGGTAGCACCAGCCAATGCACTTGGTGCAGTGAACAGACGTCATGTTTCGATAATCGGTTTTCAGCAGATGCAGCAGAGCCACTGGATGGCCCTGGGGTTGGGCTCAATGCCGGCACAGGTTAGCGGGATGCGGAGCAGCATGGCCGGTCTGGGCCACAAGAAGCCAAAAAACGGTTGCCCATTCATACTTGGGGATTTGAGACGTTGGGGGACTCCAGGGGTGGAGACGCGTGGAGCAGGCACGTAGATCCATATTAAATGAGCATCACGGTTACAAAATAAAACCATGCAACATTCAGCCATTTTGGGCATCTGTCAGTCTTAGAAGACTATGGATATGTGCCTTGGGCTGGGATAGCGGAATTATAGCTACATTGTTTGTGGCTGTGTAGTCACTGGTACGGTTGCAGATGTACAGTGAAGAAAATAAGTATTTGAACACCCAGCTGTTTTGCAAGTTCTCCCACTTAGAAATCATGGAGAGGTATCAAATTTTCATCGTAGGTGCATGTCCACTGTGTGAGAGATAATCTAAAAAGAAAAATCCAGAAATAGCAATGTATGTTTTTTTTTTTTTTTTTTTACCATTTATTTGTGTGATAAGGCTGCAAATAAGTATTTGAACACCCGTTTATCAGCTAGAATTCTGACCCTCAAAAACCTGTAAGTCCTTCTTTAAAGCTCAAGTGTCATCCCTGTAAACATTCTAAAATAGATATTGTAATGAAAAATACATAACATTATACACTTCAATGTCCATACGAAAAAATAAATGTGAGCGGAGAGCGGGTCATCCACGCGCAAAGTTGCAGCGGTGTCATTCTACGATATCCAAGTGGTCGCCATATTGGCTGCATCCTCTGTAAGTGACGTCCCCTGGAAATTCGCCAATGAAAACACGTGGTGTACCCTAACTATGGGAGACGAACACATCCCTTCTGACACGGAAGCTCTTTTTGAAAAGGACAACACCAGTCAACCAAGTGACGTTACCGGGGCAATATTACACTATTTTTTCGAGCCCTCAGGGCAATATTACACTATTGTTTCGTGCCATATTCAGATGATATGCGATCACCGTCAAACCGCATCCCCGTCCGATCCACTTCCGCGGCAGAGATGAGCCATCGCGGGTCATCGCAGCCGGCCGGTGTGGCTTATGACAGAGCCGAGCGGTGCTGCTTTAGTCACATTCGAGCCCGGGTGCTTTATGCGAGCACGCGACTGAGTAACGCATTCTCGGCTGGGTTCTTCAGAGCCGTCCCCGTCACAAAGCCCGACGCGCAGCCTTCGCAGAAGCTGTGACCGCCAAATGCGTCGCCTCAGCCAGTAGGAGGTGGAGCCGAGCTATGATGCTTTTCGGGGTATGTTCAAAGTCGCCGCAGTACGAGATGAACACTATGGAGACATTGTTGGCTGGGTGACGCGCACATCGACACATCATACGCGGATCTTTTGTTACGTTATGAGACAGACCGATTACGTGGTCCGCCCCAAACTATTATTTTTTTTAGTATCTGTATGCACACATAAACACATTTTATATGCGGACCTTTTGCTACGTTATGAAAGAGACCAATTACGTGGTCCGACCCAAACTATTATTTTTTTTTTGAGCTGTATACACACCTACCTGTTATCTGGAACCCACAAAGTTCTCATCCTCTGCACTCGTGCAATCCATTTTTTCACAACAAACAGGGTCTCTTTCAAACTTATGAAGGGTAATTCCATTCTCCCGAGTGTTCAAGCAATGTCCAGCAATGCAATGAGTCGGCATTTTGGCTAACACGAAGGAACAATGAGCTACCTTCCTGGAGGTAAATCTAATCGAAACAAACAAGTCCACGAGGGGGGACTGCTGTCCTGTACGTCACTTCCTGCTTCTTCTCGAAAACAAATCCCTGAGAGGATTTTCATGGCGGGAGTTACAAAAAGCTGTACACGTCAAAATCATGTTGTGTGGTGAAAAAACACATGGGACCATATTGGCTGTTGATTTTTCATTAATAATATACCAAAAATCATCCGTTTGACGACACTTGACCTTTAAAGTGGTAGGAGTACACATTTGGATGCCAATAAAATGCATCTAAGCAGCAGCCTCTGCTGCTCCATCTACTTTCCGACTGTTCTTCCGAGAATCAAAGCTCCAATTTCACTGGCTATTAGACAGGTTTTCCAGTGTTTGTGCAAACTCTGATGTTCAATACCGCTGCAAACATCATGGAAACTCAGAGAGGTGTGCCATTTAAAATGTGGGACTCAAGCATATTTACATAATAGTTAATTAATATCATAGTTCAAATCACACCTGCATAAAAACAAAGAGAAAATTTGGTTTCCTAGCTAAAGTACAGGATTTATTTTGAGTGCACTCATTGTGGACTCACTCTTGTCTCACTAGGCCTTCAAGAAAGTCTGCATCTGATCACAATAATAGGTAGCACAGTGATACTTAAAGCCCGCGTGTCATCCCTATAAACATTCTAAAATAGATATTGGAATGAAAAATACATAACATTATACACTTCAATGTCTATACAAAAAAAAAAAAAAAATGTGAGCGGAGAGCGCATCATCCATGCGGAAAGTTGCAGAAGTGTCATTCTACGATTTCCAAGTGGTCGCCATATTGGCTGCGTCCTCCGTCTGTGATGTCACCCGGACATTTGCAAATGAAAACACGCGGTGCACCCTAACTATGGGAGACAAACGCGCCCCGTCTGACACGGAAGCTCTTTTCGAAAAGGAGAACACCACACAACCGAGTGAAGTTACCGGGGCAATATTACACTATTGTTTCGAGCCCTCAGGGCAATATTACACTATTGTTTCGAGCCATATTCAGATGATATGCGACCACGGCCAAACCTCATCCCTGTCCGATCCACTTTCGCGGTGGAGATGAGCCAACGCGGCGACGCTCAGCCTTCACAGAAGCAGTGACCGCCGAACGCGGCGCCTCAGCCAGTGTGGGTGGTGGCATATAAGGAGGATGTGGAGCTGAGCATGCTGCTTTTAGGCGTATGTTCAAAGCTGCCGCAGTACTTGTCGAACACTGTCGAGCTGGGGCGCATTACTCCCTACCTCTGCACCCGTGCAATCCATTTTTCACAACGAACCGAGTCTCTTGGAAACTTATGAAGGCTAAATCCATTCTCCTGAGTGTTCAAGCAATGTCCAGCAATGCAATGAGCCGGTATTTTGGCTAGCACGAAGGAACAACGAGCTACCTTCCCGGAGGTAAAACTAATGGAAACAAACGAGTCCACTAGGGGGGGCCTCTGTCCTGTATGTCACTTCCTGCTTCTTCTCAAAAACAAATCCCTCGAGATGATTTTCATGGCGGGAGTTACAAAAAGCTGTATACGTCAAAATCATGTTTTGTGGTAAAAAAAAAAAAACACATGGGACCATATTCGCTGTGGATTTTTCATTAATAATATTACAAAAATCATCCATTTAATGACACTTGACCTTTAAATATGATTACAAGTGCAGCAAACAATTTTCCAACCACCCATGTTAACGGGGAAAAGCATGTGCATTTATCATAACAATATATCGTATAAACTTTCTGAAAATATATTTGTTGGCATAACTATAGGAGGATCTCAGACCAGTTTGGGACCAAATCCCATTCTCTACATTCAGACTATTACTTCACCATTGTGATGCTTGTAACGTCACAAGAGCAACATTAATATTTGTTGTTTTGACCTCAACAGTAAGGGTCTAGTTTAATAAAATCACCAAAAAGAAGGTTTTGCACATTAGGTAGCACTGATATTTTTCACTATGGAACGTTTTGGAATACACAGCAAGTGCAAAATAACGTTTGAAGTGATGGATTTGGAAGTGTCAGTGGAAGATACAAACACAAAAAATTAAAAAGATCACACCCATAATTTTGGGGAAGCCGCATAAAAGCCTTGTGTCCCATCTGTATGGCTTTTTGGTCTACAGTGGTCATTGCTTTTATAGTTAAGTTATTGTCACTTGGGATTTCCTGGGTTGTTTTCTACTTTCAATGTTATTTTGGTGTGTCACGTTCAGTTTTTAATAGCTCTTGTTTTGCTTCCTTTGCCAGATGTCACTTCAGGTGCTTCTAATTTTGGTTTGTTAGTTATGATATTTAACCCCTGGGTTTCCACTCTTTTAGTTTCCAGAACGTTACTCCAATTAATTCTTCCTATCCAGCATTCCGATCCATGTTTTGACCTTGTGTAGGACTGTGCTCGTTTTTTGAACCTCATCCTTGGCTCATGTTTTTTTATACTGTTGCCTGGTTGAATTGACTACTTGGTTTCCAAACCATGCTCATAATATACTGCCCAAGTTTTCCTCTTGTTTCTTGGTTTTGTATCCTTCCCGATCTGTGTCAGGAACTGTATTTTCCTGGTCAGATATGGACACAGCAGATACACATGTGGTACAAGTGGCTATGAGGAATTAGGGACAAAAACTTGCTCAACAAGAGGAGAAACTTGGATGTTTTTTCTTGGGATTCACAGAACTGGAAAAGAGACAGGACTTGATTATGTTTAATCTAGATTCACAGCTGAATATGTTTGGTAAGAAGCTGGAGGATCTGAATCTTAATGCAACTTTGGCAAACCCCACTCCCGAACCACTTGCTGGTTTGGTTCCCACAACACCGCCTCGAGTCATGACTGCTTACAATCTTCTACAGTTATCTCAGCCCCAGGATTTGACAGGTGAAATGGGGAATGCTAGGCCATTTTTGAAGCAATGTGAACTGGATTTTGAGTTACATGGTTGTGCTTTCCCCACAGATTGTTCCAAAGTAGCGTTCATTATTTCTCACCTGTGCGACCTAATGCTGAATGGAGCTGCCTTTCTCTCACTTGTGCCTCACCAGAGCAGATTTATAGCATATATTGTGAGGAAAAGAAGCGGCGAGAGTGCTAATTTAGCTGAGGCAAGGCAGACGCAAGGTGTCTGATTACGCAATCGATCTTTGAAACTTGGCTGCAGAGAAGTACTGGAACAATGCTACCTTAACCATTGCATTTTTTTCAAGAACTTTCTGATGGTGTGAAGAATCACCTGATAACCACTGATATTTCCAACAAGTTGGACAATTTGATAGCTCTGGCTATCAAGGTCAATAAGATGATAGAGGGGATACGCTATTCCCACACCTCTCAATATCCTGGAGAGGTTTAAACCATTCTGTTGATCTTCCCAACCGTCCTCACTTTCCCTCACCTGGCTTCGTCTCACCACCGGTGTGTCCAGTACAACCCATGGAATTGGAAGTCACAAGGATCTCTCAAAATCAATGCCTACAGAGACTACAAGATGGTCGCTGTTTCTATATCGGTAAACTGGGACACAGAGGGTTAGGGTTGCTGCCATATGAAAGGCTTAAAGTATAGTAGCATCAAGACACAAAGCATAATTTTTCAATAATCCTGCCCATTTCAAACTCTAAGATTAATTTAAATCAGACATTACTGCTTAAATTACCCCTGTACACATTGACTCTGTTTCCGAAGCCAGTCTAATTAACCTCTCATTTGCCAGGCGCTTGGGCCTGAGACAGCTCCGTCCCCCTCAGGTCCCTGGAAGTTTGTCCTTTGGACAGGATTACTCACTACACCCAGTCTGTTACCAATATGCAAACCTAACAGATTAGTTTTTAAATTTTTACCTCCATGTCACCAAGAGGCCCCGTAGCTCAGTGGTTAGAGCACTGGTTTGGTAGACCAGGGGTTGTAGGTTCATATCCCACTGGGGCCTCCACTCCCTGAGAAGGGTTGCATTAGGAAGGGCATCCTGCGTTTAAAAAAAAAAAATGTGCCAAACATATATGTGTGTTCATCTGAGATGACATGCTGTGGTGACCCCAAAAGGGACAAGCTGAAAGAAACTTACTTTACTTCCATGTCACCAAGGCATTTTAAGTAACCCCTGGTTAAAGAAACATAACCATCTTAATTGGGTAACCAGCTATATCCTCCCTCAGGGGGTAAAATGTTACAAATGCTGCCGGTAATAAACTGCCAAAGTTTGCCTGTTACCGGCTGTGTCTTGAACTTTGTGTCCTACAACCAATTATCTGGACTTCGTTTTATTAAATGAAAGTGGTTAACAGAAAGTAGTAGTCACATTTTAAATGAGGCAACACCAGCAAATTTTAATTTTTTGAACAAGTGTCAAATAGGGAAAAAAGGTGGTGGTATTGCTATTTTTAAATCATTATTTCAATGTAAGGAAATTATACTGGATGATTTTTGCTCTTTTGAACATCTGAGTTTTTTAGTTAAAGGTACCCAAAGGTTATTGTTTTAATAATTTATACACCTCCAAGACACAATAGAAAATTTATGGAGGAACTGCTGTCAGTAATTTTTACTGACTACAACTATTTTGTCATAACAGGGTACTTGCCATACTGGAGACATTTAACCCCTCTCAACATATTAATAATCCAACTTACATTCAAGGTCACATCTTAGATTTGATCATCTTGAAGAAAATGCAATGAGTTTGCCCGTTATTTTTGTGAAAAAACACAATCCATCAGGTTAAAATTTTGCAACAAATCAGAACTATAATAAAATGATTTTACATCTGAAGCCACCCAAGGAAAGCTCTATGACCATGTCAGAATTTGATAGGGTTGACCAAAAAACTGAAGAGAAAACTGTTCAGCAGCTGAAACCATCCTTGAACTGTCTTGACTCAATACCAACTTTTTTAGAACTATTGTGAAATCAGGGCTAGCTGATTTGCAACAAATAATCAATTGCTCACTTTAGTCTGGCGAGTTCCCGAAAGCTCTTAAAGTAGCTGCTGTTAAGCCTCTCAGAGCACTGGAAGCTTGGTGTTAGCAAGATATAGACCCATCTCTAATCTCGCTTTCATAGTCAAGATTTCTTGACTTTAAATTGACTTTTTAACAAATTTTAATCAGGTTACTGAACTTATCACATTACAGAATCTGCTCTTATCAAAGTTTAAATGATATAAGGGTGAATACTGACTCAGGAAAGGTGCCAATTTTTATCTTGTTAGATCTCAGTGTGTCTTTTCATACCGTAGATCACAATATACTGCTAAACAGGTTGGAAGTGTGGGTAGGACTAAATGGTTCAGGACCTACCTGGAGGAAAAGAGCTTCTTTTGGACCATTGGAAGTGATCAATCTCAACAAATGACAATGACATATGGGGTCCCTCAAGGATCAGTTATTGGACCCCTTCTGTTCAGCCAGTCTTTGCTACGCTTGGGTCAAACTTTCCTGAACTTTAGTTTTAACTATCAGCTATGCAGATGACACACAGTTATATTAGCAGTGTCTCCAAATGACCACAGTTCAATTGAAGTGTTGTGGCACTGTCTAAAGCAGATAAATAACTGGATGAGCCAAATGTTTCTTGAACTAAACCACAACAAAATCTTTTCGGGAATATAGAAAAAAGGATTCCTGTTCGTAAATACCTGGACTCACTATCTTTAAAAAGCAAAGACCAAGTCCAAAACCTTGGTGTTCTGATACATTCCGACCTGACCTTCAACAGTCATATCAAATTGATCATTAAAACTGCCTTTTACCATTTGATAAACATATCTAGAGTAAAGGCTTGCATGAGTCAAGGAAACTTGTGGAAGCTTTAATGCTTTAATCTCAAGTAGAGTTGACTATTGTAATCGTCTTGACTGGGCTCCCCAAAAAGAGTATTAAACAGCTGCAGCTGGTTCAGAATGCTGCACCTCGTGTTGTGACCACAACAAAGCGGTCAGAACATATAACTTCAATTCTAAAGTCTTTACACTGGCTTCCATTCAGTTTTAGAAAAGATTTTAAAGTTGTGATACTGGTCTATAAATCACTAAATGGTTTAGGTCACGAAGACATGAAACAAATGCTAATGGAATACAAACCCACTTGGGCTCTGAGATCGACTGATTCAGGTCTAATGGTGGAGTGCAGAGTCCAAAGCAAACATGGTGCATTTGCTCCATTTGTTGCATGGAGCATTTAGGTATTATGCAGCAAAAAAAAAAAAAAAAAAAGGAATAATTGGCCAACAGAGGTGACATCAGCCCCAAGTGTGAGTGTTTTGAAATCCAGATTAAAAGGTGTTCTTTTCCCTCTTGTATTTTAAAGTACTTCAACTTTTTAATATTTCTTGCACAAGAAGCTATTTCGATTGTACTTTTCAAATGTTTTTATTTATGTATTTGAATGCTTTTGAACATGTAAAGTGCATTGAGTTACATTGTGTATGAATTGTGGCATACAAATAAATTTGTTTTGCTTTGTCAGTAACAGAACAAAAACATGGAAGGATCTAAAGGACATTTTTTAAAAACTATTTTAATTGATTAAACATGCTAAAACCGAACCATAAAGCAATTGTTTATTTCTTATATATGTCAAGAGTAGAACACGAGGTTGGACCCAAAGTGCACAGCTCTGGAGACAAGTAACAGTTTACGGTCAAAGACAAAGCAGGGTCTAGTATACCAGAAGTAATTTACGTAATCAAGGAACTGTGGGAAAGTGACACTGAGGTACAACAATCGGGCAAAGGACATGGTGTAACACGTGGCAATATATACAAGTAATTATCAATATAAATGATGCACAGGAGGGGAGGCTGCTCCCAGGAACAGGTGTGCACGAGGCAGGGAAAAGATCACACCAATGACAGTACCCCGACCCTTCACCACTAATGGCCCCGGTGCCTCAGGATGCGCACCATGGAAAACCTTGATGAACAAAGGGTTAATGATGATCTGAAGAGAGATCCAAGACCGCTCCTCAGGAACATAGCCCTCCCAATCTATGAGACACTGCACCCCCGTCTCCGTTCAGCACAAATATAATTACCACCAAACCGAGAAGACCAGACCCCCTCTGCAGTCCGGTGGATAGTCATTGCAGGGTTCTGTGTCTTGTACTTCTTCTCCATGAAAAAAAATGGCTCCAAGTGGGCACAATGAGATGCGAATGATTCTGGTTCCCAGTGAATCCTTCACGTACCCCTTCATGGCTTGGTCCTCTGGGCCTGGCCTGAAAGTGATAACAGCCTTTCCCGAGGTGGTATGGTTCTGGGGAGCAAGTCAATTACACAGTCATAATTTCTGTGGGCGGAAGGGACTTTATTCAGGTCATGATAACAGGAAGGTGCCAGTGACAAGTCTGAATCCTCTTCCCTTAAAGACATTTTTGATATCAGTGTTTGGGGACTTGAAACAGGTCCAGGCACAATTATTCTCCCATGCCATATCTTGCCCAGAGAACCAGTCGATATGGGCGTGGTGTAGTTTCAGCCACAAATTTCGCAAAATTATGTCATGATTTGTGGTGTCACAAATGTTGAAGCCTATGTGCTGTGTGTGCATCTTTAAAAGTCAACGTGAGCCTTTGGGTGCAGTGAGTTATTTTACCCAGACAACCACCATCAGCAGATTATGTGTTGCGAGGTTGCTGGGCCTCAAAGGTTCTGAGGCCCATGTGCCTGACGGGGAGCGTGTTCAGGAGGTTGGCATAAGAACCCGAGTCAATGAACTCTGTTGTGTCCATTTGCTGGTCTGGGGAGATGTAGTGTTACTTGTGCTAGTGGCAGGGTCTGGTATTGAGCTCAAGAATCACCAATGACAGAGCATTTTTAGGGGTACCAGCGGCTTTGACATGGCAGTGAACAATGATGTGGTCCAACTGCCCACAGTGGAATCATCGTCTTACCCTCTGCCAATGTAGATGTTTCTCTGGAGAAAGGCGGAAGCGACTCAGGTTCATGGGTTCCTCCATGATGGGGGCAGTGAGTGGATTGAGGCCGTTGTCCCCGATGCGTCGTGATGTATTCCTCCACCTGGCTTTGTCTTGTTCCTGATCTATGAGCCTCTTGTCGATTCTCAGAGCAAGAGTTGAGTCCAGGGTCATGGGCAGATCGAGCGGAACCAACTGATCTTTGATGGCGGGGGATAGCCCCTGTAAAAAAATGCATCTAGTAGCGGCCTATTACACTGGCTCTCAGCTGCTTGAATGCAGAACTCCATAGCGTAATCAGTGACCCTGTATGTCCCTTGCAGCAACGTAATCAAGGAATTAACCTGCCTCCTGCTTTGGATTGGCAAATTAGAACACTTAGTCCATTGTCTTCACGAACGATGATCATGACTGGCACGTGTCCGCGCCACGGCTCCTCACCGCTTGTCCATACTTCTGTACGTCACGTCAGGTAAAATATGATGAATGTGATTGAAGTGGGGCTCGCACTGCGTAATGAATGGCTTGACATTTTGACATTCCCCCAAGAACCGCTCGGGATGTGAGAGCAGTAAACAGACGGCCACATGTGTGGCTGGTACTGGCAAGGTGGCTGACTCGCAGGGGAATGGCAGTCCCATGTCTTCATCCGGTGTCGCACTGGTGACGTTTGTCTTCGGGTTCAAGTGAAACGAGGCATCAAAGTGTGATGCTACCTGCCTCAACAGGGAGTCTTTCTGGAGAGCTTCACTAGACGACGGAAAGCAGCAAGTTGTTCGTCCTGCTGTGCAATGCCTTGTCTCTGAGCCTGGAGGGCTTTGTAGACGGGATCTGAGTCCGCTGGGTTCATGTTATGGCCAAATAATTTTTCAAGGGCAGAACATAGGGTTAAACCCAAGATGCATGACTCTAGAGACAAGATACAGTTTGAGTAGAGATTTGTTCAGTCCATTGTTGGGACATAGGCAGGCAGTCTAAGAAAACAACAGTAGCAGAATCGTGAAGCATAAAGGCAAGGTCAAACACAAGGCAGGGTCTAGTATACCGGAAGTCATATGACCAAGGAACTGCAAGAACGTGATGCCGAGATACAACAATCTGGCAAAGGATATGGTGCAACAGGTGGCAAGATATACAACTAATCATCCATGTAAGGGAAGGGGAGGTAGGTGCTCCATGGAGCAGGTGCGCACGAGGCAGAAAGAAGACCGCATCCATGACAACATACAAGTGTCTAATAGTTATTTTGAAAAACGTCACAGTTTTTGTTTAAAAGTTAATGAGGGTGATAGTGGAGCATTTGGCAGATTTTTTTGCATGGCCACGGCCCTGTACCCCACTAAAATAGTTGTCCCGCTGCACTCAGCAAATACATAACTACAACAAATAATGTGTAGTAAGATGATCATTTTTGAAACAGTTACTTGAGGATGTGATGTAATGTTCACATATTGGACCTGGTTATAGAGCAAAGTGGAGGAAACCTTTGCTTCCGAAACAATTTATTACTGCAATGGCTGATATAAGTATTTATTCACTATTTTTCTCTTCTAAATATACAGTATTTGTGTTATCCATCTATGAGTAGGAGTAGTGGTCAGGGGTGTCGCACCAAGAGGATGGGGATGTTGCAAAACCACCAGTCTTGATACCAACACTTATCCACAGTTTTTGATTTAAAAAATTATGGTTGCAGGCTATGTGAAATGTTATGCTATCTTATGTTATGTTATGTTATGTTATGTTATGTTAGGTTATGTTGTGTTGGCCTATCCCATCAGCTGCAAAACAAGGATGGAAGGCTATAAATAGCCCGCGGGCCAAAGTTTGGACTGACATATGCTGATACATCATTATGTATTTTCTACATGACGAAGCTTTGAGTCTTACCTTGAATACCATATGCTTGAAAAGACGTCTTGTTGAATTTCCTTAAATTGACTTATCAAAATGAATTTTAATTGTTTCAGTTGTTGCATTTGTGAAGTTAAATGCAAAAGTTGTATTATGTTGCAATCAAAAACATACGGTTGATGACGGAAAACATCTAACTCATGGGGAAATACATAACATTTATAACCCTCATCTCACCCTAACAGAATCCCAGTCAGCCTCCTTAATGCCCATTGTCTTGCAGTTATAAAGAAAAACAACAACAAAAACAGAGCAATGCAATGGTAAAAATTTTCATGCCCGGACTGTGCAATGGCCCATTTCCTACTGGTCACTTTCCGACTTCACGACCAGATGAAGTGCAAACACTGCACATGCTTACTCGGTAACACAGGAAAAAAATAGTAGTCCACTTTAATGAATCAGATAAATAGCTGATTAACTAGTTCAGACTGCAATAGCATGCAACAGGTTCCAACTTAACATTTTCTGAGCAACTTATCCTCGCAAGGATTGCAGGAGTGCTGGAGCCAAACCCAGCAGTTTGACAGGATTTAAACTCCAGTCCTCAGAACTGTGAGGCCAATGCTCTACAGCTATTCCACCATGCCGCACAGATAATTCAAATGTACAATTTACTCAAAATTCAAACATAATATTAGGACTATTAATACAAACGGAGTTGCCTTGAGTATGAAAAAGTTGATTGGACATAAAAACAGATACAATAATAAAATAAAAAATTCAATCAGAATTAACAAATAATGTCAACAAAATAGAAATCCATCAATTATGAGCCGCTTTTCCTTACAAGAGTCATGGGAGTGCTGGAACCTATTCTGGATATCTTCCGGCAGGAGCTATGAATGCACACGTCACATTTTGAGGAAAAGAATGAGGGTCCACTGTGTAGGGTTATCTATTCTTGAGTTTCGACACTTTGAGAAGTGTTAGTTAAATGGTACCAACGACTCCATATGTATCCTCGTGAGTAATTATCAAGCATTCTCTTTTTCTTGACGAAAAAATGCATATTGTTGGAGTACACCAGCATGTTCAATACACATGCACAAGAATGAATTCAAGCACACACCCTCGTTTACTTCCCATGAGACCAATTACCCATTGATTCAATCACTGGAACTTCCACAGCTGTCAGTGCTTGCCACATTGTCATGAAAGAGTGATTCTATGCCTGTTGTACACATAAATATACATTTAATAAATAGGCAGTAACTAAACTGCCATGAGGACCATTTTTATGAAATCATTATCGCGGTGCAAAGCATGATGAATCAGATTCAAATTATTTGTGAACATTAGACACACATTTTCTAAATCCCAGCCCTAGTCGGAAGTGTATAGATCTGAAAATAATGAGAGATTTTGTTTACTGATTCTTCAAGAAAATCACAATACTTAGAACATAAACAATGTGAGAAGACTGTATATACTATAAAACAAGGCAGAGGTGAAAGTATGTTACATATCCAAAGCCATCAGTAAGTCTTTTAGCAGGTTACAGTTCAGTTTCAAATGCATCGATATGGGGTGGGCATAAAACTACATTAATGATTTGAATTGACTTTTTACAGACAAAACATCAACAGGCGTCAACACAAAACTTGCGAGTAAATGACACTGTCATGAATTAAAATTGCAAAATATGGCACTAAATGAATTTGCACACTTACCTTTGTGAACAGCAAAAGCGCGACAGTAATTGTGACTTTTGTTCTGCAGTTGATGATGTTTTCTCCCATCATGGTGCTACTTTTACCTTGATGAATTATTTAAATTCTGTAATTCCTATTCACCAAACCCAGTATTCCACAATCTTTATCAGTGTACAGGGTTTTGACTAGTGCAGGTATGTAGCTTAATTCCCATTTTACAAAGTCCAAAGACAAGATCCAAATTGATAAAGAAACACAGGGTTAGATTCACCATGACGAAAAACAGGCAAGATGACATGTCAACGGAAACGTTAATCATGAAAGCAATGAGCTGACACAGAGTGACAAAAACCAGGGAACTAAATCCAAAGAAATTGACGAGACAATGAGGCACAAAGGGACATGCGAAGCAGACCGGCTGACACTGGGTATAGAGCTGACGAGAAAAGGCGAACACAAAATCTAGCTAGTAGACAAGACATGAAAAAGGTACACAGGAACGAAAGGAATAACATGAAACAAAACACAATCCAATCAAAACAATGCAAATTAACAAACAATCAGATGACAGTGACCTCACGGCCCTTCTGTGGCTGGAGTTTAGAAACAGGACAGAGGAGGTTCTTAAAAGTGGTGCCATTTTCTCTGGCTCGATATAGTGGTGGTATAATGGTGTAGTGACCACACTGTCATGATCCTGCCGCTCCAGCACGAGTTATGCGGGTGCCCGCGCAGGTGCGCTGATTGGGAGGTGCACACCTGCGCCTCATGCAGCCTGATTATGCTGTGGATTTATATGACCGCGATGACAACTGGCCGGGGCCAGTTCGTTGATCTTGATGTCCCGTTCGTGTGCTCCGGTATCCCTGGTTGAACCTGTGTGTACCGACCTTCGTCCGTTCTCAGTTATATTAAGATATTAACTCAGGGAACAGTTGTGCAAATGGTGAGCGCATTGGCCTCTCAGTTCTGAGAACCGGGGTTCACATCCTTGCACCGCCTGTGTGGAGTTTACATGTTCTTCCCATGCCTGCGTTGGTTTCCTTGTGAGTGTGGCTGTTTATCTCTATGTGCCCTGCGATTGGCTGGCAACCAGTTCAGGGTGTACCATACCTCCTGCCATTGACAGCTGGGAAAGGCTCCAGCACTCCTGCAGCCCTTGTGAGAATAAGCGTCTAAGAAAATGGATGGATGGATGGATGGATGGATGGATGGATGGATGGATGGATGGAAAATAATAATACGTATATAGAGTGAAGAAAATAAGTATTTTGACACCCTGCTATATTGCAAGTTGTCACACTTAATAAATCATGGAGGGGTTTGAAATTTTCATCGTAGGTGCATGTCTACTGTGAGAGAGATAATCTAAAAAGAAAAATCCAGAAATCACAATGCATGATTTTTTTTAACTATTTATTTGTGTGATACAGCTGCACATAAGTATTTGAACACCTGAGAAAACCAATGTTAATATTTGGTACAGTAGCCTTTGCTTGCAATTACAGACGTCAAATGTTTCCTGGAGTTGTTCACCAAGTTTGCACACACTGCAGGAAGGATTTTGGCCCACTCCTCCACACAGATCTTCTCTAGATCAGACCGGTTTCCGGGCTGTCGCAGCGAAACACAGAGTTTCCGCTCCCTCCAAATATTTTCTTTTGGGTTTAGGTCTGAAAACTGGCTAGGCCATGCCAGATCCTTGAGATGCTTCTTACGGACCGACGCCTTGGTTTTCCGAGTTGTGTGCTTCGTGTCATTGTCATGTTGAAAGACCCAGCCACAACCCATCTTCAATGCTCTCACTGAAGGAAAGAGGTTTGTTCCCCAAAATCTCACAATACATGGCCTCAGTCATCCTCTCCTTAATACAGTGCAATCGTCCTGTCCCATGTGCAGAAAAACACCCCCAAGGCATGATGCTACCACCCCCATGCCTCACAGTAGGGATGGTGTTCGTGGGATGGAATTCATCCTTTGTCTTCCTCCAAACACGGTTAGTGGAATTATGACCAAAAAGTTCCATTTTGGTCTCATCTCACTACAAAACTTTCTCCATGACTCCTCTGTATCATCCAAATGGTCATTGCCAAACTTAAGACAGGCCTTGACATGTGTTGGTTTAAGCAGGGGAACCTTCCGTGCCATGCATGATATCAAACACTGACGTCTTAGTGTATTAACAACAGTCACCTTGGAAACAGTGCTCATTTCAGGTCATTGACCACGTCTTGTCGTCTAGTCCTAGGCTGATTCCTCACCTTTCTAAGAATCATTGAGACCCCACGAGGTGATATCTTGCATGGGGCTCCACTCCGATTGAGATTGACTGTCATGTTCAGCTTCTTCCATTTTCTAATGATTGCTCCAACAGTGGACCTTTTTTCACCAAGCTGCTTGGCAATTTCTTCATTGCATTTTCCAGCCGTGTGGAGTTGTACAATTTTGTCTCTGGTGTCTTTGGACAGCTCTTTGGTCTTGGCCATATTACAAGTTTGAGTCTTACTGATTGTATGGGGTAGACAGGTGTCTTTATGCAGCTAACGACCTCACACAGGTCCATCTGATTCAGGATAATACATGGTCTTTGAGGGTCAGAATTCTAGCTGATCGACAGGTGTTCAAATACTTATTTGAATCTGTATCACACAAATAAATTATTAAAAAATCATACATTATGATTTCTCAATTTTTCTTTTTAGATTATCTCCCTCACAGTGAACATGCACCTACGATGAAAATTTAAAACTCCTCCATGATTTCTAAGCAAAGAACTTGCAACATAGCAGGGTGTTGAAATACTTATTTTCTTCACTGTATGTATAATAAAACTTGGTTTATTCATCATTGTCATAATAGTCTGGCGGGATCAAGAACAAGATCAGGTTGGTTAGCTGAATACTCTCATCATCATGGGTAGCATGATTTGTTCACAGCAAAGGATACATCTGAGCCATTTTAGTCTCTTTGGATGAGAATGCTGTTGCTAGAAATGCTAGAAATTAAAATAGATGAGATGAGTGTTTTGTATTCGGCAAACAGACTCATCCAAATGCCCTACATGGAGTCATCTTACTGTTGGGGACTCTAAGGTCTTCTATAGCCCTGGTCAGACTGCTGTCAGCAGCAGTATTGTTCGGGATGAAGGTGCAACATTACACCCCGAAGAGAGTACACCACCTTTTTCAGGCAGGAGCATCTCTACGACTATTTAGTTTTTGAAATGCCATTAATGAAGTGGCTATGAGATGTTCATGCACAGCCTCAAAACCACTTTGAGTCCAGTTTCCCAATTTTTGGACATTTTCGTGGAAGTAGTTGATTCTGTCCACGTTTTGTTGGTTGTACACCCCCAATACAGGAAGGATTTGAATCCAGTTGCCACTTGTCAATCACTTCAAACAAGTCAATTTATAGTCACTTGGAACACCACGAGGAACACCCATGGCGTCAATGTATTTTGGATCGTTTTGTCCTTGCCATTCAGCTGCTCTCTTTTGTCGACACCAGTGTTCGGTTAAAACTGGATCTCATGTCATGTCATTATCCAAACCGCTTATCCTCACAAGGGTTGCAGGAAAGCTGGAGTATATCCCAGCTAACTTTGGGTGAAAAGCGGACTACACCCTGAACTGGTTGCCATTCAGTCGCAGGGCAGATATCGACACTATCACTGAGCAGGAATCGATCTCACCCTGCCTGCACCAAAGATAGGCGTGTGTAAAACTGGATGTACAGTAGATGTTAATTCATAAACAGACATAGGATAAATAGATGATGGCAAGAATAAGGTTGTCAAAGCACAATAACCTGTTACATTTTTGGGCAATTTGTCAAAAAGCCTGTGACCACTGCATCACCACAAGATGGCTCTATGCGACAATGGCTTAAATGAACTGTCAGTCACAAAAATGGTTTTACACAACAATGCTAATAAATTTCCCAATTTGTTTCCAGTTCCTGTCAAATAGACCCACGTGGAATAAATCAGTGCTACGTCATTAGAAAACAGTAATTTTTGTTTTATAAAAGAAGTTAATGGATACACAGAGTCCCATTTTTTTGCATTCATTATCTGGTATCGCTTTGCTCATTAATTCCAAGGTACAATTATCAGATAATAATGCGGGAATGACTTGCAGCAATGGTATTGAACTCATGCACACTACACAATCCTTTCTGGCGTATTGTGTATGTGTACAGGTGGTCCCCATAGGTACCACACTAATGAAAAGTAAGAAAAGTAAAATAGTTCCATCCCATCTCTATCCCTCTGTCTGGCCAACCTATAGAGATCCTTTTCTCCTTCTTTCGTGTCCAACCTGGTGTACATGTCATCATATGCCTCTTGTTCAGCTTTCACCACCTCTACCTTTTCCCTACGTTGCATCTCAGTTTATTCCTTTCACCTCTTCTCAGTCCTCTCAGTGTCCCAAATTCTTTGCTAACCTCTTTCCTTGTATGACTTCCTGTATTTTGGGTTTCCACCGCGAAGTCTCCTTTTCCCCTTTCCTACCAGAAGACACACCAAGTACTCTCCTGCTTGTCTCTCTGATCACCTTGGGTGTAGTAGTCCAGTGTTCTGGGAGCTCCTCCTGTCCATTTAGAGCAGGGATGCTCAATGCGTCGATCGCGAGGCAGTCTTGGTCGATCGCAACGGCGTGCTGACAACAAAAACAACCACAAAAGACGGCTGTATTTTTCTGACCTTTAGCTCACCGCACATGTGCAAACAACGACAGTACAGGAAAACACGCTAGTCAGGGAATTCCCCCCTATTTTATGCCCTCATTTAAGAAATCTTATCAAACATGAGTATGGATGCTGGAGTAAAGAAGACAATAATGTGAAGAATGTGAGACAGACTTTTTTTTTCACAATGTCATTTTCGACGTGCGTTTGCCTCATCTGCCAGTGTAGTGAAATGTGTTGCAGGATTTTCGAACTGTTTATAGAAAATACAACACTGACATTCCGCTGAAAAGCAAGCTGAGAATGAGAAAAGTGAACCAACTAAAATCCCAATAAGCCGCACAGCAGTCACTTTTCACACAATATAGTTGAACAGCGAAAGCCACCACCAGGAGAACAGTGACATGGTGCTGTGAAGCCATGGCTGATGTGTGGAAGGACTTCGGAGATGTTGAGTGTTTCTCACTGCAGTTGGACGAATCCACTGACGTAACTGACACAGCCCAGGTGTGCATTTTCATTCGGGTGGTGTTGCGTGACCATCAACGTGAACTCAGATAGTTACAAAAATGTTTATGGTTCACTATGTAGTGTTGTGCAATTTTGACTATTGCAGTTATGCAAGGCACACAAACATACATTTACACATAAAGAATCCTCAATATACTTTAAAATAAATGTTTTGCATTTTTGTAGTGGGTATATCTTTGCGACTTGGTCATTCTATTTTATTGTTGGTCGTTCTAAAAAATAAAATAAAATATGTCCAGGGTTACCAGGGTCATAAAGCCCCTGACCGCTTAACTCCTTGCGTCATTAGGACATCAAACCATCCCCTCGAGTGCAAGGAAGCAACGGCTTCACGGGGCCAATTCACCACATGGCATAGCATTTTGAATTTAGAACAAATTGGAATTTAATGAGCATCTCAAAATTTATTGTTTTTCTCTCCAAAGATGTAAAGTATATGCTTAATTAATTCACAGATTTGCTCACCTCACTTTGTCGAAAGCACCTTCATTTGTCTTACAATTTGAACTTTATAATCTCTAGAGGTGCAAAAATCAAGCGACAACTAATTGTTTAGAGACCAAGTTAAACTTAAAATTGTCCAAATCTTCAGAATTTCACCCTCTCAACAATAAATATGAAAAATTGTCTTGTCATACTAAATCATCACATATTATAATAATTAAGCAGACATGTTTGTTTTTCGTCGTAGAAAGATTTATAAACATCTTTAACTTTGGAAAACAATTAACATTTTTATTTTCTGACATGTTATGGACCAAAGGAGGTATGAAATCATATTTCACATGTTTATATATTTATCTGCTGTCACTTTGAAATAATATCCCATTTTTTAGTCAGTACAGCGGGCGACTGCTTAGAGTGTTGATCTCAGTTCTGAGGACCCATGGGTTTTCTTGTGTCACTCAAGTTTCTTCCCAAATCTCAAAGACATGTAGACTCTAAATCGCCCTTAGGTGTAATTGCGATTGGCAGGCACCAAGTTCATAGTCTACCCCACCTCCTGCCTGAAGATGACTGGGATAGACACCAACACTCCAGTGACCCTTGTGAGGATAAGCAGCTCAGATAATGGATGGATGTCTGGATAAAAGCATGGACAATTAAACATTTTCAAATGAATCATCGATTATTAAAATAAATATATATAAATTAAAAAAAAAAAATATATATATATATATAATAAAAATAAATATATAAAAGCTGTAATATTTTCCTTTATTATTGTCCGCATAGCATAATTCAGTTAGCTTCCCTTTCAAGATAGTTTTTCTCCCCAGATGTGAGTTAGGCAACAGAGACAAGATTTCTGCAAAGAACCACATCTCAGTCTTTTCCCACCAAAGTAATTTATTTTGAGGAAAATTTTGGCAAGGCATGCTCACTGTCTGAATAGTACAAATTGATGATGAAAAATGGACAGTGCCAGATTTTCAGATAGGGAAAAGGCAGTATCACATTACTATCTGTTTGGCTGCATCAGATATTTTTGGGACATGGCCAAACAGATGTGCCACTGGAATCAGTGAGCACATGAGAAATTCTTCAAGGGAAGACAGTCATTTATTTTACCTCTCCCTTCAGACAAGGAAAGTAAGAGACTGTGCAAGAAAATGTGTTATATGTTGAAGAAATCTGTTAACGCATTTTGAATCATCATTTTTTCATTGACAAACTTTCAGCTGATATCTTTCTGTTAACTATCTACTGGTTATCCACAGTGGCACTAGCTTTAGCAGGAATGGCCACACTTCCCTTTTCCCAGCCACTTCATCCAGCTCCTACAGGGAGATATTGAGGCTTTCCCAGGCCAGCTAAGAGATTTAGACCCTCCACTGTGTCCTGGGTCATCCCATGGGTCTTTTACCGCTGAAATGTGCCCAGAGCACCTCACCAGGGTGGCGTCTAAAATACATTCAAATCTGATTCCCCAGCCACCTCATCTGTCTCCTCTCAATGATGACCAAGCTTCTCATGCTATCACACACTTATCTATATAGATTTTACATCTTACACATCTGATAAGGAATAGTTCCTGAAAATAGAAATGTCTTTTGTTGTTGCTATGTTGTTCCTTGTTCTTTGTTTGGAATGTCGTACCAAGGCAGCACCAACTGCAGGAGAATAATTCCTTGTCTGTTTTTGCACACTTGGCCATTTAAGCTGATTCTGATTCTGATCTCTAATGGAGCGGGCCGACATCCTGCAGAGGAAACACTTTTTTCGGTCGCTTGTATCCAGGATCTTGTTCTTTCAGTCATGATCCATGGTTCGTGACCATCAGTGAGAGTAGAAACGTTGATTGACCGTTAAGTAGAGCGTTTCACCTTTTGGGCATAGCACCCATTTTACCACAACAGACCGATGCAAAGTCCGCATCATGGTAGACCCTGCTCCGATCCGCCTGTCGCTATCATGTTCCATTCTTCCCTCACTCGTGAACAAGACCCCAAGTTACTTGAACTCCTCCCTAATCTGGAGAGAGCACGCCACCCTTTTTCGACTGAGGACAATAGTCTTTGATTTGGAAGTGCTGATTATTATTCCACCCCCATTCACACTCAGATGCGAACCACTCCGGTGAGATTTAGAGGTCAGGCTTGATGAAGCCAACAGAGCCAGGTCATCTGCAATAAACAGAGATGAAATACTTGGGCTACCAAATCGGATCCCCTTTACACCTCGATTGCACCTAAAGATTCTGTCCATAAAAGTGATGAATAGAATCAGTGACAAAGGGCAGCCATGGCAGAGTCCAACCCTCACCAGAAATGAGTCCGTCTCACTGCCGCCTCCCTCAGAACATGACCAAAGTTCTGTCAGACCTGGGAGTTGAAACTCCTTCTGACAGGGGATTCTGCCAGCCATTCCTAGCAGACCCTCACAGTATGTTTAGGCCTCCCACGTCGAACCAGCATCTTCCTCACCTTCGGAGCCAACTCATGATCGGGTGGTGATCAGTTGACAGCTCTTTCCCTCTCTTCACCTAAGTCTCCAAGACCTGCGCCTGCAAGTTCAATGATACAACCACAAAGTCGCTCATCAAACTGTTACCAAGGATGTCCTGTTGGTGAGTGCACATGTGGACACCCTGAAGCTAGAACATGTTTGTTACGGACAATCTGTGCTGTGCACAGAAGTCCATAACAGAACAAAGCCTGGGTTCTGATCAGGAACGTGGGGTAGGGGGGAGTGATTGAAAGTATAACATACAGCTATTCAGTTTGTGGCATTTTGCAATGTGATTCAACGAGTGAGGGATGACTGGTTGCTACATCCAATGGCACAATTCACATATGAACTGTAAAAAATGAAAATGAGTAGTCACTGGGTTCTTTTAGGCGATGTTGAATGAACATTTTGGCAGCACATAGAACTTTCTCTAACAATGACCTGCTGCTAAGGCACCCACTCTCCTGCCTAGTTTACCTTAGACTGGCCTTCTCCGCTCTTAAAGGGGTATGCTCATAATTACAGATGTTACAGTACTTATGCAGCCCACCATGGTTAAAATGCACCACCCACCACCGGTGGTTAGCAACACAGTCTGGGCATAGTAGAGCAAAGATGAGCGAGACATGCGGCTTATGTTTACTCTCGATGGTAAAAGTAAAAACAATAAATGCTGCTGCTTTGAGATGCCATGAATGTTGGAATATGTGAATAATAGAAGAAAAAGTGGTAAAACTGGATGAGATTTTCTCTTTTTTGAGTGAAAAAGGTCATGTCTGAAGCCAAAGTAGAAAGTGCAGGATGAGATGGTGTATAATGTTAAAATTCTACCTTGGCACAGCCTGATCGAGGATAAAAGCACAGACAATACAACATAACATGAACCTTAAAACTGTTTGGGAGCATCGTCCAGCTTTCAACATGCATTGTCAAAGATATTCTGCTAGCAATAATTCAGTTTTACACCAAGAAAAACAGACAGGGATATCAATTCTGGATTAAAACACATTTAAAGAAGGTTGGAAGTGACCTTTCAAATTTATAGTTCATAGTTGGCTTGGTTTGGTTAGCAATGTATTTTTTCCGTTTGTTGACATTTTCATTGTAAGTTTGCAAAAACACAAAATTGTTCTTAAAATGTTCACAGTGGTCAAAGAGAGTGCTAATGGGCTCAGTGTGTTTTCTCAGAGAGGTTAAAAATGAGAGGAAACGTTCCCCACACCTGGTTGGCGCCTCTCACTGTGGGCAACTCCAGAATAGAAGAGAGTCCAACCCCTCTTAAGAAGTCAAATACCAGAGCCCAAGCGTTGCGTGGAGGTGAGACCAACTATATGTAGTCAGAACTTCTTGACCTCACACACCTGCTTGGGCTCCTTCTCTGCAGAGAAGTGACATTCCACATCCCGAGAGCCTGCTTCTATTGCTGCTTTGGCCACGGCCCAGCTCGGATTGCACCAAATCCCCTCCCACAGGTGTTGAGCCAATGGGAAGGTGAAAACATGTCACCCTTCTGGGCTGTGCCTGGCTGGGCCACATGGGCACTGGCCTGGCCATGAGGTGCTCACCTTCGAGCCCCACCGCCAGGGCTGGCTCTGGAGGGGAACCCTGGTGACCCAAGGGAAAGTTCAATCATTTATATCAGTCATCATCGGGATCTTTTTGCCATGGTTTGTCAAGTCCCTCACCTAGGACCTATATGTCAATTTAGCTCCTAGGATTAATGGAAAACACAAACCCCTCCACCACAATAAAGAGACGGCATTCTGGAGGGGCGATGTCTTACTGTGCTTTACTCATGCTAAATTATCTACTGGCAAAATTCATTGATTGAATGAGCCATTTACATACACAAGGGTTCATAAGGCTTTAAATTTATTGTTCTAAAGTGGGATTTGGAATCTTGAATAATTGACATTCATATGAATGTTAATTATAATGATCTATTATCTATTATCTGTTAATGTAACTATGATTATGCCAATAAGGTGTGTTGTTACTGTTCTATTCCTCATTAGGGGGAATTTTAATAACAGAATATGTTGTGGTTTTCAATAGTTCCGTTTAAAGTATACAATAGCTCAATAGCTAGAACAAGCACTTTATTTCCTATGTGATTTCAGAACATTTTTACCTTGGGGAGATTTATATAATAAATGTGTTTCATAAATTCCCTCTAAATAGCAAACTGTGCGTGTGTGCTTTTCTATAGCACATGCTCACTCATGTGTGGATTCCCTAATTAGTTTATGTGTGTATTTGAGTCTGTGCGCATGTGTAGGTGTTTGTGCGTGTGTGTGTTAGTGTATGCACACATGTGTCAAGGACCCCGGAGGATGCTGTTTTCTTCATTTGTGGTGACAAATAGGCAGCCTTTGGAGAAAGGGCGATGTGCTGTGCTGCAGTTGACCCCTGACATCTCATTTGGACCTGATATATGGGCACAGTCACAGCATGCTGTTTCCCATCTGAAGAAATGACCAGGAAGCATTCAGTCTGACCACCAGAGAGCTACTCCAGCTGCACATGACTGACTGGATAGATGTAAGCATGTGCTATACAAGGAACAGCATGCTGCTCTTTTTTAATTCATACTGGATTGTATGTCATACAGGATCCATGCATGTCTGGATTCCATTGTATTACATAATTCAATTTAGTTTTGTTTTCTTCAGTTAACTCTACTTAGGGTATGATGCCCAACAAATCAGGGGCACATCAAGGATCAGAGGTTAAGGGTGCTGGGATTCATTAGAAAGCTGCTCCAAATCAGCAGCCCCATCAGTGGGCTAGAAAAGACAATGGGGGTGCGTAATGGGTGGGGGGATTCACACTTTTTGCCCCTCATAAATTGTGTGGACACAGTTATGCCAGAATTGGCAGAAGACCCAAAAAAAAAGTACTGGTATTGTCATGAACCAACAGATGCAAATCCCAAATGCAGGACTTCAAGGCAGAGACATAATTTTCAATGTGGTTTATTCCGGAAACTGGGTCAAGTCAAGTCAGAGGCACAGAAATGCTAGGCTAGGCAGGATCCAAAAGACATACAGCAAGGTCCGATGACGATGGGGCAAACTAACAAACTCAACAGGACAGGATCAAACAAAAGGGCACATACCGCTGTGACTCAGGATACTCTAAGTTACGCATAGAAGCGGAGAGTCTCACAGGCAGTGAATGCAACTCACTACCACAAAGCAATGAACTGGCAAATGCCAGTGACAAAACTCCAACTGAAATACTTGGTCTAATCACAGTGCCTCATGTGAAACAGCTGTGACTGGCGACAGATGTCATGGCCAGGCCACGGCCCTCTTGGCCGTGGTCCAGCATTGCTCATGACAGACCCCCCCATAAGGCGCAGATCCCAAACGCGACAAGGCCAAAAAAACAGAACAAGAAACATGACCAGGGTGACGACTATGCCTTGCCTTTCCTGCTGGGTCCTGTTCTGGCCAGTTCGTTTTGTCATGAACCAACGGTGGAGGCAACCAAGGCAGAGGCACAGAAATGCTAGGCTAAGCGGGATCCAAAAGACATACATCAAGGTCCGATGACTATGGGGCAAACTAACAAACTCAACAGGACAGGATCAAACAAAAGGGCACAGAATCACTGTGACTAAGGTTATTCTAACTTACACGTAGAAGCGGGGAGTCCCACAGGCAGTGAATGCAACTCACTCACACAAAGTAATGAACTGGCAAATGCCAGTGATAAAGCTCCAACTTAAATACTTGGTCTAATCACAGTGCCTCATGTGAAACAGCTATGACGAGTGACAGGTGTCAGAGATGGCACTGCCCGGAGCGGTGTCCAGGCCACAACCCCCTTGGCCGTGGTCTAGCCTTGCTCATGACAGGTAAGCAGTACCTAAGTAAAATAAAACTCTGTTTAATGTAGAAATACTTAAGCCACGACTTAAATAAAAGAACAAAAGTACCCACTTTTGTATGTACTTGAGCAGTTCAGAAAATTAGGATTAGAAATGATCTTAATGAGCTCCTTAAAGGGACAGTTTGATGTTTTGGAGACAAGGTTCAAGAGAGCAGACTTCGATGGTTTGGACCAGATGCGGGAGAGTGAGTATGTTGGTAGAAGGGTGCTGAGGATGGAGCTGCCTGGCAAAAGAGTGAGAGGAAGACCAAAGAGAAGGTTGATGGCTGTTATTAGGGAAGACATGAGGGCAGTTGGTGTTAGAGACAAAGATCCAGGAGATAGACTTAGATGGAAAAAGATGACACGCTGTGGCGACCCCTAACTGGACAAGCCAAAAGGAAAAGAATAAGCAGTTATATGGATATTTTATACATCTATATCTTGAATATCTGCATCTTTCCAGATTATTTAACAGTTTAGGCTAACACTGTGTTTATTTGCCCATCATTATTACTTGTATTATGATTTTCATTTACTTTTAATTATTTTATACATGAATGCTTATACATTCATGCATGTACCCATTTTCTGAGCCACTTATCCTCAGCTGGAGTCCATCCGAGCTGTCAACGGGTAGGAGGCAGGGTACACCCTGAATTGGTGGCCAGCTAATTGCAAGGCACATGGAGACAGACGACAGTCACTTTCACAGTCACACCCTGGGCCAAGTCAGTGTCCAATTAATGGTGCATGTTTTTTGAGATGTGGGAGGAAACCGGAGTGCTTGGAGAAACCCCACGCAAGCATGGGGAGAACATGCAAACTCCATACAGGCAGGGTTAGGATTTGAACTCCAGCCCTCAGAACTGTGAGGCAAACGCTCTAACCAGTGCCATTGATTATGCAGTAAAGTAGTACAGTAAAAGTATTATTCCACTTCTTGAGTTCTGTTTTTAAATACCTATCACATACGAAGGTTTCAAATCATCAAACCAATTTTAATGTCACTCAGAGGGAACCCAACAAAATACAAAATCCAGTTTTCAAATGCCAATTTAATTTATTAAGGCACAAAAAAAAATCCAAACCTTTCTGACCCTCTGTGAGTAGGTTATTGAAACAAAGTCACTGTGACTAACCACAAATTTGGCAAAAGTGAGTTCAATATCACAAGCCACACCCAAATCTGATTACCACCATACTTGTTGAATGAAGAAATAAAATCTGTCAGACAATGTGAAGTCGGCTACAAGATCTCAAGAACCAATGCATCATACCACGATCAATTGGAATTCCAAAAGACATGAGAAAAAATGTTATTGAAATCTATGGATTACTGGAAAAGGTTACAAAGTCACTTCCAAGCCTTTGGGGCTCCAAGAGACCACTGTCAGAGAAAACTGGGAACAGTGGCAAACCTTCCCAGGAGTGGACGACCAACTAAAATTAATCCAAGAGTATGATGACAACTCAAGTCGTAAAAGCACCTCAAACATCATCTAAAGACCTGCAGGCCTCATTGGCATACTGCTCTTTAGTGCAGCCCTAGGTGGTCACGGGAGCTTTTTCAAAAATGCATGAAAATGGAAAAAGATGGGGGAGAAAAATGTTTTTTGTTTCAATTTGATTTCTGTAGAAGTACAAACATGACACAAAAATTATTAATGTTTTCTAATCTGTAAAAATGTATGGAATAAATATTAAATGTAAATATTTCTGTCAACAAAGATTGCGTCATAGCCTGCGACACATGTTTCTTTGAGCTCGGCGTGGCAGGTGCTTGTCACAAATAAACTGGCGGGTGTGTAATGGACCATGAATTGCAAAGGGAAAAACGATAGCTGAGGAGAATAGCGTATTCAACAGTTCTTGGTTCATTTGCTTTCACTGCCAACGCAGGTTTGCCTGCATGTCGGCTTTGTAATGAGAAGTTGTCCAATTGTAAAAAGAATAAAGTGGAAAGATATTTTCAGGGAAGGCATGCTACATTTGCAGCCAAGTTGGGAGTGAAAAAGGTCACTCGCCAGAAAGCCCAGCTCACCCAAAGCCAAAAATGGAGCGAAATTGAAAGCCTTGCATTAGCCAAGAAACTTGTTTGAAACATGGAATGCTCTTCTTGACAGTTGTTGGAACATGAAGAAAAATGTTGGATCAACATACCTGTGCAAGCAGATATTCTAAAATGAACTTCATTAAATCAAAAAAACTGTTCTTAAAGTGTCTCACAGACAAGAGCTTGCAGTTATGTGTCAAGATTAAAGTTAAAATTTTCCATGGCTGAGTTTTAGAACCTGTCCAGTTATGTCAATAAACAGAACTGACATTCAACAGGTAAGAATATAATTCTGTCATAAGGACATATTTAGCAACAAATCATCTGCTTATTAGATGGGTTCTTTTTTTGTCAATATATTATTTGGAATGACACGAAGAGAGAGAGAGCCGTTGTTGCTCAGGTCCGAGAAAGGCTGTGTCGCAGCATGCGTGACAAAAGAGAAGATTATGCTGCATTTTACCTTGCCCTCACTTACCATTCAGTGAAAACTAAAGAGGATAATGTACAGAAATAAAACTTGAACTATTTTTTTAATTTTATATACTTTACCATTTCGAAAGGCTGCTGTTTGATTTTTACTATTGCAGGCTGCATTTTATTACCATGGAGAGGTCTGAAATTACTGGGAGAGGTCTGAAATTACTGGAGGCATTTTCCATTTATTTGTTTTTTTGAATCCTCAAAATAATATCCATCCATCCATCCATCCATCCATCCATCCATCCATCCATCCATCCATTTTCTTAGATGTTTATCCCAACCCATAGGCAGCAGGGAGGGTACACCCTGAGCTGGTTGCTAGCCAATCACAGGGCACTCACAATCACACTTATGGGCAATTTTGAGTCTCCAATGAATGCAGGTTTTTGGGATGTGGGAAGAAACAGGAGTGCCTGGAGAAAACATACGCATGCATGGGAAGAAAATGGAAACTCCACACAGGGGGGGCTGCAATTGCAACCGGGTCCTCAGAACTGTGAGGCCAATGTTATTTTTAGTCATTTTGGCTTTAATCCTTCACTTCATTAGTATCAGACTTTTAATCACAACCATTATTGCTCTGAGATGTGACTGCTAATTTCAGCTTCGACAGCTTCTATTTTACTGATGCCACACTGGTATTTTTACTACAGAGCCGTTGGCACTGGGCACATTTTCTGGTGAGATCAATAAGCACTTGATTTCTCTCTGTGACAATAATAGTATGAAAAAAGCATTTGCTATTCAAAGTGGAACAGAAGGCAAGTGTGATGGAGCAAAAAGATATATAGAAAAAGTAAGTAGACTGGTTGTAATTCTCATGTTTGATGCATGGATTTGTTTAGACAGGCTGCCTTAAAAAGTTGAATTGATGGTCAAGGTCAGCATCCGACTGAACTAACCCTTCTTCCATGACTACAAGTAGCTCTTTACATTTTCCTATAAGCTCATTGCTTTCCAGTGCCATTGTAGCCCCCACAAAGTTTACCTTATGGCACTGCAGTTGTTGGACTACATTGTTGTAGTTGTCATTTTCATGGATTAAAGCTGATTCTGATAGAAATTACTCAGGGGAGCATTTAGCATGGCTTTGAATAATGATAAGATGAAAAAAAAATTCAGTATAGTGATGCATAGCCTATTTTTCTAGTGCCTATGAGCTAAAAAAAACCTCAAGTTTGATACTGCCTCGGGAAAATCTAGAGACGACAAAAATTAGTGGCGAGTAGGACAGGTTCATTTGGAAATTGTTTATCCTGTTGTCACTGGAGAACCACAAATAATCAAACAATGATTTTGACCCTTGTTGATCGCACTTTTATTGGGAAACATTTGACACTTTATTCATAAAAATGAGAGTACAATATACCTTCTCCCACTTAATTTTCATATACAGCCTTCATTATCATAACATTACTGTGGTCAATATCTCATGATGCACTCAGAAACATCATCAGTAATGTAAACCTGGGATCATTAGATGTTTTTGCTTTCGAACATCTTACAATATGGTGTGAAAGTCAAACCCTGTGGGCAAGATTCAGCCGGGCACATCATTTTATCTGGCTTGCGAAAGCAAAACGTGCATCACCTTCATGTTTTAAGGTAAAATTACAAATTCTCTTCACTTTCAATAATGTTGACATTGGAAAATACATTTAATGGTTGAACAAGCATGTCTTTTTTTCAAATGGGCATGTGATTACAGAATATGTTTTCCATCCATTTGTTGTGTCATTCCTATCCTTTCCATTTCCTGGCATGCCTCCATGTTTCTAATTGTTCCTCCACCTGCTCCCTGCTTTCACTGCATATCACAATATCATCTGCAAACATCATGGTCCAAGGGGATTCCAGTCTAACCTCATCTTTCAGCCTATCCATTACCACAGCGAACAGGAAGAGGCTCAGATCTGATCCCATATGTAATCCCACCTTCACCTTAAATTCTTTTGTTACGCCTACGACATACCTCACCACTGTTCTGCTGCCCTCATACATGTCCTGTACTATTCTAACATATTTCTCCAGGATTCATGCTGGTGAACGGTCACCATGAATCCTGGGAATGAATTTCTGAAAAATGACAACAAATGTAGGACATTTTCTCACCACTGAAATTATAGTTTTCTTTCATTATTTTTTTAATTTAACATAAAACATTATTTCTGGGCAGCACGGTTACTCAGCTGGATAAGCGTTGGCCTCACAATTCTGAGGACCCAGGTTCAGTCCCGGCCCCGCCTGTGTGGAGTTTGCATGTTCTACCTGTGCCTGCGTGGGTTTTCTCCGGGCACTCCGGTTTCCTCCCACATCCCAAAAACATGCAACATTAACTGGACATTCAAAATTTCCTCTCTGTGTGATCGTGAGTGCGAATGGTTGTTCGTCTGTATGTGCCCTGCGATTGACTGGCAACCAGTTCCGGGTGTACCCTGCCTCCTGCCCGTTGACAGCTGGGATAGGCTCCAGCACTCCTTGCGACCCTCGTGAGGATAAGCAGCAAAAGAAAATGGATGGATGGATATTATTTCTGTTTATTATAGTTTTCTAAAGATTTATTTTTATTAATTTTATTTTATTTTTTTAGTTTAGTTTTCCATTACAGTAAACCCAGATCACCTATCGGGGATTCAGTGCATCACGGATTTCCAGACCCCCCCCCCCAAAAAAAAATAAAAGAAAAAGCCAGATCGGTACGTACTAATGCGCCATCCCCGACACGATGACATGGACCTATGAAGCAAAAAAAAATAAAATAAATATCCATCCATTTTCTTAGCTGCTTATCCTCACAAGGGTCACAGGAGTGCTGGAACCGATCCCAGGTGTGAACAGGCAGAAGGCAGGGTACACCCTGAACTGCTTGCCAGCCAATCGCAGGGCACATAGAGACAAACAGCCGCACTCACAATGACACCTAAGGGCAATTCCGAGTGTCCAATTAATGATGCATGCTTTTGGGATGTGGGAGGAAACCAGAGTGCCCGGAGAAAACCCACACACATTAACCTATCCAAATCTTTGAATATCAGTGACTGCTTTGAACAAAAAAACAAATCTTCATTCGTAATTATCACACACTAATTGTGGACTTTAATTGATCATATTAAATATCTTGTAACACATGCTGGAACAGACACATCGTAAAGACTTAAGCCTCACAACTTTGAATCTATTTTTAAAAACACTTGATGTTAGGACTGTTTTATAGTGGTCATCCCATCTGCCTCAGAGTCAGGAGATCAGTTGCACCATCTCTGTATAGCTTTTGTGAGTTACTTACATGGGTTTTGTGTTGGTACTGCCTCCTCTCTTTCCGCATCGCCAAAATATTCAAATCTCAAAATTGTCCTTACGTGTTATTGTGAGTGTGAATGTTTGTGTTTCCATATGTTCCCTGGAACTGACTCCCAGCCAGTCCAAAGCATACGCAAATTAATGTCTGTCAAATGGAATACATACCAGCTACTCACCACCCTATTGAGGACTAGCTATATATACTGTATATATTTTTACAGATAGTACACTGTGCTGTAAAGTGAAGTCAACTTCCTAAATATACAATACCTTTTCCTAACATCTAATTTTGTCCTTGCAAAGTACTAAAATGGGTCCCTCACGCTTGCACGTTGACGCACTCATTCTCTTTTCCTTCCACCACCCTACACCCACAACATTTGACAATCTTATCATTATTCTCATGGAAGTTTCACAAGCCTATTCTGTGGCCTGGCTAATCCAAACTTCATCAAAGTATGCGTACATTGCACAGTGAGACCAAAATTGGGAGGAGGGGGATGGAAGAGTGAGAGAAGAATGGCTTGCCAGAAATGCATGATTGGGGGTAAGACAGGTCAAGTAAAAATAGGGAAAGTATTGAAAGCACGAGAAGCCCGAAACAGACTCTGAAGAACAGAAACAAAACACAGATGAACATGGAGAGACAGTTTCTTCCAGAGATACTGCACTAAAAAAATTGTAGGAACGATAGAAACATTTCCAGGAATATGACCCCAATTCCAATGAAGTTGGGACGTTTTGTTAGGTTCAAGTTACAAGTTTTCATGTTATTGTCATTGCATATAAACATTGAAATTGCTCATGCCACCCTCCAAAGTGCAGCAGCATTCAAACGTATGCATCATCAACAATCAGAACAAACACACAGAATACTGTATGAGCATTTAAAAGGGCTTCAGTAAAAATGTATAAAAGTGCAATCATTTTTGTGTTCAGATAACAGGAGGCAGTAGAAAATCACATTTAAAGATGAATAAAGATTCCTTTCACCTAACAAATGTAATGTGCTGGTGACTATGATGTATGTTGGTGATTGAGAGAGTGAATGTCTTTTGGGGAAAAAGTACTGTTGATGAATCTACTGGTGTGCAATCTAATTGACCTGTATTGCCTCCCTGAGGCCAAAAGAGTAAAAAGGTGATGACTGGGTTGAAAAGTGCCTATACTAATGGTCTTGACTCGAGTTTGATAACAGGTGTTGGCAATGTCCTGTGATGGTAGAAGAGGGAACCCAATTACTTTTTCTGCAGTTCTTACAACTCTCTAAAGTGTTTTTTTTTGTCTACAACAGAGCAGCCTGCATACCAATGATGGAATGAAGTATGTTAAAATGCTCTCAACAGCAGAGTGGTAAAAGGCTTCCAGTAGTCTCTCACAAAGGTTATTTCCTTTTAAAATCCTGAGGAAGAGAATATGTTGCCTGGCCTTCTTAACAATTACTGTTCTATTTGTAGTCAAGGAGAGGGTGTCTGTGATGTATAACCCAAGAAATATAACTGTGGACAATTTCCACACAGTCACCATTGATGAAAATGGAGGATGGGTCAGCTCTGTGTTTCCTAAAGTCCATTATAAGGTCTTTGATTTTCTTTGTGTTTAAAATCAGGCTGTTTGCAGAGTACCACAGGGACACATTTTGGACCTTAGGCGGACTCATCCTCCCCTGAGATGAATCCCACCACAGTTGTCATCTGGAAACTTAATGATATGATTGGAGGGGTGGATTAGTGTGCAGTCAGAGGCGTACTGACAGTACAGAAGAGGGCTCAGCACACAGCCCTGAGGGGAGGCGATACTGAGAGTGAAGGAGGAAGAGAGGTGAAGGCCGAGTCGGACAGTTTGGGTGCGGTTTGTGAAAGAGTTCATAATGACAATGGCGGTGAGAGCAATAGCTCTATAGGGACAGGGATTATGACATCTGATTTGAGGCAGGAGTGGCACAGTGACTTGTGACGACCACAGATGAAAGATTTTGTGACTTTCACTGATCTGAATGCTTGCCTTACCTTATATTTCTGAACAAAGATTACCTAGGTGTTCTTGTCTCTGATGTTCTGGACTTTTCATCAACTTATTCCAAAAAAAAACACTTAGGAGCTCCTCTGCCAGTGATGACTTCATGTCGGGAATGATGCGTGAGCTGCCCTTGAAATTGGTGGTTTGCTGAAATTGGTGATTTGCAGTCCCTTGCACATCCTCCTTGTGCTTTTGTTTTGAAGATGCTCCACAATTTTCCTTTTATAGTTCTGTTTGGCCTCTTTCGTACCCTTTTTCAGGTCAGCTCTTGCTACTGAATAAAAGACCCTGTCACCTGATTTGAAAGCCTAATCACAAGCTCTGAGAAGGTTCCAGGTGTGTCTGGTCAGCCGGGGTTTCTGATTAGGATAGACCTGGATGTTTTTATTGATTGTAAAATTTTATGTGCAACTTGTGTAGTAAAATAGCATTATCTGTGTGAATTCCTCAAGGTCATGGTGTTGAAATAAGTCCCAACTCGTCTGAGCAAAACAGTTTTGCAATTTAGGGAGAGCATCTGCAGGCCAGATATTAACAGTTTTTTCGGTGGGCTTTATTTCCCTTCTGAGAGGGGTGTAGGCTGGGGCTATGACCAGGGATATGCAGTTTGAGGGACCAAGATGTGGGGAGGGGTAGTGCTCTGGAGGCCTGCTTGATGTTTGACGGTCAAAATCAAGAAGGGGGCAGAGAAACCTGAATCACACAACTCTTCAAACGTCCTGTCAGAGGCTAGGGGCAGCCATATTGCTCATAGACAGCATGTGACCATGTGTGGAACAAAGAAAGCCTACCAGCAAAAGGGATACATCACTGACAAACAACTGAAGCAACCAAGAAGCAACTAAAAAACCCAAAGGCACCCCTCAGTTTCCGGTCAGACGCAACTGGTAGGGAAAGGACTTGGATGCTAATTGGTTAATTAGTTTCATTTCAGCTACAAACTATGTTCTTTGTGTTTGTATAACTTCTGAATTAATCTAAAGTATTAATGGAGACAAAGTGGATGCTTTTGTTTGGTTTATTCAATCAGTTATGGTGCTTATTTACTTTTTACTTTGTTACTTTTGAATACTTAAATGTATGTCATTAATTTACTTAAAATGTGATTAGTAAGGTTAAAGTATTGCTTTGATGAGCTATTTATTTAAACTAAAAATAATGCAAAGTGTTCAATGTGCTCCTTTGGTCAAGGTTTTCACCCTAATCAAACTCTAATCACACTCCAACCAACCTCTAACCACATTAACCATCAATAAACTGTGAAAAGGGGAAAATTTGAGTTGTTCATGTGTTTGAAGACGAAGGCCCTTTTAAAGTTGGGGCAAAGAACTGAGGGAGTTAAAGACAACTTGACAGTATTACATCCTCTGGTGGAACATGTCACATATCGGCTTAAATTTGTAAGAGCAGTCTTTAGACATGCCTAGTTAAAGATTTCAGCAATGATGTGTAATCCCTCGGGATACGCCCTCTGGTGTTTATTTAGAGTGTCATAAAGGTGGCCGAGAGCAATCCTAGTCTTAGCATCAAATGGAATGTAGACAGCTGTAATAACCCCATTTGATAGCTCTTTTGGTTGGTGAAAGGTTCTGTGGTAGACTGACAAAGACTCTAAATCCGGTGAACAATTACTCTAAATAATCAGCACCAGTCATTCTCGACCTCGATAGAGAAACCTCCTCATCTGCTTTTGGCGGAGTATCACTTAAGGTCCTGCCCGTTTAGCGTGTGCCCTTCTGGCTGGATGGCTGCATTGGGGATCGCCTTGTGTAGCCACGTCTCTGAGATTATGAGGAAACAGCAATCGAATGGAGTGACTTGCAACAAGAAGGAGCTCCATATCGTCCATTTTATTCACTATAGATCTGATGCTTGGGAGCTGTGGTTTGTGGGGCTGTCTTCACAAAGCACAAATAAACTGTGTTAAATTATTTATTTAAAACTGTAATACATGTTATCAACAGTATTAACAAGATGTACCGCCATCATTGAGCATCTATTTTAATTGGTTGAGGGATTCTGTTCTGACAATTTGAGGGACCGGGACAAACCTGTCCTGTGGCCTGTCCCGAGATATATATTCCTGCTATATCAACATATGCACAAAGATTATTATTATTGATTGTTGTACAGACAATTAAAAAAAACAATACAAGTACAAACAATAAAAGTAAAAACCTAGCAAAACAGAGATACAAATAATTCCCAATATTTTGAGCATACGGATTGCATATGATTAGCAGGAAATTGGTGGTGCGCATTGTACATTGGTAGAAGAGTTATCCTGATTTTTTTTTTTTTTTTAGGTCAACTTTAGGGTGCGCGTTATACTTCAGGACGCAATATGCATGAGAAATTATGGTAACCGCCGCACTACTGGAGGCAAAAAAATCTTTGTGACAGGTCTGTATAATGTCACTTCAGAAATAAAGTGAGAAAAAGTGTGTCCTATCATACCATGTACCATGTACACACACACAATTGACTTTTGGTTTTATCACACTTTATAAAACCAGTTTATTTTATATTCAAAACTTTACTTATTTGTGAACAAAAATGTGTCCAATAAGTGAGAAGTCCTAAAAATATAATTCTTACTTTGGAAATCTAGTGGTGCATGCTGCACAGTAGGGATGGTGTTCATTCGTTTACCTCCAAACACGGTTAGTGGAATTATGACCAAAAAGTTCCATTTTGGTCTCATCTGACAACAAAACTTTCACCCATGACTCCTCTGTGTCATCCAAATTGTCATTGTCAAACTTAAGACGGGCCTTGATGAGCTGGTTTAAGCAGGAGAACCTTCTTAGCCATGCATGATTTTCAACCACGACGTCTTAGTGTATTACCAACAGTCACCTTAGAAAAGGTGGTCCCAGCTCTTTTCAGGATCTTTTCTTTTCAGCTCTTTTCTTCTCACCAAGGACTATGGTGTAGTCCTGGGATGATTCCTCATCTTTCTAAGGATCATTGAGATCCCACGAGGTGATATCTTGCATATGGCTCCACTCCGTTTGAGATTGACTGTCATGTTTAGCTTCTTCCATTCTCTAACGATTACTCCAACAGTGGACCTTTTTTCAACAAGCTGCTTGGCAATTTTTCTGTAGCCCTTTCCAGCCATGTGGAGTTGTACAATTTTGTCTCTGGTGTCTTTGAACAGCACTTTGGTCTTGGCTATGTTACAAGTTTGACTCTTACTGAATGTATGGGGTGGACAGGTGTTTTTATGCAGCTAACAACCTCACACAGGTGCATCTGATTCAGGATAATACATGGAGTGGAGATGGACTTTTAAAGGCGGACTAACAGGTCTTTGAGGGTCAGATATCTTGCTGATAGACAGGTGTTCAAATACTGATTTGCAGCTTTATCACAACAATAAATTGTTAAAAAAATCATACATTGTGATTTCTGGATTTTTCTTTTTAGATTATCTCTCTCACAGTGGACATGCACCTACGATGAAAATTTCAGACCCCTCCATGACACCAAAATGTTGAGAACGTTGTTGTTCTGAAGAATTGCTGTTAAACCTGGCTCTGCTGAATTTCAATGATTTCGTTGAAGTATTAATCATTGACCTCTGCTGTCGGAACATCAACATCATGCTGGATATCAGTTTTGTGTAGGGAAGTATCCGTCGATAGACTTTGCAAGCTCCTGTAAGTGCATGGCCACTGCTTGTTTCAGTTCCATGGGTACAGAAATGTCACCAATTGCAGACACATCTTCAATCTTACTTACACAATTGTCAGGAAGGGGAAAGTTTGCAAAGTTATTATTCTCTGTTCGCCATTTCCATAAAAATAGCTTTTTTTGAAAAGCCTTCAGATTTTCTTCTGCTTCCATGATGTTGACTCCACCCCCCCTGCATCTGCCGATTAAGGTGATTAAGAGCTGTGAATGTATGCGCCATGTATGCTAAAATGAGAATGAACACAGATTTTATGGAGCAATCTGCATGACAATGTTGGTGGTCTTCCAAAAACAAAGCTAATTCTACACCCAAGGCAAAAACACGATTCAACACCTGTCCCTGGGATAACCATCGAACAATAGAATGGTACATAAGTACTTCGAACCCAACGCCCATATCGTTACACAGTTCACTGAAGATTCGGTGCCTTAGAACACCATTTCACACATAATTCCCATATTCAACTCCAGTTTTTAATGCTTCTATTATTTTGGGGCAAGGTTTTTGTTGCCAATGCTTGTCTGTGTAGAATACAATGCGTAACAATGATGGGTAGTGCATCGACTTTTACTCGTGCACCAAAACCAGACTTTCTTCTCAGCATGGCTGGAGCTCCGTCCATACAAACTGCAGAAACCATATCCTACAAAAGGTTATTGTCCCTGAAGAAGCCATCCACAAGATTCTTCACATCGACTGCCTTAGTTGTTGTAAGAGGCTTACAAAATAAAAACTCTTCTTTAATAATTATTGCCTTTCACATACAGCACAAAAACAGCAAGATGGAATAGATAAGCAACGTCTGTGGTCTCATCAAGTTGGAGGCTGAATTTCTCTGGGCTTGAAATCAGATCTCCGACTACTTGAGCTAAGATGTCTTTACTCATGTCCTCTATTATGTCACTAATGGTGTCATTTGAAAGAAGAATTTGAGATAATCTACCTTTGGCCGCTGTTCTGAGTATCAGATTTGCCATCTTTGACGCAGCTGGTTTTACAAATGTTTCACTGATGGTGTGTGGCTTGCCCTTCTTTGTGATCAGGTACACAACTTCAAATGATCCTGTCAGGATCGGTTTGTTAATGGGTACAAATCCAAGAGCAGGTAGAATAGCCTTATCATTGAATCTGGCTGGTTGTGTTCTTATATTCCCCATCTAGATGCAGCTTTTCGAAGTATTCCTTTAGTTTTGCTGGTGCATGGCTAGAATTGCTCAACTTGGCATTGCAAATCATGCAGATAGGACGCTGACTCCCATCCCGTTCCGTGATACATGAGAATCCATATTGTGCATATTCATCTCACAGCTTTCTTTTTTTCCTTGACACAGTATGTATTAAAATATGAAGAAAGTAATTCCATGATATACTACGATGGCATTCACTCTTTGGATCACTCCAGAGTGCACTTAATTCCTCACAGTACTGATTGGCCAAGCAATCTCATGAGATCATCTGCAGCCAATGATGACCAAGCGGGGCATGTCATCACGTATAGACATGATGAGTCAGTGTGTCTTGATCTCCGCGGCAGATGCTCCACCGAACACCTGAGACTGACTCACTGAACCCCTAAGTTTCGATCAAACCCAGGTTAAGAACCAATGAGCTAAGTTGTCTATGGCTTCATGCCCCTGGAAGGGTCACCCATGGCAAAAGAGCCTAGGTGAGGGACCAGACTAATCACAGCTCCATAAACCCCTATGATGAATACAAAGATTGGATCGAAGTTTTCCTTGGCCGCATGTGGGTCACCAGTGCCCGCCTCTGGAGCCAGGCCTGGAGGTGGGACTCGAAGGCAAGCACCTGGTGGCCGGGCCTGCACCCTTGGGGCTCGCCTAGGCACACACAAAAAAGAGTAAGGTTCCCATGGGCTCACCATCTGTGCAAAGGGTCACAGGGGTCCGGTGCATTGTGAGTTGGGCGGTGGAGGAAGGCAGGGACCTTGGCGATTCGATCCCTGGCAACTGAAGCTGGGTCAAAGAACATTGAATGTCACCTCTGTGGCAGGGAAGGAACCTGAGCTAGTGTGTGAGGCCGAGAAGTTCCAACGAGGTATTGTTGGGCTCCCCTCCAAACACGGCGTGGACACTGGTATCAGTCTTCTTGAAGGGGTTTGGACTTTCTTCCACTCTGGAATTTTCCAAGGTGAAAGGCACCTAGTTGGTGTGGGTATTATTATTACTCACTGGCTCGGGGTGCGAGAGGGTAGCCTACCTCCACCTTCAAGTCGGGGGAAGGGTTTTGACTGTTGTTTATGCCTATGCTCGAAACACCAGATCAAAGAACCCATGCTTTTTGGAATTCCGAGAGGGAGTGCTGGAGAGCGTTCCTGCTAGTGGAGATCAATGCACACGTGGACAATGACAGTGAGACCTGGAAAGGGGGGCTTGGGAAGAACGCCCCCATGCTCTGATCAGACTTCTGTTATTAGACTTCTGTGCTCATCATGGATTGTCGACAACGAAGACCATGTTCAAGCAAAAGGGTTTCCACATGTGCAGTTGGCACCAGGGTACCCTAGGTCGCATTCCGATGATCAGCATTGTGGTCGTATCATCAGACAAGCAACTGGATGTCTTGGACACTCAGGTGAAGAGAGAGGGCGGAGGTGTCAACTGAATGCCACCTTAGGGTTAGATGGCTCCGATGGTTGGAGAAGATACCGGTCCAACGTGGGAGGCCCAAATATATTATGAGGGTCCACTGGGAATGTCTGGCCTGTCAGAAGTTGTTTCAACTCCCTCCTCTGAAAGAACTTTGCTTATGTTCCGGGGAGGGAAATAGAGCCTGAGTGGACCATGTTCCATGCCTCCAGGTAACAGGCCCTAGTTGTGGCTGTTAATGTGGTTTGTACCTGTCGTGGCGGAAATCCCCGAACCTAATGCTGGTCTCCAATGATGAGGAATGCTCTCAAGCCGAAGAAGAAGCCCTATCGGCCATTTTTTGCCTGTGGCTCTGCTGAGGCAAGTGATAGGAATTATTTGGCCAAGCAGAATGCGGCTTTGGTGGTTGCTGAAGCACCATCTTGGGCGTGGGAGGGGTTTGGTGAGGCCATGAAGAAAGTATTCCAGATGCTTACCTCGAGACATTGTGAGTTGGTGGGAAGAATATTTCAAGGACATCATCAATTTTAAAAACACGCCTTCCCATGAGGAAGCAGACCCTGGGGTGTCTGAAGCAGCTTCACCTATGTCTGGGTTTGAGGTTACTGAGGTGGTTAAAAAGCTCCTCGCTCCTGACTATAAATTCCAGGAAGGATACTGGAGTACCAGGGAATGTTCTCAGAGCTTTTACCCACCAGCTATCCAGCATCTTCTGCAAGATCTTCAACTTCTCACTGGCCCAATCAGTCATTGAAACTTGCTTGAAACCTTCAACAAGCTTTCCCATCCCCAAATGAAACCCCTAACAACCTAATGACGACCAACCTGTTGCACTCACACCCAATGTTCTAATTTTTCCACTTTTTTATGTGTACTGAATGAAAACAACAATATGGTTGAGTCCAGCATCACGGTACTTACGGAGTCACTGTCGTCTGAAACTGCAGCTTTCTTTCTGCGGTTCAGTACACATGTGCACATTGTACATTTTTGATTGCCAAAGGAATATTATCTCTAATTTACATTTAATCAATTATTTGTCTACATTTTAATTTGTACAGCACATCCAACAAAGCAACCTCTGTGAGGTTTATCGTGATAGGGCCTGGGGTCTGTGTGGGCATACATAATGGACCATGATTGCGGTGGATGATCATTGTGATTTAAACTGTCTTAAAAGATTTCCCGTGGCAGACAAGGTGCGGATGAGAAAGCTTGACAACCACAGAAAAACATAGTGACTAAACTTGACACGACGGAGTAGGGGCACAACCCAACTTGGTGTGGGGACTCAATGGGAAGGGGATCATATTTATTCCCTGATGGCATCTCATAATTGCTCCCAACAACCCATCAAAATCTAATCTAAAGACATATGATTAATTTTCCCACCATGGCATATGTTTGAATTAATTTTGTGGGTGTGCCTGAAAGTTGAGTATACTGTGGATTAAGTATGTGAATAACTGGCTAATTTGCATGTATTGGTACAAGACGAATTTGCATGTATTGGTACAAGATGCTGTTTAAGAAGCTCAGAGCTATCCACTCATTGCAACATTGGTAAATGTGTGAAAGGAAGTGTTTTTCAATGTTTTACATTAAAAAAAAAATCATTCCTGTCACATTGTATGCAGGAAAATTTGCATTTCAGATGCCATTATTGCAGCCATCTACAAAGCCCTTGAACACATAGAACACAAAGACACTCATAATTATAGTTTTTCACCGAACCTTTAATCCTAATCCCGAGCAACCTTTTGCTCTCTGTAACTGGGTGGTGGACCGTTATATTTCTGATACCGACATCGGGTAAAAAAAGACAAGGATAGGAACCTTCCATGGCTATGGGGTCAGTACACTCCCATACAGCTTTTTCATCTAAGCATTGTCACCATCATCACATTTGCTGACCAAACAGCGGCCCTGAGGCTGAGTTCTAATGAGGAAAAGGTAGATCAACTGGTACCTAGGTGCCGTTAAAGAATCTTTCATTAAATGCTCATATTAAAACTAATTATTGATTCACTGATGAGGAGACACACACATGCTCAGCTTCTCATCAAAGAGGGTGCATGTGGAAAGGTTGAAGATTGTTAAACTTCCATGGACCCAATAATGAGAGGATTGAAACTTGTCCCACAACACGTAAAATGTCACTAGTTAATTCATGCAGCAACTGCTTTTTGTTTAAGGGAGATCAGAATATTTAGAAAACTGTAAGCCCTCTTTTACTGTGTGGTTTTACAGTAGAATCCAAACCACCCCCACAATAGTGAACTCCACAAAGCAGTGACTCTATAGTTTTCCAATTTCAACATAAATTTTATTAAAGCTGTATGAACCTCCCCAGCTCCTCCTTGAGCCATCACCTTATAGTGATGGAGAAGTTTGTGTGTCCCGATGATCCTAGGAGCTAAATTCTTTGGGGCGTCATGGCCCTGGTAGGGTCACCCATGGCAAACAGGTTCTTGGTAGGGATCAGACAAAGCATGGCCAAAAGACCCCCATGATGGTGTACACAAATGGATTCAGGTTTCCCTTGCCTGGACGCGGTTCACCGGGGCCCGTTCTAGAGCTAGGCCTGGTGGTCCCACGTGTCAGGCCCAATCGTATTGTGAGGGTCTGCAGGGAACGGCTGGCATATTCCCCTGTCAGAAGGAATTTAAATCCTACATTCAAAAGAACATTGCTCATATTCCAAAAAGCGGGGGACATTGATCCAAGTTGACGATGTTCCATCCCTCCATTGTTGAAGCTGCTGACTCTGTCTGTCTGTTGTGGCAGCAACCTCAGAACATGTTGGTGAACACCAATTGTGACGGCTTCCGTCAAGCTGAAGACGGAGTCACATCGGACCTTTTTGGCCTATGGAACTCCTGAGAATGGGGTGGCCAGGCGGAATGCAGCTTTGGTGGTTGCTGAGACAAAACCAAGGCCTGGGAGAAGTTTGGTGATGCCATGGTTAACGACTTTAAGACAGTGCAGATGAAATTCTGGGCCACCATCCGGTGTCTCAAGATGGTGAAGCAGTGCACCATCAACACTGTGTATAGTGAGGAAGAGGCATTGCTGTCCTCAACTTGGGACTTTATGAGTTGGTGGGGTAAATACCTCAAAGACCTCCTCAATTTCATAAACATGCTCACCCATGAGGAAGTAGAGTCTGGGTTCTCTGAGGCTGGCTCTCCAATCTCTAGGGTTGAAGTCACCAAGGTGGTAAAAAAGCTTCTCTGTAGCAGGGATCCAGGGGCAGATAAGATTTACCCATATTTCCTAAAGGCTCTGGATGTTGTGGGGCTGTCCTGGTTAACATGCCTCTGCAACATTGTATTGTAAATGTCACTTTCACCAATCAGACATTCATTAAACAGGACAAAAAAGGAAGCAAAGACACCAGTTCAAGTCTCGCAAGGAGAGAGGAGAGGAACTGTCTCGTACAATTCACCACTGCACTCTCTGATTATCCTCTCCTCAGCACCTCTATTTATTTAGTTTTGAGACGCCCCTTATTTACATGGATGTTACAATAAGGAGACTACAAGCAAAACAGTTTGAAACAAGGTGTACATGTTTGTTCATGTGCGTGTGCATGTGTGGAAGATTGCTGAATACATGTGTGGTCATCATTTCTTTAACAGGCAGCAGTTCTAACAGTTCTGATGATTAGATGTTTTTGTTCTTGCTATGTCCTGCAAGGAGGCTGCCACATTATCTAGGGCAGAGCAAAGCATTTCTTTATTGGAAGCAAATGTATGATAATTATGATCACAATTATTCCTACATTTCCCCCCTGTTTATCCTACATTTGCTACCAGGTTTTCTAGAGCACAGCAAAGCATTCTTCATTGCAGGCAGAGACAGTAACTGAATTGGAGCAGAGCAAAGCATTTCTTCATTGCAGGCAGAAACGGTCACTGAATTGGAGCAGAGCAAAGCATTTCTTCATTGCAGGCAGAAACAGTAACTGAATTGGAGCAGAGCAAAGCATTTCTTCATTGCAGGAAGAAACAGTAACTGAATTGGAGCAGAGCAAAGGATTTCTTCATTGCAGGCAGAAACAGTCACTGAATTGGAGCAGAGCAAAGCATTTCTTCATTGCAGGCAGAAACAGTCACTGAATTGGAGCAGAGCAAAGCATTTCTTCATTGCAGGCAGAAACAGTAACTGAATTGGAGCAGAGCAAAGCATTTCTTCATTGCAGGAAGAAACAGTAACTGAATTGGAGCAAGAGCAAAGCATTTCTTCATTGCAGGCAGAAACAGTCACTGAATCGGAGCAGACCAAAGCATTTCTTCATTGCAGTAAGAGGCAGTAACAGAATTATATTTACAATTATTTTTACATTATCCCCCTGTTTATCCTACATGTGCTCAAATCCTCACATCATCTAATAGATCATCCTTTCAGCTTTATTCTACAGAGTCATATTTATGAAAACAAACAAACAAAGGAAAATATAGTACTAATTACTTGTAATCTTCTGAATCAGCGAACAGGTCTGTAAGGAAAGCAATATTTTACTCTTGCAAGCCTAACTAAAACGCACTATAATTACAAAATAAATGTCCTTGGTTTTCATATAGGTCATTTGCTCTCATACATGATCCATTTGCATTGATTTTAAACGTATTTATTTTGGATAAATCAATAGATAAGAGTGGATATGGAAAGACGGTAGGACAGGACTTTGGGAATTTTTGTTGACTTACTGTGCGTCTCCCATCAGACGGTGCCCTTCTAGTGAAGGCTTGCCAGACTACACAAATGTTTTGCCGCAAAGCTAACTTTTACGGCTGAAAGAAGGAATGATGAGCGTTACCTTCAGGCAGGTCACTCAGACTGTTAACGACATGCTCTATCAGGCAATTAACACTAGATGGGGCAAGAATCCTTAAATTTAGCACTGCAGCACAGCTCCTGAGCAAAGGCTCTAATTTTAAAGGACACTTTATATTTTCCACATAAAGGTCACATCAAACTCTTAAAAGTTCCAAAGAGTCTCGGGAAAATAAGAGCATAAAATGGTATAGTATGCATGTGATTTCTTTCACATACTGCATATTCTGTGTGTATAGATAGATAGATAGATAGATAGATAGATAGATAGATAGATAGATAGATAGATAGATAGATAGATAGATAGATAGATAGATAGATAGATAGATAGATAGATAGATAGATAGATAGATAGATAGATAGATAGATAGATAGATAGATAGATAGATAGATAGATAGATAGATAGATAGATAGATAGATAGATATAGATAGATAGATAGATAGATAGATAGATAGATAGATAGATAGATAGATAGATAGATAGATAGATAGATAGATAGATAGATAGATAGATAGATAGATAGATAGATAGATAGATAGTTTTCCCTGCTGTCTGATTCCTGATTAGGATTGCAGTAGTTGACAGTTATTTCAAGCACAGTGTAGTGTTTGCATAAGGTAATGTGTGTCTGAGAGCGAGAAAAGAGAGGTAATGCACAAGCTTGGCAAAACCTTTTGAGAGACTGGAGCAGGTCAGAGCTGCTGGGATGAGAATCAGCACCAATGGTCCTCAGTCGTAACTGGGTGGCATGTCCTCTCGAAGTTGGGAATGAGATCATGCCAAAGTGGAGGATTCAAATATCTTGGGGTCTTGTTCACAAGTTCATGAAGAATGAAACGGGAGATCGACAGGCAGATCTTTGCAGCATCTGCAGTGACGCAGACTTTGTATTGGTCCTTTGTGGTGAAGAAGAAGCTAGGATGAAAAGTGAAGGTCATTCCACCAGGACACGCTGGAGAGACGACGTATCTCGCCTGGGCTGGGAAATCCTCTGGATCCCCCCGAAAGATCTGGATGAAATGGCTGGTGAGAAGGAAGTCTGGGCCTCCCTGCTAAAGCTACTGCCCTCATGACGTGACCTCGGATAAGTGTAAAAAATGGAAGGATGGAAAAAACAGTGGGTTTTGTTCAACTTTAAGATAGTAAGCAATTATTCTCAACAGTTGGCAATTAGTTTACCATCTTGATCATAAGATTAGAAATAAGACATGCATGTAAGTAGAAAAGATAATATGGAAGTACATTAACATTATCTATACTGTAACTTCAAACAGGGAACCTTTTGTGAGAATCACCGATTTCGTTGGCAGGCCTCCACGGGCTTGCAGGAGGAAATGTCTTGCACTGATTGATTATGCCTGCAGATATTGTCGAACCTCAGAGGTTGTAATTGAAGTCCACAGACTTTCTAAACAAACTCACTTACCCCTTACAACCCCTGCACTTTGTAGATTTGATCTCCCCTCTTGGATACATTAGGCATATTTTTCCCGGAATACTTGGATTTGAAGAATAACATTGAATAGCAACAGAAAAATTTACACTTCAGCCTCCAACAGCAAGTGTGAGCTCACACAAACTCCTGATGCAGCTAAAATGGTACTTGAGGGCTTCATTGTGCACTAACCAAGGTGCGTAATGGGACCTTGTGGTGCAAAAGACAAGAAACCATATTCATTAACATAAACTTCAGTTGAAATGGATCTACATCCACTAGAATCAATCACTAAAAAAGTATCTATGATGTATATATACATACCGTCAGGTTAGATTAATGCATATTTACAATATGAGAAATATGATCATTAACAATTTGTCTCAAATCTTTCAAAAAGAACAAATGTTTTCTCACTTAACATCACCAAGGATTGGAAGCACAGAAAATGTGTGGATTAATTTATAAAATTAATGGAGTCACATTTAGTAATAAATATTAGTTTTAAAAAATTGAAAGTCGTGATGATGATTAAAAAATTATACTCTTTACTAAATAATACATGTTTTTTGTTGTGAACATTTTTTATATATTTCAGAGGGGAAATGATTCATTTGGACAATTCAGCGAAAACAAATAAGATTACTTCCATCAGTTGGTTCATGCAACAAATAAATCTCAAAAATAGGCATTGTTTGGAGACTCTAAGTTACCCGGAGGTGTGATTGTGGCTGTGACTGTAGTCTGTTTCCATGTGCCCTGCGATTGGCTGGCAACCAGTTCAGGGTGTACCCTGCCTCTTGCCCAATGATAGCTGGGATTGGCTCCAGCACTCCGGCGTCCCTTATGAGGATAAGTGGCTAGGAAAATGGATGGATATTATAGGATCTGTGTTGTTGGTGACTTTAACATCTCCTTGAAAAGCTTTTTGCACAAATGCAAACAGTATAAAAGAGATCTGTGCATGTCATATATTATTGTTGTTATCCAGGTACTACATTATTATGTTTTTGTTCCACTAAATGGGTTTTGGATTGAATGACAAATTTTACCACAAAAGATTGTGAACGTTATGCTGGTGGCAAGTGTTACTAATTTAATGGAATGCAGGCATGATACTGCATTCATTCTGCACATCTCAACATGCACACTCTCACATACACACACTTGCTCGTGTCATGCATCATAGTAATTATGTTATTTTTACAATACTGATTATCAGCAAACTCCTTCATTACAATTCCAGTTTGATTGCAACATGGCTTAACTTGAATGACTTTGTGTCACTGAACACAAGAGGGCAGAACACTCCCAATTTGTAGAATATAAGTGGAGAGAGAGAGAGAGAGAGAAAGAGAGAGAGAGAGAGAGAGAGAGAGTGAGTGAGTGAGAGAGAGAGAAAGAGAGAGAGAGAAAGAGAGAGAGAGTAGCCACCATGGACATCCTCAGTTAATTAGTTTTTTCATTGGGGAGTTATTCCTCTTGATGTAAGCGTGTTCGTATCCGTATGTGTGTGCGTGTGCGCGCGTGCGTGTGCGCGCGTGCGTGTGTGTGGGTCTGTCTGCATGCATGTTTCCTATTCTCTCTTCATCACTGTATCAGCAAATTATACTGCAGGGAAATCGTTTTAATTTAAATAGACCCCTCCTTCCTCTCTCTCTCACACTTTCCTCTGTACTTTGGCTCAAGTTTGTCCATCTAAAATGAGGAGATTGTAAAGAGGGCTAAGAAGACTCATAATTTCCACAGTGGTTTTAGAAAACGTATGGACCCTTTAGAATGGTTTATGTATCTGTTGGTACACTGTAAACCTTTGCTGTAATATTGGAAGCATTTGCTCTGAAATTGGTCCTGCAAGACTGTAAATGCTACAGTATTTTTATGATGTACTATATATTACTAATACCGATACACTTTGGTGCGGGCAGCTTGGGATTGATTCCTGTTCAGTGATGGAGTCGATATGTGCCCTGTGACTGACCGGTGACGAGTTCAGGGTGGAGTCTGCCTTTTGCCTGATGTTAACTGTGATAGGCTCCAGCACTCCTGTGACCCTTGTGAGGATAAGTGGCTAGGAAAATGGATGGATGTATATTACTGTGAAATATACCATGGGAGCAAAGACAAAAAAATTACAGCACTACTGTAATCGTGAATTTTTACTGCAACTTGCATTACATCATGGGAGGGAGGAAAGAAAAGACGAAAAGACGGGAAAATATACCCGTAGCTGCTGTTGTTTTCTTCTCTGCAAGGAGCCTTTTTCCTGATAGCCAACAAGTTGGACAACTTCAATTGCACGTCTGCCACCTGAATATAACTTGCCAATTTGGTGTCTGGAACTGACGTAAGTCACATTTCTATATGCCTTATGTCGTATGGGAATGACATTTTGTATAACGGTATATCCATTTCATGGCTGAACAACCAAACTCAAAACGTTAAGTCCGCAGCGAGACCAATATGTTAGGTGCTACCTGAGAATAGTTTGAAGTGGTAGTAATGAATATGAACATTTAATGACAATTACAGTGGAATCTAATTTATTAGTTATTTTTTTCGAAGTATTATGAACTCAGATTACATAGTAATTTTGGTATATGAACAGTCTCGGCATTACAAAACCTTATTGTCTCTGTTCCATGTATACTGGCCATCTCGAGGTTAACACCGGCAGATTGTTGTCCTGAGGGAGTGAGTACGGTACATAACATACCCACTGTTAACTCGGATCTTTGTGAGGGATGTCCAAAAATTCAACTTTTATGTGATGTGTTATTAAACACGTTGACTGGCCTCATTCAAGATATTGTATTTTTAATGTTACCCTTTGAACTACTTGACATATTCAGACAAATAAATGTCTGTCAGTGCCTCAGGCCAACAGCAGCCCACTGTTAACATCATGGCCAGTCAATGTGTACACTCTATTATTATATTGTCAACTGACAGATTGATTTTGTAGCTTTTTACTTTATTTTTCAAAAATCTGCGCTGACATCAAATTCAGAGGAGAATCATAGCGAGGAATGCCAAGCATCCAGCAAGAAGAGGCTGCAGGAGGTGCGAAACAAAACAGCACCTGTGAATCCTTGGCTATTCACTAAAGAAGAATCTTAGTGATTTACAGGGGTTAATGTCACCTGTGTTGAACTTGTGCTACGGTGTTAGACATTTAATAATTTATAAATTAATTTAATAGTTTTACGATTATTTACATTTCTCTTGGTTGTATCATTGATGATGGTGATCCATCCATCCATCCATCCATCCATTTTCTTAGCCACTTATCCTCACTTGGGTCGCAGCAGTCCTGGAGCCTATCCCAGTTGTCAACAAGCAGGAGGTAGGGTACACCCTGAACTGGTTGCCAGCCAATCGCAGGGCACATGGAGACACACAACAGTCGCACTCACAATCCCACCTCGGGGCAATTTAGAGTCTCCACTGAATACCTGTTGTTGGGATGTGGGAGGAAACTTGGAGTGCCCAGAAATCTCATGCAGGCACAAGAACAACATGGAAACTCCACAATGGCGGGGCAGGATTTGAATCCCGCTCTTCTGAACTGTGAGGCCAACAATGTAACCAGATGGTCCACTGTGCTGCCGGTGGTGATCCAAAAAAATACAATGATCATAAATAGTAATAACAGCAATTATAAAATTGTCATTTATTACTGTAAAAAATACAGTATAGAACTGGATCATTAAAAATTGGTGTTTTACTACTATCCTGCAAAATATAATTTTTATTAGAATTTTTCCTGTATATGGCTGAAATCGGTAATCTTAGAAAATACAATATTTTACCGTAAATTAATTTACAGAATTTTGTTGGATTAATTTACAGTATTTTACAGGATCGGTGCTACCAGTAAAATACTGTAGTACTGTACTTTCAATACTCATGCTTTCAATTAACTAAGAGTAATGTCTGCATATTAACATACCCACAATATGGATCTCTTCTAGAGACTTCTTTCTTTTCGAGATTATGGTCACGACAAGGAAAAGCAAAGCAAGTTTATTTATATAGCATATTTCCCACAATGTGCTTTACATGGTGAAAAAAAATGTAAAAACAAAGAACTACAATAAAAGACAAAACAGTATACTGTGCAAGAAATACCATTTAAAGATGGAAATACTCTTAAACGCAAAAGAAATACAAGTATTTAACAAGGATTTAAAAATATTCATACTTGGGGCTGACATCACCTCTGTTGGCAACTTATTCCATTTGAGTGCAGCATAATAGCTAAATGCTGCTTCACCATGTTTGCTTTGGACAATTTGACCATAGTCAGTCGATCTTAGAGTCCTACTTGGTTTGTATTCCATAAGCATTTCTTTCCTGTATTCAGGACCTAAACCATTTAGTGATTTATAGACCAATAGCAAAACTTTAAAATCTATTCTAAATCTGACTAGAAGCCTGTCTAAGGACTTTAGAATTGGAGTTATATGGTCTGACCTCTTTGTTCTGGTCAGAACCCAAGCTGCAGTTCAGTATTCTGAACGAGTTGCGGCTGTTTAATGCTCGTTGTCGGTCACAACGGTGAGAATGACAGTGGTTTTTCTCTTGCCTTTATTTTAGTTTACTGTGGAACTTCAACAGTTGAATGGCCATAAAGTCATAAAATTCAACAATTTTTTTCCAGCAAAATTATATATTTAAAATTTCACAAATGACAAATGTGAGACTTCCGCATATGGTGTCTTGCGAGATATGCTCATGTGACTTTAGCTCACTGAACATTCAAAGGATTGTTAATAACAATAACAACATTTGAGCCTGGGTGCAAATGTGCCATTCAGGATCTCTTATTTATAGACAATGTCTGGCTGGGTGGATCCTGGTAATAGTTAGAGTAATTCACACTGGCACAGTCAAACTGCTCCCAAAGTTTTCTTGATCAATTTATTTTTTCCTTTGATTCAGAACGTTGTGTATACAAAGTAAAATATCCATGCGAGGTTGGTGTCTGGGTTGAAGACAGAAGGACATAAAAAGATTGGGCAGACTGATGAATAACCCAAGGATTTGGATGGAGCTGGAATGGCTGGAGGCACTGTTTCTCGGTGGCAAAAAAAAACAATGGAGGATAGCAGAGGAAAATTTGACTTCGATGGTTGACCATCAATCAGGACCAACTGATTTGACAAAGACTGGAGCTAAGAGTTGGTGTCTTTGTAGTGTTTGACTAGGTAGGCTAATGATTGCGCCTTGGGTGTTCAAGGTGCTACTACTGATACAAGTGCCTATAGGCACATACTGTACATATAGATATATGACACTTAAAAGTACAAAAAACAGAAGGAAAAACAGCTTTCCTAGTGTGGGAAGAAAACCTGTTCTATGACACAAATATAGTGTATCCTGGACTGGTGGCCAGCTGATTATAGGGAGCACGTAGACATAAAATCTTTGGTCCTCCCATTTCCACCGATGGACAATTTCAATTTACTTCAGTAATTCTAACATGCATATTGTTGAAATTTTAGGAAAAAGCCAAAGTGCACACACACACAAAACAAACAAAACAAAAAAAAAACTTGTGCGGCACTTTATAGTCAAACATTAGAATTGTGTCACCAGCCTATGCAGTTTATATGTTGTAGGTAAAGTCACTGATAGTGTTGTGTATTGTTTCTGGATGAGGCCAGTAATAAACAGACGTCTGCGTCCTGCCAAAATTAGCAGGAACTGGCGCAAACTACCTGTGGCTGCACTTAGAAAAAAATGAGGAGCATGCTCATCTTTTATGAATCAATGTCAAGTCATTGTCACATTGTACATACAATGAAAAAAACATCTTGAATTTACTTAATTTAATACAAATTGGTTGCACTTGTTTAAAATATGATAAATTAATATATATTACTGTATTTGATTATTTTTTTAGGAGAAGAGGGGGAAAAAAACATCAGGTCACCACCTTTTAATCATTAATCCATCCATTTAAATAGAAGCTTATCCTCACGAGGGTCGCGGGAGTGCTGGAGCCTATCCCAGCTGTCAACAGGCAGGAGGCAGAGTACACCCTGAACTGGTTGCCAGGCAATCGCTGCCTTTTAATAATGTGTAACTGATATACATTATCAAGTTAAGGACTTCTTTTTCAATATACCATTCACAAAGGTGTGTAACACGTGTGTCTATATGGTAAAGTATGCCTCGATAAATACTAGTTGCAGTTCCATCGCCGTCATCACTTTCCTATTTGTTAGTACCCCTCCGCGCTTCAGTGGTGACGTCTCACAACAAACCAAAACATAACACCCAGCATCGGAATAAAAAACACAAAGCATATTTGGGTATTAATGTTTTATGTTCTCACAGAGCTGATATCTTAGAGATTTGCTAACTTCCTATGTAATGAGGTGTCCACCATATGAGCAAAAATTACACCATAAAAATGTTAATCCCAACAAATCTTAGTATAAATACACTTTTCAAGCATGACTGTGTTATTCTGTGCAGGGAGGCATTGCATAATATTTATTAAGGTGAGAGGGTGAAGTCTAGGGCTCATGCCCAGTAATTTTTAGAGGTTCGAGTCTTAACTGTCAAGCCAGGAACTAGTGTGGGAAAGTAACTTGAGGCTAGAATTAAGAGGTGATATAGAACATGTTATCCAGGTCAGCTTCTGTAAAAGGAGCTTCTTTGGTATAATGGAGTTTATGATACTTGCCTCACCACTCAGGTGGAATGGTTTTCCAAGCCTCTACTTGAGCAGAACCATGTTGTGTGTGTGTGCGTGAGGGTGTGTTTACAGACGTGTGTGTAAAATTAGATGTGATTTTATTGTTCTGTATCTAAGTACCTCAACCAAAAGTGAAATGGATACCGCAAAATAACTGCGTCTTCATCCAGCTGCAAGGTTAGTCTTTTGAAAGTAAGATTTAGAAATACCAGTCTACACAAATACTATCTCTATATCTCTAGCTCACTATATCTGCCCTCCTGCCACAGGTCCTGTGTCGTGGAAAACATTGGGATGGCAAAATTTTCGCATGCATTGTTATTTGTAAATTGCTGAAGTAGAGTGTTGATTGTTGGATGTGGTTGTACTCGGGCTTGATTTGCATTGTTTAAAGCTCAACCGACATCCCAATATACATTTTAAAATAGATATTGTAATGAAAACTCATTATAATATTATTCACTTCAACGTCTATATGAAAAATTGAGCGAAGAGCATGTCATTCTTGCGCAAAGTTGCGGAAGTCTCACTCAACATCCCAATGGTAGCCGTATCGCCTGCTACGTCATTTACAGCTGTCACACTGGGACAGTTGCCATAGAAACGTGCTGAGCCACCTGCTATGGCAGATGAACAAAAGGGATTTTTGGATTTTTCTGACGCCCCTTCTGAGACTGAAACTTATTTTGAAGAAGTAGAAAACATCCCAGAAGCAAGTGAAGTGACCGGGGCCATATTACCTTATCGTTTTGAGCAATATTAGACGATATGCGGATGACTTCTAACTGACAACAGACTCCTCAACAGACAGACGAGTGGGACGAGGAACCAAATCAAATATTCAAAATGACTTGTGTATGCGGTGTACTCAGGAGGACCCATGCCGGGCGAAGTAATTAGTGCCCAGACACCGGTGGGGGGGGAGAGCTCCTTACTCAGAGCACGTGGCCCAAAACCACCTTCCCGCCTGATCCATCTCCACGTCGAGGCTAACACCAGGCCATCCGCCAGGGGATGACAACGATGCTGGACTGGCGCACGATGACGACAGCGTACTTTATGAAGTTATATGACACGTTAATCTTTTGTTACATTCTGAGATCAAGGATTACGTCGTCAGACGATGCTGCTTTTGGAGAAGTTGTTCGAGTTTTGTGAGCACACGTCTAGTTACCTAGTTAGCTCGTGTTACACACTGCTAAACTATCTTTGTACTTCTATTTTATTGTTTTGTGTTGTATTGTATTGTGTGTGATTAAATTGTCTTAAACACAATCCAAGTGCTTTGTTATATGTTGCCGGTTTGACCAAAGGGATTTTTTCTAAATGATCACATAACATATGCTATAAACTGTGAGACAAATTCGTGCACCACACCTATTTTTTTTTAATAGCTCTATACACACCTAAATGTCATTTAGAACACACAAACTCTCGTCCTTTGCCCCCGTACAATCCATTTTTCATGACGAACCAGGTCTTTTGGAAAAGTGTGAAGAGTGAATCCATCCTCCTTAGTGTTCGAGCAAAATCCAGCAAGACGACAAGCTGGCATTTTGGCTAACACGATGGAAAAAACAAGTAATTTTTTGCTGGTACAATCGGTATGAACCAATATAAACCCTCGACTTCGGTACTGTAAAAAACGTCACTTCCCGGGTCTTCTCCAACATAAATGCCTCGAGAGGATTTTTATGGTGGGACATGCAAAAATCCATATAAGACAACATCATGACGTGTGGTGAAAAAACAGATGGGTCCATTGCGGCTATGTTTTTTTTTTTTTTTTTAAATTAAAAACATACTAAAAATCATGTTTTACATGTCCATAGACCTTTAATGATACTAAACAAAGACATTGTGAAGCTGTTATTGGCAACACAATGGCTATAAAAATAAGTTTTGAAAAATAAGATAAGGTTTGGTATGGCGGCACGGTGGCACAAATGCTTAGAGCAATGGCCTCATAGTTTTGAGGACCGCCCCACCTTTGTGGAGTTAGCATCTTCTCCCCCTGCCTGTGTGGGTTTTCTTCGGGCACTCCGGTTTCCTCCCACATCCCAAAAAAATCTGCATTAAATGAAGACTGTAATTTGCCCTTAGGCGTGATCGTGAGTGTTACTGTTGTTTGTTCAGGGTTCAGTTCAGGATGTACCCTGTCTCCGGCCCAATGATTTCTGGGATGAGCTCCAGTGACCCTTGTGAGGATAAGCAGCTCAGAAAATGGATGGCTGGAAGATTTTTTATAATCGTCATCATCATCATCATTGTCGTCATATTGCCAATCAGTCTGGAGCAATACCCCGCCTTTCACCCTTGGCATTTTAGTGTATCTGCATATTAGGAAACACAGAGTCAAATATTTTACATTTTTAAAAATAGTTTATTCATATGTAATTTCAGGTAACCCTTTTATTTTGCCATCCATCTATGACTCATCCTGTTGACGGTGAACAGGGGAATGTGCCCATGTTCTTTAACTTCCATAATGTTGGTTACCTGAAGGCTTTGTCTACGGTTTGAGGTCATTCTTGAGGTGACAGTTCAGTGAAATTGTGTACTTTGCATTACCTTCATAATCTGTAAGTGAATAAAAGCAAAAAGCAACACGAAACATGAAACAAGGTACATGGCTCTATTTATATGAGAGGGTAATGCAGGTCAATCTGTTATTGCATAAGATTTTAATATTAACATTGCTATTGTGAGGAATGTGTGGGCGAGTATGATAATACAGCTCCTCGTGAAAAAGTCAAACACTTACTTCTCACACAAACTGCACAGCTCTGTGTGTGTTAAATATCCATAGAGGATGTTGCTTCTGTGGAAAAAAAAAGGTTTACTTCCTTCTGTGTTAAAAAAAAACACAATTGCAAGTGCATGTACAGTAAATGATATCCACTTCTACAACGCATTAGATGCATGCTGCATAAGTGTGATGTGTTAATCAGGCCTCTCTGTGATAACATTAAACAGTGTGGAATAGACTTTGAACACACTTGAAAGGGGCTGCTGGAATTTAGGCGGATGATGGCGGAGCTGTAGAGCATTGGCCTCACAGTTCTGAGGACCAGGGTTCAAATCCCGGCCCTGACTGTGTGGACTTTGCATGTTCTTTCCATGCCTGCGTGGGTTTTCTCCAGAAACTCCAGTTTCCTCCCATATCCCAAAAATCATGCATTCAGTGGAGAGTCTAAATTGCCCATTGGTGTGATAGTGAGTGCGACTGCTATCTGTCTCCATGTGCCCTGTGATTGGCCGGCAACCGGTTCACCACCTGTGTGGAGTTTGCATTTTCTCCCAATGCCTGCGTAGGTTTTCTCCAGGCACTCCTGTTTCCTCCCACATCCCGAAAGCATGCATTTATTAGAGACTCAAAATTGCACATAGGTATGATTCTGAGTTCCCTGCGATTGTCTAGCAAACAGCTCAGAGTGTACCCTCCCTCCTGCCCGATGACAGCTGGGGAAGGCTCCAGCACTCCCGCGACTTTCGTGAGGATAAGCGGCTCAGAAAATGGATGGATGGAGGATGGATGGGTGGATGGGGAAATTTACAGCCCAGCAACAAATTAAGCTTCTTACTTGCTCTCCTTAGCTAGTCAATTGACAACCTTCACATGCCACCGGCTTCCTCTCAACTTGTCCCGTTAGGTTTCACCACAAAGTTTCATCTTTTTCAGAATCACAATCCACTTTAATGGCCAAGTATGTAACACAAAGGAATTTGTCTCCAGCAGTCGGCGCCGCCCTGGTACAACATTCATGTTTAATACTGAGAAGAACAAACAAACGTGAACAAAAAACAATAGACATTCAATTAATAGGAACTATTCCTTATAACAGTCACAGAGTGCCCTGACCCATTCGCAGTTCACCGTTATAGTTTAAAGTAATAAGTTGTGCAATAGTCTACATCAGGATTGCCCAGACTTGTTTACCCCAAGATCTACTTTTGAAGCAGCCAGCCTCTCGCAATCTACTCATGGGGAGGGGGGCACACATGCATCACTGCGACTGCCATGGAGAAAGCAAAAGAAAGACCGTAAATAGGAGGCCGGCTTGCTCGAATGTCGACGTATTGGCCAGACCCGATTCAAGCGACAAGATGGATGATAGGCTGATGTCTTTTATTTATTTATTGTTTTGGTGCACGCCGTCACATGATCGACCACAACTGCCTCAGCAATCGACGCATTGAGCACCCCTGGTCTACAGTATATACTGTATTACTAATATTGATTGGACCAGCAGGATGTGATGGCGTGTCCCAACAATAGCACAAGACAAAAACTAGTAGGTTCGCTGATCAAGAATTTAATGACTTAATTGCAAGTGTGAATACCTCCTAGTTCTGATTTGCATTGATCGGTCGCGCCTACCAGGATGTGGAGGGTCTGAAAAGATGCTGCCTGCCATGTCTTGGACACTCGGCAGGCCCAAATGTACTGCTTCGGCACTCAAAATCTATTAGAAGGTAGAAAACAGCTGCCATCTATGTTTTGGTTTATGTTTAGTTTTATTTCATGTTTTCCTGTGTTCAGTGTTTTTCATGTGTTGTGTCATTCAGTTAGGGTTAGGCCTCTCGTCTTGTCCAGTTGTTCCTCATTAATTTGTTTGTGTTTAGTTCCCTAGTTTCTTTCAGTCTTTGTCAGTTCCCTAGTTTCTTTCAGTCTTTGTCAGTCTATTGTTAATGTTAGTGCCTATGCCAATTTTATTGTTCCTGTCCCTGTCATTGTTTCTCTGTGCCATATCTTAGTCACTAGTCATGTTTTGTTTCCAGTTTAAGTTGAATTAAGTTTTTTTTTTTTTGTCATTACATTAGTATTGGGTTGTGAGACTTTGTTTAGTTTTAGTTTTTTTAGTTTTTGAGACTGCTAGACTCCTGCCTTGCCGCACTGCTTCCCTGTAATTGGGTCCATTACATTTTGCCTCTCCTTCTTAGCCTTCACAAATCCAAACTGTGCCAACAATGTTAGGACCATGCTCCTGAGAACTGTAACTAAATGAGCGACACTGCTATATTTTTAGCCCAAATTTTAAATTTACTAAATTCCCCCATTGTGGGATGAAAAAAACAAACACTAAATAGAGCCTCCATTGCAATTGAATTCCTGCCAAAAGATGCTTTTGTGGATGAAGTAATGACTGATTTTATTCATTTATTTTTTGGTTTTCATTATCAGTGCTTACATTTTAGAGAACATTCATCCATCTATCAAGCCGCTTATCCTCACGAGGGTCACGGGAGGGACACGGGGTACACCCTAAACTGGTTGCCAGCCAATCGCAAGGCATATGGAGACAGACAACAGTCACACTCGCAATCACACCTAGGGGCAATTTAGATTCTCCAATGAATGCCTGTTTTTTGGGATGTGGAAGGAAACCGGAGTACCTGGAGAAAACCCACGCAAGCGCAGGGAGAATATGCAAACTCCACACAAGCGGGGCCAGCATTTGAACCTCGGTCCTCAGAACTGTTAGGCCAACAGTCTACAGCTTTTCCACCGTGCCGCTATTTTAGAGAACATAATTCATTTAATAAGGCATGATTATGAAAGGCAACATTAACATTAGGGTTGTGTAGGTTAGTATCTATTAAGGTGTAATATTTGGTGGTGACCCAAATAAGAATTACTTGTGTTCTAGTTTTTTTACTCCAGCTGGTATTGCAGCCCTTTTAATTAAAGTCCCGCCAAGCCCAATTAAACTTGAGAAGATTCTCCGATGACTTGAAAGAGTCTTATCTTTTTATAAATTGTTTTGTTAAATTGTACCAAACCTGTGTAGAATTACTGCCCCATGATAAAAGGCCCTTCCCAAAAACTGTATTTATGACTTTCCATGCATTGTTGATGTAAATAACTAAAGAGACCAGCAATGCAGGCTGTTTTGTGTTTGTGTGTGTGAAAGTATTAGTATGTATGAAGTGCATAAATGGAAAGGCGCATAATGCTAACGTCAGGGACGGCCATGGTGCTTTGGATTTGCTTCGCCTCCACTCTTGAGTCTGCTCTGTACGCATATTCTATCCCTCATCAATAAATTAAATATTAATGCCTCCTCAACCTCCTCACCTGATTTAGACTAATCCACAAGCCCATCTCTTCCAGTTATGCCCTTCCGTATTCTTCTTTTGCTGTCACTCTGTCTGTGTTGTCTCCTCTCTTTTCTTTCTCTCCCATGTTGCACCTATTCTTCCCCAGTTACTGTAGATTGTGACTTACAAAGTCTTCCATGTTTTCCTGTTGCGTAACAATCTCTCTCTCTCCTCCCTTTAGCGATTTGTTTGTTTGTTTAGTGTATCTGTTGACCCCAAACCAGTATTAAGTGAGCACTTTGAGGTACTCATCATCTTAAAAAAAAATTAACCTGTGCCCCAGGTACAAAGAATAATGGGAATGCATATTCAGTTTATTATCATGTCAAAACAGTTCATCCATCGTTTTTCTTTACCACTCATCCTGTTCAGGATTACCAGGAACTACAGTCCACCCCAAATTACTCTAACCCTATCAAAGTGGGACTATATCCTGGATTGGGTTCCAGTTAATCACAACCATTCACACACACAAAGACACCGTCATTGAGTATGAACTGATTCCCCAATTTTTGTTGAAACAATGGAAGTTAGGCGAGTAATCCACTGCACCTTCAGTGACTCCTGTTAAAACGGATTTGCGTTTATGTAGAAGTATGAATTTTTTTTGGTCAGAACTGTGAGACAGATGTGCTAACCAGTCTTCCACTGTTCCACAAGCATATATATCAAATTTTATTTTAATATTCTGATATCACAATAATCTTACAATTTACATTACAATCAAACAAGCGCACAAACACTAGTAAATACTTTGTTCAGATATTGTGCAGTTTTGGTGTTGCTGGGGTTTCCACGAATGTCGGCTGTCTAATCTGCCTTTTGAAATGTCAGGTGTTGTCGAAAGTCTCTCAAAAATGTGAATGGTGAAATTGCACAAGTTTTGAAGGGAGAAGTTACAAAGTTTGACTTAATAAAAACACATGATACACATTTTTGAGACAAATAACACTATTCAATCGGACATTTATAATTTAGTTTCCCAAGACACAAAGAGCTGCAACATAAGGATGAAAGAGCCACATGCGGTTCCCTAGCCACGGGTTGCTGAGTCCTGGTCTCGACAAACAACAACTCATAATGGGTAATTTAAAGTCTTCAGTTAATCTACTATTCATTTTTTGGGGATGTGGAAGAAAATCAGACTATCCAGGGAAATCCCCACAGGCAGGGAGGCACATACAAAATCTACACTGGGGGAGTCCTCAGATGTGTGAGGCAGATGTGCTAACCAGTAATCCACTGTGCTGCAATATTTAACTAAATTGTTCTAAACCAATTGTTCTGATCATGTGGCCCAATTTGGGCAAGTGGTTAATTGTAAATTGAGTGAGTACAAGTGATCACAAGGAAATGGAAAAAATATTTCACATGCAAAAGTGACTGAAACAATACAAAGAAACTCCTCAGACAACACATCCAAAAAATATTTTATTCCATATTAATAGTTAATCAAAACTAACAACTATCCATTCATCCCATCCATCTATTCATCTTCTACTGCTTTTGTGAGTCAGGTCACGGGGGCAGGGATGCCCAGACTTCCATCTTTCGAGTCACTTCATTCAGCGCTTCCAGAGGGATCCTGAGGCGTTCCTAGGCCAGCTGAGAGACATAATCTCTCCTGCGTGTCCCGGGTCATCATCGGGGTCTTTTTCTGGTGGGATGTGCCTCACCAGGGAGGCATCTGAATCAGATGCACAAGCCACTTCCTCTCAATGCGGAGGAGCAGCAGCTCAACACTGAGCCCCTCCCGTTTAACCAAGCTTATCACCTACATCTAAGGGAGAGCCTGGACACCCTGCAGAGGAAACTCATTTTGACCATTTATATCCAGGATCTTGTCCTTTCACCATAGGTGAGGGTAAGAACATTTAATGACAGGTAAATTGAGAGCTTCGCCTTTAGACTGCTTTAGGCTCCATCCTTACCACAATGGATTGATACAAAGTCCGCATCTCTGAAGGTGCAGCACCGATCCGCGTGTCGATCTCCCACTCCATTCTCCCCTCACTCATGATCAAGACCCAAAGATACTTTAACTCCTCTACCTGGAGCAGGATCTCATCCTCCACCCAGAGAGAGTACACCACCCTTTTCCAACTGAGGAACATGGTCTCAGTTTTGGAGGTCCCAATTCTCATCCCAGCCTCTTCACACGTGACTGCAAACCGCTCCAGTGAGCGTTGAAGATCAGAGCTTGATGAAGCCGATTGAACCATATCATCTGCATAGAGCGGAAATGTAATTCTGAGATCACCACACGAGACACCCTCTATGCTTCGCGTGCACCTAAAAATTCTGTCCATAAAAGTTATGAACAAAATCAGTGACAAAGGGAAAGCGTTGGGAGAGTCCGACTCTCAGCGGGAACGAGGCCGACTTATTGCCGGCAATGCTGACCAAACTCTGACACCGGACATACAAGGACTGAACAGGCCGTATCAGGGGTTTCGGTAACCCATACACCCAAAGGAACCCCGCAGGACTCACTGAGGGGCCCGCAAATGCCCATGTAGTCTCAAGGATCCTGCCGAGGGTGTAGAGGTGGTCCATTGTTCCACTAAAGATCACATTGCTCTTCCTGAATTTGAGATTCAATTTCCCCACGGACCCCGTTCTCCAGCACCCCTGAACAAACCTTACCAGGGAGGCTGAGAAGTGTGATCCCTCTCTAGTTGGAACACACCCTCTGCTCCCTCTTCTTCAAAAGGGGGACCACCACCCTGTTCTTCCAATCCAGAGGCACTTTCCCTGATGTCCATGCAATGTTGCATAGGTGTGTTAACCAGGACGGCCCCACAACATCCACAGCCCAGGAACTCCGGGCACATCTCATCCACCCCTGGAGCCCTGCCAGCGTGGACCATTTTAACCACCTCGATGACCCCAGAGAAAATTGAGCTTGCCTCAGAGAACCCACACTCTGCTTCCTCATGAGAAGCTGTGTCAGTGGAGTGAGGAGGTCTTCAAAGTATCCTCACTACACACAGTGTTGACCGTGCACTCCTTCCCCCTCCTGAGACACTGGACTGTGGACCAGAATTTCCTTGAAGCCGTCTTGAGGTCGTTCACCACATTCTATATAGAAAATCTTTGGAGGGAGCTGAAATTGTGTGTTTCTCAGCGACAGCCCAGAAACCTGTCTGATCTAGAGAAGATCTGTGTGGAAGAGTGGGCCAAAATTCCTCATGCAGTGTGTCCAAACCTGGTAAACAACTGCAGGAAACCTTTAACCTCTGTAATTGCAAACAAAGGCTACTGTACGAAATATTAACATTGGTTTTCGCAAGTGTTCAAATACATATTTGCAGCTGTATCCCACAAATAAACCGTTAAAAAATTATGCATTTTGATTTCTGGATTTTTCTTTAAAGACTATCTCTCACAGTGGACATGCACCTACAATGAAAATTTCAGACCCCTCCATGATTTCCAAGTGGGATAACTTGTAATATAGCAATAATACTTATTTTCTTCACTGTACAAAATCACATCCAAATTCTTCACTTATTACAATCTTCATTTTTATATTCCTGCTCAAGCAAACATAAATTTGTCCTGCTGGGGAATCCTGACAGGACCTGGATAAGTTTTCATTTTCTCCAAGTATTATAATTGGGGGGAGAATAGTTTTTTTTTTTCAATCACAAAATGCTCCATTGCTGCAGCGGATTGTCGTCTCACTAGCTCTGATTAATTCATCTTAGAGTTACCTTTTGTGCCCTTTAGCCTTTCATTTATTTTATGTGGTTTTGATAAATATTAATTCCCAGATGTATAAAACAATACTTTTTCAAATGTATTTTAGCAATAACTGTGCCTTGATTGTCACTTCACCTCAGATTTAATATTTTTTATTCTATTTTATTTATGTTGGTTCAAGCACCTTGTGGAGTAGTGCTCGTTATCTCATTCAATGGACAGTCATATAATGACAGTAAAGGCTTTTGATTTGATAACCAATAATCCCTTTTTAAATCCTTCATCTTTATCATTTGCTTTTTCTCCCTTCCTGTCTTACTTCCCTCCCATACTTCTTCATCAGATCATGTCATTCCCCCATTCACCCTGACATTTTGTACAGAGGTAGCTTTCACTGAGGGAGATATGATTGTGGCGGTTTAAATAGCAATAACCCACATGGGTATTGATTATCCACTTGCCTGGGGTAAAGTTTGCCCCCTGCTCCTAGTCATGTATTGATCTTTATAAGGGAAGGACCAGAGGAGGCATCTCGGAGTTCACATATCATGCAGGTGAAGCTCCAAGATTCGATGGTACTGTATTCATCTACATTAAAACATTCATGGTGATGTTTATTTTTGTCAGGTAAGTGGAAGTCAGCATGGTGGAGTAATATTTATCATGTCTATCTCACATTCGAAATGTTTGAACTTGACTCAGATTACTCTGAGTGGAGTTTTCATGGCCTTCTGGGCTTTACTTTGGGGACTTGAGCTTCATCCTCTAAAAAAAATAAAACATTAGTGTTTGAAGACCCCAAATTTTCGATTGTTGTGAATGTAAGTATGAATGATTGCTTGTTTATATGACCCCAGCAATTGTCTAGCGACCACTGCAGGATGTATGCCACAACTCGAGCCTAAAGTCTGCTGTTCTTCCTCTTTCTAAATTTATGGTATCTGTTCAGACCGGCCACAATAGCATATTTTTAGAACGATATATTATCCCAAAAGGGTTCGTGATAAACGACATTAATGATTTATTTTGGTTGTTTATATGATGATATAGTATTGGAGTGTCATAAAAAACTCCACTTATCTTACAAATTCTGCCCTGGTAATAATTTATAAAATAAAAGTAGGAATGCATTTCACATAAATAAACAAACAAACGAAAAAAAAACAAATAAATAAATAAATACATACAGCACAGTGGATCAGCTGGAAAGCGTTTGCCTCATAGTTGTTGGGTCCCAGGTTCAATTCCGGCCCGCCTGTGTGGAGTTTGCATGTTCTCTGCATGCCTGCATAGGTTTTCTCCGGGCACTCCGGTTTCCTCCCACATCCCAAAAACATGGTTTAATTAATTTAATATTTTAATTGGGCACTCTAAATTGCCCCTAGGTGAGATTGTGAGTGCAATGCTTTGTCTGAATGTGCCCTGCGATTGCCTGGCATGCAGTTCAGGGGGTACCCCGCCCCCTAGATGGTTGACAGCTGGGATAGGCTCTAGAACTTCCCTTGTGAGGATAAGCAGCTAAGAAAATGGATTGATGTATATGAATAAATAAATGCATAGTTATGCATATTTAAATAAAGTACTTCAGAAAAATGAAAAAAGTTTGAATTTGGCATCTTGACAACAATGGAAGTGTCCAAAATCTGACATACCGTAATTTCTCGAAAATAATGCGTACATTTTTACAAAAATATTTTCCAAAAGTTAATAGAGCGCATTATATTTCGGTATGGATGAAAAATAAAAAATATAATCACATTGTGATATATGCTGTAGTTGTATACAGGTACGTAGAGTGGCAAAAAAAAGGTATACATCTACTTTTCAATATGATATTCGATGTCTTATGTTACACATTCATATCTATTGCGGTAAAGTGCGCCCCCAATCTGAATTCTAAGACCTAATCGGGGAGCTTGCTTTTTATGATTGTTAGCGTAGCATGTTTGTTGCTACTGAGTCAAAGATCAGAAACGACTGCCCGTGAGTTTGTTTTAACTGAAACCAAGACAAAACATGTCGACAACGGCTAGTTGTGCAGCTGCTTTTAAAAAAGAAATGTGTCATGTCAAATGTGCCGATGAGGCCGCCAACCCGGAAGTAGAGCCACAGTCCGAAACGATAGCTCGCCTCAATGGCTTCAGGTGGGTATCAAAATAACTTGAGCGCAAACTACGTAATACAAGCGTCATGGGCACATAAAGAAAAAAAACGGGAGAGTGCACAGAATTGAAATAGTCGTTTATTTATTTTTTTTTAATGTGCCTATTACCCTCGTTTCTACGTAGTGATAGCCACCTGACACCATATGAAAGCTATGGCGTCAGGTGGGCAAGAGGCTGCGCTGCGGAACCAAAACTTTTGGGATTGAAAAAATGTTTCCCCACAAACGCCATGGATGGCACAGAGGATGACATGCTGTGGGAGCAAAATAGGATCACTGTTTATGAATTCAGGAGGCACCAGAACTAGACCAAGTCACCTAAGTTAGCTACGATGGATATTTTTCAGATGGGGGATGGGCCAGATGTTGCTTTTGAAGTCTTGGCCAAGGATGTGTAATGTAGAGAATAAATTGCACTACGCACAAACGTTTTATGCACAAATCTTTAATGCAAAAAGTATTTAAGTCAAACAGTGTTAAGTATTTATTTAAAACAGTATTATGTGTTATCAAAGTATTAAAATGTTGTCATCATTGAGCATTTATTTTAGCTGGTTGAGGGATTCTGTTCAATTACAGGGACCAGGACAAGCATGTCCTGTGGCTTGTCCCGAGATATATATTACCGCCGTAGCAGTACATGCACAATGTTTATTATTAATGATTGTTGTACAGACAGTTTATTGAAAAACAATACAAGTACAAACCTAATGAAATATAAATACAGATAATTCCCAATATTTTGAGGATATGGGTAGCAGCAAATTGGTGGTGCACATTGTAGATTGCTAGAAGGGTTTTCCTGATTTTTTCAGGTCATCTTTAGGGGTGTGAATTATTTTCTTAATTTTTTTCTTAAAAACTGAACCATCTTATTGGTCATGTTTGTTCAAAAGCTTGGGTTTTTTTTCATGTCATTTCACATATATGCGATTTTAATAAATACTCCTGGTGGGAATTCCCACTGTGAAGTACAAACAAAAATGCTTCACGGCGTGCCATTTTAAACACCATTCATTGGTCATCTTTCAATTTTTTTCCTTGTTGTTTTCTTTTTTTTTTTTTTAAACCTGTCCTGTTTAGCTTCTGATCTTTTTCCTTCTTGATCTCTTCATCTACACCTAGTCTCTCCCCTGCTATGTTTCCCCTCATCTCAGTCTGTACTGCACACATTCACTGATTACCACCTGAGATGAAAATTTGAAAGGGGTGGCTGAACTGTCAGGATGGTTCATCACCAACATAAAGATTGTATTACTGTGTATTTTCACAGGCAAACAAGCATATACGCTCATTTTCCCAAAAGTGTCCCAGTTATCTAAATTTATGGAGCGAAGTGGCACGCTGCATTATGAGCAAGGCACCGGATGTTACAACAACAAATAAATGTGACAGTTCCGAGAGAGAGAAAAAAAAAGTCTCATATCACGAACCCTTTTGGCTTTTTTATGGTGTTGTCGTCACACGCGGCTGAGTGCAGCATTGTCGGCGGCGTTGTTCAGAGCCGCCGCCGTCCGCAAGCCGACGCGCAGCCATCGCTGGCAAGGCGACGCAGCAGCCTTCGCCGGCGATCCCGACACCGTCCGACGCACACATCAACACATTTAGCACGCCTGTCATACGTACGCGCCTCTTTTGTTACATTATAAGAGACCAATTACGTGGTCTGCTCCAAACTATATATTTTTTTAGTAGCTGTATACACACCTACCTGTCGTTTGGAATCCACAAAGCTCTCGTCCATTGCACCCGTGCAATCCATTTTTCACGACGAACCGGGTCTCTTGCAAACTTATGAAGGGTAAATCCTCCCGAGTGTTCAAGCAATGTCCAGCAATGCAACGAGCCGGCATTTTGACTACCACGAAGGAACAATGAGCTACCTTCCCGGAGGTAAAACTAATGGAAACAAATGAGTCCACTTGGGGGTGCCACTGTCTTTTACGTCACTTACTGCTTCTCAAAAACAAATCCCTCGAGAGAATTTTCACGGAGGGATTTACATAAAGCTGTATATGTCGAAATGATGTTTTGTGGTGAAAAAAACGCATGGGTCCATGTCGGCTGCCGTTTTTTCATTAATAACATACTAAAAATTATGCCTTTCATGACAGTGGCCTTTTAAGCAACATTTTTTTTCGCCATTTCCGTTTTAACCTAGTGAAATTGAAACATGCACAGCTCTTCCCATATGATAGTCTTTAATATTTGACATTGTGTTTGTTGTACGTGTGATATCCCTCACATTTTTAACTTTTGTTAAAAGGAAATTTGTTGAAATAATTCGTAATATAGCATTTTGTAAAATAACCATTCATGAACACTTCTAATATTGACTTTACAGAAAATTGCCATTACAAATAGTTATCCCTGCAACTGACTGGCAACCAGTTCAGGGTGTACCCTGCCTCCTGGCTGATGATATCTGAGATTGGTGCCAGCACTCCCGCAACATCGATGAGGATAAGCAACTCAGAAAATGGATGGATGGATGGATAGACAAATAGTCCTTTGCTCGGAAAACAATGCTGAGGTCAAGAAACTGTTAAGAGCTTCTGGTTATAGCGTTGGTCTGAAATTAAAATGACATTTCTCTGACAAGAGCCCAAGCCATTCTTTTTCAACACATCTTGGATCATAGTTTTGAAATACAGCCAAACAAGGATTCAATGAGCAGGGCCTGAGGATCGACCTCAACTCTTGGTGACAGATATGATAAGACTTTATAACATTCCTGTCTATGGCTCACTTCACTGCTCTCGCTTTAGGCTCTTAAGTTAAAAATGGCTCTGAAAGGTCAGTCTAACATATTATTTGGGCGCTGATAATCTACCTCTGTTAATTCAGTTTCATTTAAGGAGTTTTACCCAGAGGAAAAAAAGATTTTCCTTAGTACATTACAACTTTTCCCATTTGTTGAGCAATTTAACAATTTATAATTTGACAAACCTGGGCATTCTGCAAAATGCATTAGTTCATAGCCTTTCTAATATCATCTCTACTATAGGACATGAATTAAGAAAATGTTGTACCATGCACTCTCTCCAGCACAAGTCACTATTGCTCAGACTTGTGCTGGATTTAGCTCCAAGCAAAATGAGGAAAGGTCCAGTGAACAAGTGTAATCTGCAATATTTGGTTTGTGATTTAATATCTATGGCATATAAAAAGTGGGCAAGACTTTTGATTTGACAATATTTAGGGCTAAGCAGGAATGATGATGTGCATTTGTTTTCCATCTGCATGTGTATGTACAGTATGTTTATGTTAAAATGAGTAAAAAACAATTTTTAGTTCCATCTGTGTGAGTGTGGTGACTTATACCAGCCCTCTCTGAATGTTAAAAAGAACACTTTTCAATTTTTTCAATCCAAAACCTCATCACTCTCATCTAATACAGAAAGGGGCATTATACACCATATGTGAAAGAAGCTAAGACAAAGACAGGCAGAAACATAGGCAATATATCGATTTGCATATCCGTGACCCCAAAACCTGTGACTCTTCAAATCTATACATTGAGCACTTGTGGTCTCAAATGAATGCAGCACCAATTCTGGGCCTGACTGACCCTGAAGATTGGGTTGCCTATGTATAGGACTGAAATCACGTAGTAACCAGGGCATTGGGGAAATTCCAGGAATGATTTTAAAAGAACATTTTTACATCTAAGTATTACTGACTTTTTCAAAACTATTGTGAAGTGAGTTAATATCATCAATTACTCACTACACTTGGGCTAGTTTTCTAAAGGTCTTAAAGTAGCTGCTGTTAACCGTCTTCTCAAAGACAGCACTAGACAATTCCATGTTAGCAACCTATAGACCCATCTCTGACCTCCTTTTTATCGACAAGAATGTCGAGAAAGTTATTTTTAATCAACACACCTATTTCTTGAATTTAATGAACTTTTTGACAAATTTAAATCAGGTTTCCGTACTCTTTACAATACATAATCTGTTTTTATCAAAGTGCTAAGTGATATAAGGTTAAATAATGACATAGGAAAGGTCTCAATTTTGGTCTTGTTGGATCTCAGTGCAGCTTTTGAGATGGTAGATCATAATATACTGCTGAACAGATTGGAAACATAGGTAGGACTAAATGAAAAGGTCATTAAATACTTCAGATCCTGCCTGGATGAAAGGAGCTACTTTGTAACCATTGAAAGTGCTCAATCTCAACAAATGGCAGTGACGTATGGGGTCCCTCAAGGGTCAGTTCTTGGATCCCTCCTGGTGAGCCTGTATATGCTACCCTTGGGTTATATTTTCCATAACTTTAGTTCTGACCATGCAGATGACACACAGTTATACTTAGCACTGTCGCCAGATGAGTACAGTTCAATTGAGATATTGTGCTATTGTCTAAAGCAGACAAATAACTGGATGAACCAAATTTTCCTTCAACTAAACCACAACAAAGCTGAAATAATTGTTTTTGGCAATAAAGAAATGTGATTGCTGTTAGTAAATACCCAGCCTCACTATCTTTAAAAACAAAAGACCATGTCTGAAACCTTGGTGTTCTGATAGATTGTGACCTGACTTTCAACAGGCATATCAAATCTTTTACTAAAACTGACTTTTACCATCTGACGAACATATCTAGAGTGAAGTCTTGTATGTGTCCAGGCGACCAGGAAAAGCTCATACATGCTTTTAAGTCAAGTAGACTAGACTACCACAATGGTATTCTGACTGGACTCCACAAAAAGCATTAAACAGTTCCATCTCATTCAGAATGCTGCAGCTCAGGTTTTGACCTGAACCAAGAGGTCAGAGCATCTGCAGTGGTACCTCGGTTTTCGAACCTCTTGGCTTTCGTAAAAATCAGTTTTTGAACAAAAATGTCTGGATTTTTTTGCTTTGGTTTTCAAACGTAAATTAGTAATCAAACACCCCAACCAGCTAACCCATGACGATTTGTTATTGTGCTTTCGAACGCAGCCTCCAAAAAAATGGATAAGACGTAACACACGCAGTGCAACCAGTTGATTCACACACTCCTCTGCTCGCGACGGTTCCCAGTACTATAGTGACTTTTTTTTTCTTCAAATTGAGCAACATTAACGCCCAATCATGGCTCCAAAGAGGGCAAGTGGAACTGCTGATGCTGAAAAAAGGAAAGTGGCGCGTAAAACTGTCGACTTCAAGAAGGATTTGAGAGCCGAGCACAAATCTGGGGTGTGTGTTTTTGAGCTATCGAAGAAGTATGGCATGGCGAAATCGACGATCAGCATCATTCTGAAACACAAGGATGCCCTCAAAGCAAGTGATGTTGCTCAAGGAGCAACCGTGTTGGCCAAGCAGAGGCCACAGATCTTGGAGGAAATTGAAAAGTTGCTTCTTATTTTTGTGAATGAGCAGCAGTTAGCTGGGGATAGTGTTGGTGAAGGCAGGAGATGTCATCTGATGAGGCTGCAGGCAGGAAGGATGTCTCAAGTGCAGATATTAAAGGGATCTGCGCTAAATGGAATGACTTCCATCATTTTGCAGAACTTTATCACCCGAATAAAGATGAATAAAGCTGAATGTTGCAGAGCACTGCCAAATTTTAATGATTTTGTTATGAGCCACTTTAGAAAAGTGCTTAAAAGACGGCAAAAACAAACGACATTAGATTCTTTCTTTGTGAAAAAGGAGCGAGTCACCCCCACCGAAGACATCTGAAACTGTTGTTTTGCATTGCTTTTTTCTTTTGTTCCATTAACCCTACCTCTAGTTGCAAGTTATTTTTTTATGTTACGTACTTTCTGTGCAAATAAAAAACAATGTGTGTGTTTTTCCCCCATCATTATTGCTTGTTTAAAGTTATTCTGCACTATTGTCAATACAAAAAAGGTTTACAAGGCTGGGGGCCGAGTTGCTACAAATACGCCAATGCAGTCCCAGCCTAGCATACTCTACTAGGCTAAACCACAAATTTAAGCAAAAAAAATAAATATATTTCTTAAATGATTTGATTATATAAAATATTCAAACTATACATGTATTTCTACTATGCAGTTTATTATCAGGAAAATCTAAAAAAAAAACATCACTTTTTAGGCTTGGAACGCATTACTTCATTTTCCATTCATTGCCAGAGCTGTGAGGCCAACACTTTACAGCAATACCACCATGCCACTAGCATTTTGACCATTAGGTTAAAAAAATGACATAGATTACATTTGAAAACATTCGCCACTCCAGCAGCAGATTGCATAATTCCAGTAGGCAGAGAACATCAACATAGGAAAACTGTGTGGAAAAAAAGCTTACTTGCAAGGCTAAGTTTCAGTTACCTGAGGCTGAGCCAATCTAATTGGCAACTGTCTGGCATCTCGGGCGAACCAGTGCTGCCATTTTGTGTCCTGATCAAAGGTGACTACTCACTGTTAAGTGGTGTGGGAATCAGGTTGTGGTTCAGAACATGCCATCAAAAGCTGGGACAAAATGGCACAGAATGTCACACATACACTTTATACTTATTTAGATATATAATGTATAAACAGGAATACAATGGTTGAATTTAATATACTTTGTGGATGTAAAACTCAGGGGCATACAGTATATACAGTATAGTATATGCTCATTTACATCCGCCTTCAGTTCTCAGGACGATGTTAAAATCCAGCCTCGCCTGTGTGTTTTTTGTATGGTCTCCCCCTGCCTGTGAGGGTTTTCTCCAGATCCTCCGGTTTCCCCCCACTTTCCAAAAATCATGGATGGCTGGTTGATAGCTACTTTTCACTGACGTCACGCCAACCATGTGTTTGTTTGTTTTGGATGGCAAGATCATGTCTACATATCATGGCTAGAAAGTGCTAAATGTTTACTGTAATACGGTTATTGTTTGATCTTTTGTCTTGAAAGTTCTTTGACAAATGAACAGTGTAACCAAAAGTGATTGAGGCACTTCTACTGGCGTGAGGAATAAAGAAAGAAAAAAGAAAGAAGTCACATGTGAAACTGAGAGGATTGTGTCCACGTCAGCGGGGCACGAGGAGACGGGACGATAAGAAAGAAAGCTAGAGAGGTTGGGAACTGAAATAAATATCACCCACGTTAAAATGTACAGTTGGACTCATGTGTACACTATTCAATAACACGACAGCAATATGTAACAAGGTGTCGGAGTGACAGAAGTATAACAACGGACTCACGGGAAAGAAAAAAAAAACTAATTTGGAGGGGGGGGGGATTAAGACGAGGAGGAGGCTTTCCGGTGTTCCACCTCGCCCAATTTAACAGATGCGTGGTGGAGATTCAAGCAACACGCCAAACTCATTTTCACAGGGCTCCTTAAAATCAGTGCTGAAGAGGAAAAGTGCAGTTTCCTCCTGCTGTGGACTGGCGAAAAAAGACGTGATGTAAGCAATACGTGGACATTGACCGGAGATGAAGATAAGTTACTAAAAACATATTACGAAATTTCTCTGATTACCTCACTCCCAAAGCAAACCCCTTATTTGCTAGATATAAGTTTCAGGAAAAGGCGCAAGGTCGGTGTGAGTCATGTGAGCACTTTGTGACAGAAGTCAAGCAGTTGCTTAAAGACTGTAACTACATAAACAGCGATGAGATGGTCAGAGACGGAATAGTTTTTGCTAACTCACCTAGCGTGCGCGAAAAGTTACTCAGCCACGGGCCGGAGCGCACGCTCAAAAAAAGCAATCAGCATAGCCAGCTCCTACGAGTTAGCAAAAGTGCAGCAAAAACTATGGTCAGCCACGAGGTTCACGTGATGCACTGCAAACCTGGAAAGCAAAGATTCACAGCAGGTGCAAGTATGCATATTGACAGCCCAAAGACCTCCGTAAAGATTAAACAAGTGTGGAGGATACCACAGTAAATTAGTTGAATGCCCAACAAAAAGTAAACAATACCTGAAGTGTCAGACCCCTTTTTCTGTCTGTTTTTACAACTATAAGCCACACAATGAAATGCCATGATGAAAAGGCCGTAAGACGCTTATAAGCAAGCCTATATTCATGAAAAGATCACTATAACACGGAAGTTGTATTGTAGTTTTGCTGTCCAGTGGGTGTGGTAAATAAAAGTCATGTGACTCATGACGTCACGTGAAAAGTATTTATTGAAGACCAAGTGCGAATAGCAGTGTGAATGTTTCTTGGTTGATATGGACCCTGGCAACCAGTTCAGGGTATACCCCGCCGCTTGTCAGGAGTTAGCTGGAATAGGCTACAGCATACCTGGGACTCTGGTGAGAATAAGTGGCATAGAAATGCATTGAGACAAGGAAATGAATAAATTGAGCGCAAGTGAGCATAGTAATAGTACCAATGGATCGATTTACTGTAGTAATCCATCTTTTGTGAAAGAACAATATTGGCTTTTGTCGCTTTCCGCCAAAGTATATGTAAAATAATTAGTTGAAATTACTTAAAACCTGATCCTCATTGTATCATAGAATGTAATAAATAAAGCATCTGTGATATTTGTTTTTGTTTTTAGAGTTTATTAACTAATGCAACATGACCTGAATTATAAACAATTTGCCTCAATAAATCTCTGCTCGATGACAACTGAACTAGAACAGAAAATGGTATCTACACTTTGTGCTTCTGAATGTGGCGATTCGGTGCTGCTGCGGGCCTCACACACCTCTGCGACGTCACATGAACATCGGGGACAGTGCCTCTAGATTGGTAGACTGGGGTTTTAAAAAAGGGGACCGGAGGGTGTGTTCCAACTATAGAGGATCACACTCCTAAGTCTCCCTGGTAAGGTCTATTCAAGGGTGCTGGAGAGGAGGGTCCGTCGGGAAGTCCAATTTCAGATTTAGGATGAGCAGTCTGGTTTTCGTCCTGGCCATGGAACAGTGGACCACATTTGCACTCTTGGCAGGGTCCTTAAGGTTTCATAGGAGTTTGCCCAACCAGTCTACACGTGTTTTGTGGACTTGGAGAAGGCATTCGACTATGTCCCTCGGGGAGTCCTGTTGGGGGTGCTTTGGGAGTATGGGGTACAGAACCCATTGATTTGGGCTATTCGGTCCCCATACGACCAGTGTCTGAGTTTGGTCCACTTTGCCGGCAGTACGTCGAATTCGTTTCCAGTGAGGGTTGATCAGCGCCAAGGCTGCCCTTTGTCCCCGATTCCACTCATAACCTTTATCAAAAGAATTTCTAGGCACAGCCGAGGCGTAGAGCGGGTCTGGTTCAATGACCTCAGTATTGCATCCCTGCTTTTTGCAGATGATGTTGTTCTTTTGGCTTCATCAAGCCAGCAAGGAGGAAATTCAGAACTTCCCAATCTGAATCCATGGTCCTTAGTTGGAAAAGGGTGCCGTGCCTTCTCCTGGTCATAAATGAAATCCTGCCCTAAGTGGAGGAGTTGAAGTATCTTGGGGTCTTGTTCATGAATGATGGAAGAATGGAACGAGAGATCGACAGGCTTATCGATGCAGCATCAGAACTTTGTATCATTACATTGTGGTAAAAGAAGGAACTGTGCCGAAAAGCAAATATCTCAATTTATTTGTCGATTAATGTTCTTACCCTCCCCTATGGTTACAAGCTGTGGGCCGTGACCGAAAGAACAAGATTGTGCATGCAAGCGGCCAAAATGAGTTTCGTCCGCAGGATGTCTAGGCTTTCCTTTTGTGAAGCTTGGTCATCCGATCTCGGAGTAGAGACACTTCTCCACATTCAGAGGAGCTAGATGAGGTGGCTGGGGCTTATGATTTGGATGCCTCCAAGAGGGCTCCCTGGTCTGGTGAGGTGTTCTGGGCACATCCTACCATGGAGAGACCCTAAGGGTGATCCAGGACACGCTGGAGGGTCTACATCTCCTGCCTACGTCTAGGAACACCTTGGATCCCCTTGGATACCCCAGGAAGTGCTGGATGAGGTAGCTGGGGAGAGGCAGTATGGGTGTCCCTGCTAAAGCTACTTCCCCTGCGACCTGACCTCAGGTACTTAGTAGAAACTGGATATACAGTGAAGAAAATAAGTATTTGAACACCCTGCTATATTGCAAGTTCTCCCACTTAGAAATCATGGAGGGGTCTGAAATTTTCATCGTAGGTGCATGTCCACCGTGAGAGAGATAATTCAAAAAGAAAAATCCAGAGATCACAATGTATGATATTTTAATGATTTATTTGTGTGATAAAACTGCAAATAAGTATTTAAACACCTGTCTATCAGCTAGAATTCTGACCCTCAAAGTCCCCCTTTAAAAGTTCACCTCCACTCCATGTATTATCCTGAATCAGATACACCTTTGTGAGGTCGTTAGCGGCATAAAGACACCTGTCCACCCCATACAATCAATAAGACTCAAACTTGGAGCATGGCCAAGACCAGAGAGCTGTCCAAAGACTCCACGGACATAATTGGACAACTACACATGGCTGGAAAGGGTTGGGGAGAACTTGCCAAGCAGCCTGGTGAAAAAAGGTTCACTGTTGGAGCAATCATTAGAAAATGAAAGAAGCTAAACATGACGGGCAATCTCAATTAGAGTGGAGCCCCGTGCAAGATATCACCTCGTGGGGTCTCAATGATCCTTAGAAAGGTGAGGAATCAGCCCAGGACTACATGGCAGGACTTGGTCAATGACCTAAAAAGACCTGGGACCACCGTTTACAAGGTGACTGATGGTGATGCAATAAGACATCATGGTTTAAAATCATGCATGGCACGGAAGGTTGCCCTGATCAAACCAGCACTTCAAGGCCCATCTTAAGTTTGTCAATGACCTTTTGGATGATACAAAGGAGTTATGGAAGAAAGATTTGTGGTAAGATGAGAACAAAATGGAACTTTTTGGTCATAATTTCACTAAATGTGTTTGGAGGAATACAAATGTTAAGTTCCATCCCAAGTTCACCCAACAGTGAAGGATGGGGGTGGTAGAATCATGCTTTGGGGGTGTTTTTCTGCACATGGGACAGGACAACTGCACGGTATAAAGGAGAGGATGACCGCGGCCATGTATTGTGAGATTTTGGGGAACAACCTCTTTCCCTCAGTCAGAGAAGTGAAGATGGGTCGTGGCTGGGTCTTTCAACATACAATGACCCAAAACTCACAGCCAGGAAAACCAATGAGTGGCTCCTTAAGGAACATATGAAGGTTCTGGTGTGGCTTAGCCAGTCTCCAGACCTAAACCCAATAGAAAGATACAGATAGATAAATAGATCTAGAGAAGATCTCTTTGGAGCAGTGGGCCAAAATGATTTCTGCAGTGTTTGCAAACCTGGTGAACAACTACAGGAAACGTTTGACCTCTGTAATTGTAAACAAAGGCTACTTTACCAACTATTAACAGTGGTTTTCTCAGGTGTTCAAAGACTTATTTGAGCTGTATCACACAAATAAATAGTTCAAAAATCATCTATTTTGATTTCTGCATTTTTCTTTTTAGATTATCCCTCTCACAGTGGACATGCACCTATGTGAAAATTGCAGACCCCCCATGATTTCTAAGTGCGAGAACTTGTGATATAGCAGGGTGTTCAAATACTTATTTTCTTGTTTGTATATTGTTAGAGGACGCTTTTTCCTCCGTGTGTTCATTTAATTTAGGGTAGTAAGAATGTTGGTTATCCAAATACAGGCTGGAGACGATGAACTGTTTCTTCGAAGCTTACAGAATATTCTGGGCACAAATGAGTAAGAGACAATGTCTGTAGCAGATCACACGTGCAAAGATACAGAGGACTTGCAGCATTCTTATACTATCAGAAGGATCCGCATCACAAAAGTATGAAAGGAAAATAAAGAGCATCACAAGAGAATTGCATCTTAAAATAAAGAGCATCACAAAATATCTGCATCATAATGACTAAACCAAATCTATCTGGTAACAACAGGCACATTCCTACGTCCTGGTCTCTAGTAAACATTTCAGCAAGATTCACTTAAGGTTAACTGATGAGTTGGCATGCTTCAAACAATTTACCTTGAGTTATACACATGACTAAATATGAGCAGAAGACACACTTCAATATATATTTCCATCCATCAATTTTCTGAGCCTCTTATTGTCACGGCCCATCGGAACGAGAGTAGGACCCAAATGCAGGACTCGAACGATGCCAGGTAGTTCAAGGAGAAAAGTTTATTATATGCCGAGGTAGGGGTTCGAGCAGGCAGTCCGGTGCAGCAGCGGTAGTTGGGATGTCGGGCAAAGAGAGCAGGTGAGCGGCCAAGCAGGAGTCGGTACGCAGGGGAACAATCAAAGCAGGCAGAAGTATCAAAGGAGTCAGGCTAACAAGGGTGGTCGGAGAACGGGCGAAGGTCGGTACACACAGGTTCGATCCGGGATACCGGAGCACACGAACGGGACATGAAGATCAACAAACTGGCGGGGCCCAATCGTCATCGGGGTGATATAAATACACAGACTAATCAGCCCGCATGAGACCCAATCAGCGCACCCACACAGGCACCCGCACAGCTCGTGCTGGAGCAGCAGGATCATGACACTTATCCTCACGAGGGTCGCGGGAATGTTGGAGCCTATCCCAGCTGTCAGCGGGCAGGAGGCAGGGTACACCCTGAACTGGTTGCCAGCCAATCGCAGGGCACACAGGGACAAACAGCTGCACTCAGAATCACACACGGAGCAATTTAGAGTCTCCAATTAATGCATGTTTTTGGGATGTTGGAGGAAACTGGTGTGCTTGGAGATAACCCACGCAGGCACGGGGAAAATATGCAACCTCCACACAGGCGGGGCCGGAATTTGAACCCCGATCCCCAGAACTGTGAGGGCAACACACGATAGCTGCTCCACTGTGTTCATACTTTTAAATTTGTAAAAAAAAAAAACACTCAAGACATTTGAGAGAATGAATTGATAGAGGGGTACAAGCGCTGTCAAAATTTCTCCAATATGGTTTGTAATTGTATGATTTAATATTGTCCATTTTCCAAGCCCCTCATCCTCACAAGGGTCACGAGCTAGCATTGGGCGAAAAGCAGACTACATGCTAAACTGGACACCGGGCACATATTGGCACCATCGCTGAGCGGGAATCGATTCCATGCTACCTGGACCAAAGTCACCCATTTGTACCACCAGACCTGATTTTATATATTTAAATATTTTGAAATATGGAAATTGTTTTTTATTTTTTATTATGTTGTTATTGTTATTGCTATGGATGTAGGTTTTACTTTACTTTCTAACTCATTTTCCTAACATCTAAAAGAGTGGCATGAATGATTAAAATCAATTTAGATTCATGACACAATTAGAACAATCAAAGTAAAGGAAGATCAACTTGCAGCACCTCCTGGGGAATTGACTTAAGAGACCTTTATCCTTTGTTGCATGAGAGAGATTTCAACTGAGATGGTGACAATTGCAGAAAATTAATGAATTCATTTTAACAAAAATCAAATGTTAGTTGTTTGAGGAAGTGAGAATACAAAGACAGCAAAGAAAATACTGGACTGATTAAAAGGCTTAATTTAATTGCGTTTCTGTTTTTAAATGGCATGCAAATGTACATATTGACACAGAAAACACACACAAAAATTAAAGCAAAGCAAAAGGCTGATTAAGTGGATCACAAACAGAGCAGGATGAAAGAAAAGGCATGGGGAGAGATAAAGGAAGAACATAACAGGCACAATATAGCATCTGGAGGATGGTATTACTGTATATAATCGGAAGGAAGTGCAGCAAGTAAAGGTGATTAAGGATAGTGATGAAGATATGTTGACTGGTGCAAGTAGTGTGCTAAGTAGATGGAAAGAGTTCCTTGAGAAGTTAATGAATGACGAAAATGGGAGAGAAGGTAGAGTAGAAGAGGTGAGAGTGAATGACCGGGAAGTGGCAATGATTAGTAAGGGAAAAGTCAAAAAGGCATTGTACAGAATGAAAAATGGAAAGACAGTTGGACCCAATGACATACCGGTAGAAGTATGAAAGCAATTTGGTGAGGTGGATGTGGAGTTTTTGACCAACTTGTTCAATAGAATACCAGCCAGAGTGAAGATGCCAGAAGAATGGAGGAAAAGTGTGCTAGTCCCCATTTTTAACAACAAAGGCGATGTTCAGAACTGTGGAAACAGTGGGAGGATATGAGGACAGTGGGTGTTAGAGAGGAAGATGCACGAGATGGGAATACCTGGAAAAAGATGACACGCTGTGGCAACCCCTAACGGGACAAGCCGAAAGAAAAAGAAGAAGAATGTCATGGCGTGTGTGAATACAAGGGTTTGCAAAAATGCTGTACATTTTCATAGACTATTAAAATGCAATATCATAAGCAATAACAAGATAATGTAACCCCAATCAAAGTCTGTCTGGTGGCCGTCCAGGCCACCAGAAGCGAGGCATCCGGCTGGGCAGCTCAGGAGGTCGACACGGACACCAAGTACCAGGGTGGCCAAGCGGGTTCCCAAAAAAGGATTGGAAGACGAGGACCTGGACCTACTAGGCAAAGGCACTTGGGAGCTGGAAACACAAGGAGGTGAAACAAACTGACTGGGACTAAAGATAGGAAGAGAAAATTCACAGTCAAAATCTGAATCGCAATCAGGCAGCCGGTCATATAAATTTAAGTCTTCCTCAAAGTCCGAAAAATCAGAGTCCAAGAAAATATAAGGTGGTGAGCGGTTCGTGGGCGGGACGTAATCATGACTCACAGGCGGTGCGTGTGACAAGGAAGAGGAGGATGACATCATGGAGCTTACCTGGATAGGATATGCTTGGTCCTCTGGCAGGCGGTTTGCCTGGCATCGTTCCTGGCGATGCCGAGTCTTTCCTGCTGGGTCCTGTAATGGCCAGATTGTTCTGTCATAACCAGAACACTAGGGCGGACCTGAATGCATGACTCGGTGGACAGTAAGGCAGTTGAAAGAGAGTCTTTATTTGTTCAGATGTCGAAAGCCAGGAAGTCATGACGGAGCGAGCAGTAGAATCAGAAGCGACATCCTTAGGGGGTTGTTCAGGTAACGGGCGGAGGTTGGTACACAGGAGTTCGGAGTCAGGAATGCGGAAGTACGGGAATGAAGCATGGATGCTGGCAATCTGACAAAGACAGACTGTCCGCTGGGTCCTATATATACCAGGGTTAATTATTGCAGATGAGGCGCAAGAGTACGCCACCCAATCAACGCAGGTGTGCGGGGACCTGGACAGCCAGGACTGGACCGCCAGGACCATGACACTAGCCACTAGACAACACACATGAGTTTAGAATTGTTTCGTGTCAAGAAGCTTTGTCTGATCTTTACCATGTCTCTCTCAAATATGTCCCAGAAAACCAATGTAAAGAAATGTTGCCCTGTATAAAGTTGGAAAAGACTCACTGATGGTGTCGTGCACAGGTGTCAAACTCAAGGCCCATGATTTTATGTGGCAGGCGAAGTCAAATCACGTGTGTCAACTCACATGATTCTTGTTCAAATCTGTACAAAAATTTCAAATTGTCATGTCATAAATGCCAACATGGAGATATTGCAAGCATTTTTGACTTGCCAAATATTAACAGTAGTTGAAAAACACATTAACCTTGATTTCTAATTCCAAAACTAGTTCATAAATTTCATGTATAAATATGATGAGTCGATTAAAGGTTTTCATGCTTTCAATCATAACGGTCCTCTGAGGAAAATCATTACTACAATGTGGCACAGGACAAAAATCGGTTTGACACCCCTGGTACACATGCCTGCCTTTGGCGCAGACAGTGTGGGATTAATTCCCGCTCAGTGATGATGTCGATATCTGTCCTGCGACTGGCTGGCGACCAGTTCAGGGTGTAGTCTGCCTTTGCCAGAAGTTCGCCGGGATAGGCTCCAGCTCATAAGTTGGAAAAGTTTGCAGAAGTGATTCTAAAAGTCTTGATGATCATGAATCCATGGTTAGACAAATAGTCTATAAATAGTTCTCCAGTTTTAGTTTACCACTGTTGCTTCTCTTCCAAAGAGTGCCCTTTCTGTAAAGATGACTCAAATGTAACAGTGCACAATTCTTCATGAGGTGGGAAAAAAAAGTGCTAACATTATATATATCATCATAAATATCCTCTTCATCATCGTCATCAGCCTTTTGTCTGCTATCCAGTATCCAGTACAAAGTTAACATAGCTTCCACTCGAATAATCCTCTTATTTCGCAGAGTCACCACACATTACGATTCCTGACTAAAAGTTATTGAAGTGGTTTTATAGACTTTGTATAGCACACCGTGGATTCATTCATGCCATAATGGCGTGTCACAAAAGCCGAACTTCTGCTGTCTTTGATCATATTCAAAAGTTGTACTTTTTCGCTGATCAGCATCATCTTCCTCTTCTTTTCGGGCACTCCAGAGGAAGCTTTCGCATCAGCACAGCGCTTTGTTGGCATTGTGAACATGAGAGGTTATCACGCAGACAGTCAACAGCATTGAAAATGGCAGAAAAGAAGGACAAGGGAAAGGGAGGAACAGAAGTTGCTTGGTCCCGCTTTGATGATGCACAGCCAATCGGCTGATGAGCTAAATCCACACATGCTCTCATTGATTGATGTCACGCTGGGGACCAATCATGAGCCTTATATCAATAATAAATATGCTGATCTGGCTGTTTTTTTTTTTTTTTGGGAGGGGGGGACACGAAGCACCGAAGCCACAAAAAGTGAAGTGTGAAGCGAGAGGAAACCCAGTGTGTGTGTGTGTGTGTGTGTGTGTGTGTGTGGTGTGTGTGTGTGTGTATGTGTGTGTGTGTGCATATGTGTGTGTTTGTGTGTGTGTGTGTGTGTGTATAAGATGGTTTCAGAAAATATTGGAATATGGCAACAACGGACTATCGACAACAAAGTTTTGCTCCACAGGTTTAAAAGTATCCTGGATTCACTGCTTCTGAATTTTTTTTAGAAGAAAAACAAACTTGTAAGCAAGAAAAAATGTCAACAGCAAAGCAAGTGGAGCATGGGAAAAAAAAGGTCTGTACTGTATGAGAGTGAGAGAAGAAAATACATTTAAAGCTGCTTAAAAAAAATAAAATTGCCATGTCAGAACTTCTTACCGTCAACCAGAAAACTGTTGAAAAAACTGTTTAGTTACTGAAACCATCTACGAAAGAAAAGTAATGGATGCCTGTCCTCTGTGGGGCATACCAGTACAGTAGGTTTACACTGTTACATTATCTTAAAGATGTTTTAATACCAGTATTCTATGGCCAGAGCAACAAAATGGGGAACATTTTCCCAAATGCATAGTATGGAAAAATGCCACAAAATCAATGCTTGATATTGTTTACTCACAGTCAGTTAAATTTATGCTGAAAAACTACTGATACAATATTGGTTTGTTTTCAAACTGAACTGATAATGATAACAATGATAACTGGAATGCAAGCAGACCAAGATTTTGATGATTAAAGCTATCTTCAGACTACTAGTTCAGATTCTTTTCTGGACCAAGTTAGAGAAGATACTGTCAAGTGTATTTCCATTCTACATTTCCGGCCTACCCCGATAAAAAAATACTGTATCTCCATTTAAGTATGTACTGTAATATCTTCAATGTGAATAAAATAATGCCACATTAATAAAGCAATGTTCAGCATGAGTCCCTCGACTGGTTACCGGAAATGTCATACAAAAAATATATTTCCACTTTAGACCACACATCCCCTATTCACATCATTTCATAGTCACACAATGAAAAAAAAGATCTCTTTCTTTTGGCCTGTCCCGGTCGGGGTTTGCCACAGCGTGTCATATTTTTCCATCCTGCATCTTCCTCTCTAACACCAACTGCCCTCATGTCTTCCCTCATAACATCCATCAACCTTCTCTTTGGTCTTCCTCTCGCTCATTTGCCTGGCAGCTCCATCCTCAGCACCCTTCGACCAATATACTCACTCTCGCCTCTGGACATGTCCAAACCATCGATGTCTGCTCTCTCAAACCTTGTCTCCAAAACATCCAACTTTGGCTGTCCATCTAATCAGCTCATTTCTAATCCTATCCAACCTGCTCACTCCTAGCGAGAACCTCAACATCTTAATTTCTGCCACCGCCAATTCTGCTTCCTATTGTCTCTTCAGGGCCACTGTCTCTAATCCGTACATCTTGGCTAGCTTCACCACTGTTTTATAAACTTTGCCCTTCATCCTAGCAGAGACTCTTCTGTCACATAACACACCAGACACATTCCGGCAGCTGTTCCAACCTGCTTCAATGCATTTCTTCACTTCCTTACCACACTCACCATTGCTCTGAATTGTTGACCCAAAGTATTTGAAGTTGTCCATCCTTGCTATCTCTTGTCCCCTGAGCCTCACTCTTCCCCTTCCTCCTTTCTCATTCACGCACATATATTCTGTTTTATTTCGGCTAATCTTGATTCCTCTCCTTTCCAGTGCATGCCTCCATCTTTCTATTTGTTCCTCCACCTGCTCCCTGCGTTCACTGCAGATCACAATCTCATCTGCGAACATCATGGTCCAAGGGGATTCCAGTCTAACCTCATCTGTCAGCCTATCAATTATCACAGCAAACAGGAAGGGACTCCAAGATGATCTGTGATGAAAAAAGATGATCACTGCAAATTTTTTAATGAACCAAGCATTGATATAAAATTTGCGGTATATTTTCACTAATCCAAAACTAATTGATTTGTGAAAGTCAAAATTGGTTGACTAAATTCACTAATATGGACTATTAATGTAGAAATGTAATTAATTAATTTATTACATCTTGTTTTACTTTACCTCTTCCTTTGGTTTTCAGCTAAGAGCCAATTTCCGAGTTGTTGATCCTCACAAGCGTCACAGGATTGGTGGAGCCTATCCCAGCTAACTTTGGCCATAAGGGACAATTTATCTGGATCTGGTCGCCAAAATGTTGCTGGTAAAAAGGTTAATTGATCAAGCCTCAAACTTAATTCATACTTCCAACAAGACAGAACTTCCAATTCAACTACAATAGATTCTGTTTTCAGTTTATCACTGGTCCGGGTCTTCCGTCTGTTTAAATTTTAGCTGAAGTGAGAACCAAGTCATTTTATTAAAAAATGACTAAGACCCACCTATTCAAGAATGTTTGCTCCATTTTTTCAAGATTATAGGAATACATTTTCTAATGGTTACTCTAAATAGCCATGATCCATTTCATGGTGAAAAATGGATCTTCACTTCTTCGCACTTGCTTTGAATTAAGGACTAGTGAATAAGTATTCTATTATTCCAATACTCATTCTTGAATCCAACACAAAGACTCTTGCAGTGCTCACTTCCTTCGCAGCCCTTCATATTATTTGTGTTACTGCAACTCTCATTCTGTCTCTGTCCATATACCTGGTCTCAGGGGTGATGTGAGAGGAGCGAGAAATGGAAGACATGTAGCGTCAACTCTTCTTCCCCTGCCAATTAATACCAACCCAGGGGCTCCCTTTGTTTATACTCATATTACTTACTAAGAGAACTTGTACACGGGGGAACAGCCACATTATGTGTGTAGGTATGTTCATGTATACTGTACTTGTATATAATGTACACACTATCAAAAGGCAGTTTTAAGTTTTTCTCTGCCAAAACATTTTTAATTTTTTACATACTTAGGAAGGGTGAATTCTTCAAGATGAAGAGAAAGTGGAGACAACCAGGCTGCTCTCACTGTTGTTTCATTACAGTTAAGAAATAAGTATTTGAACACCCTGCTATATTGCCAGTTCTCCCACCTAGAAATCATGGAGGGGTCTGAAATTTTCATCGTAGATTCATATGCTCTGTGAGAGAGATAATCTAAAAAGAGAAATCCAGAAATCAAAATGTATGACTTTTTTAACGATTTATTTGTGTGATACAGCTGCAAATAACTATTTGAACACCTGTCTATCAGTTAGAGTTCTGAACCTCAAAGACAAGTTTGTCTGCCTTTAAAAGTCCACCTCCACTCCATGTATTATCCTGAATCAGATGCACGCGTGTGAGGTCGATAGCTGCAGAAAGATACTTGCCCACCCTATACAATCAGTAAGACTCAAATTTGTAACATGGCCAATACCAAAGAGGTGTCCAAACACACCAGAGACAAAATCGTACAACTCCACATGGCTGGAAAGGGCTATGGAGATATTGCCAAGCAGCTTGGCGAAAAAAGGTCCACTGTTGGAGCAATCATTAGAAAATGGAAGAAGCTAAACATGTCGGGCAATCTCACTTGGAGTGGAGCCCCATGCAAGATATCACCTCGTGGGGTCTCGATGATCCATCGAAAGGTGAGGAATCAGCCCAGGACTACATAACAGGACTTTGTCAATAACCTGAAAAGACCTGGGACCACCATTTCCAAGGTGACTGTTGGTAATACACTAAGACGTCATGGTTTCAAAAATTGCATGCCATGGAAGGTTCCCCTGCTTAAACCACCACATGTCAAGACCTGTCTTAAGTTTGGCAATGACCACTTGGATAATACAAGGGAGTCATGGGAGAATGTTTTGTGGTCGAATGAGACCAAAATAGAACGTTTTGGTCATAATTACACTAACTGTGTTTGGAGGAAGAGAATTGATGAGTTCTATCCCAACAACACCATCCTTACTGTGAAGCATGGGGGTGGTACCAACATGCTTTGTTTTTTTTTTTTTTTTCTGCACATGGCATAGGACGACTTCATTGTATTAAGGAGAGGGTGTATTGTGAGATTTTGGGGAACGGCCTCTTTCCCTCAGTCAGAGCATTGAAGATGGGTCCTGGCTGGGTCTTTTAACATGATAATGACCCGAAGCACACAGCCAGGAAAACTAAGGAGTGGCTCCATAAAAAGGTTCTGGCATGACTTAGCCACTCTCCAAACCTAAACCCAATAGAACATATTTGGAGGGGCTGAAACTCCGTGTTTCTCAACGACAGACCAGAAACTTGTCTGATCCAGAGAAGATCTGTGTGGAGGAGTGGGCCAAATTCCCTCCTGCTGTGTGTGCAAACCTGGTGAACAACTACAGGAAATGTTTTATCTCTGTAATTGCAAACAAAGGCTACTGTACCAAATAGTAACATTGGTTTTCTCAGCCGTTCAAATACTTATTTGCAGTTGTATCACACAAAAAAAAATCATGAAAAAATCATACGTTGTGATTTCTGGATTTTCTTTTTAGATTATCTCTCTCACAGTGGACATGCACCTACGATGAAAATTTCAAACCCCTCCATGATTTCTAAGTGGGAGAACTTGCAGTATAGCAGAGTGTTCAACTACTTATTTTCTTCACTGTAACAGGCAGTCGACAGCACATACATCAAGCTCGCACAACTTATCTTTTGGAGTGCAACCGTAACCTGCACTGATCCACCTGTGAGGAGAGTTGTGTGATGTGCGGAAAGCACAGTTTCTCCCACCATCACACTCAGCATTTCTCAAAGAGAATCCCATTTTATTTGATGAAATATAGAATAAATCATCACATAAAAATGGTGGAGCTCACTCCAAAAAATTATTTTCATTTTTCTGAAGCTCTTTGCAGTTGATCTATGTTCATTTAGTCATTTAAAGGAAACATCATTAACACCAGAAGTTTGGTTCTTGATGAATAAAAATAATAAATTATGACATGATTTAATCCAAGAGTTCCTTTTCAAGAAATAATCTTTGATATTTGGTAAACCTTGAGAGATGTGCTTGCAATACTCTTTCATCAACAATCATTTTTGCATGCAGCATGATTTTCTGTTTAGCATCGGGGGAAGTATTGATGACCAAGCGTGAGCTGATGGACTTCATATTAAATGACTTCCCATCATATTCCATCCATTTTCTGTACTGCTTATCCACAATCAGGTCGTGGGTGTGCTGGAGCCTATCTGAGCTATTTTGGCGGGAAAGGTGGGATACACCGTGAACTGGTCGCTGGGCTGTCACAGGGGTTTTATATTAATAGGCATTTATTAACAAGTTGTCCCGAGTTCTTTCATGCCCTCCTGGATGAATCATTGCTGTTAACTTGGGGCGATCTTTTTACGCCCGCCACTCCTGGGATGCTTCACCACTGATTCATAATTTCTCCATCCGATGATAATGCCTCTCTCCATAGTTCAATGAAATCCTAAATCATTAGAAATGGCTTCTGCGATTTATCCAAGGTCATAGAGGGTTTAGCAGGGAGTTCAAGACTTCACTTTTCTCAGCCACTTCATCCAGATCTTCCAGAGGGATAAAAAGGCAATCCCAGGTCAGCCAAGAGATATTGTCTATCCAGTGTGTCCTGTGTCATCCCCTAGGTCTCTTTCTAGTGAGATGAGTCTGAAACACCTCATCTGGCTCTTCTCAATATGGAGAAAGTCTACTCTTAGCTCCTCCCGGGTGACCAAGATTCTCACCCTAGCTCCAAGGGAAGCCCTGAGACCCTGCGGATGAAACTCATTTTGGCTGCTTCCATCCAGGATATTGTCCTTTCGGTCTTGACCTACAGCTCGTGACCATAGGTGAAGGTAGGAACATACTTCAACGGGTACATAGAGAACTTCGCCTTTCAATGTAATTTCTTCTTTACCATTACGGTCTAATACAAAGTCTGCATCACTGCATACACTACACTTTTCTGACTGAGGACCATGGTCTCAGATTTGGAGGTGCTAATTATCATCACAGCTGCTTCACACTCAGCTCTGAAATGCTCCAGTGAGAGTTGGAGATCATGCATTGATGAAGCCAACAGAACCCTATCTGCAAAAAGCAGGGATGCAATACTGAGGCCACCGAACTGGATCCCTTGGCTCCGCCTAGAAATTCTGTCCGGAAAAGTCCTGAACAGAATCGCTGACAAAGGGTAGCTTTGCCGGTGTCCAGCCCTCACTGGAAACTAGTCCGACTTACTGCCAGCAATGAAGAGTCTGACACCGGACGTACAAGGACTGAACAGCTCACATCAGGGGATTCGGTACCATATACTCCGAAAGCACCCCTGACAGGACTCGCTGAGGGACACGGTGGAACAGCTTCTCACAAACAACTGCACCTTGAGGCACCGGACTGCCAAACTCCTGAAGTTCGCAGACAACACCAGAGTCATTTGCCTCATCAAAGTTGAGGATGAGACCGCATATAGAAAGAAAGTGGCAAGACTGAAGCTTTGGCGTGGTGAACACAACCTGGAATTGAACACTAAAGACTGTAGAGATGATTGTGGACTTCAGAGCAGCCCCTGACGCTGTTCAACTGTCTTGTGTTGACCACTGAGACCTTCAAGTTCTTGAGAATTAGTCTCACAGGACCTGAAGTGGGAGACAAACATCAAATCCATCCTCAAAAGAGCCAAGCAAATGATGTACTTCTTGCGGCTTCTGAGGAATCACGGCCTGTTCCAAGAGCTGCTGAGGCAGTTCTACACAGCGGTCATTGAATCACTATTGTGTACCCCCATCACAGTCTGGTTTGGGGCTGCCACAAAAAAAGGACAAACTCAGAGTGCAATGGACAATCAAAACCTCTGAACAGATTGTCAGCACCACCCTTCCCACCCTGAAAGACTTTTACGTCAATCAACTAGGTCAAGAGTAGGTGGGATCCTTTTTGACCCTCCACATCCTGGCCACCAGCTCTCGCAGCTTCTTCTGTTGGGTCAGCGCTACTGATCAATGCTAGTCAAAACTAGCAGGCATTCAAACAGTTTATTTCCGTCTGGCAGTTAAGTCAATTCTTGATCAGCAAACCTACTATTTTTTAACTTGTGCCATTGTGGGGACACACCCTTACATATTGCTGGTCCAGTCACTATTAGTATTCTTAATATATTCTGTAGACTATCGCACGACTAAATTGCTTCTCCTCAATCTGAGATTCAACTTCTCCAGCACCTCTGATTAGACCTTACCCGGGAGGCTGAGGAGTGTGATTCGCTTGTGGTTGGAACACACACTCCTGTCCCCGTTCATAAAAAGGGAGACCTCCACCCGAGTCTGTCAATTCAGAGACACTGTCCGGAATGTCCACACAATGTTGCTGAGGTGTGTCAAAACAGGACAGCTCCACATCCTCCAGGGCCTTTGGGAACTCTGTACAAATCTCATCCACCTCATGGGCCTTGTCACCAAGGAGAATTTTAAACACCCCAGTTACCTCAACCCCGGAGATTGGAGTGCCTACCTCAGAGAATCCAGACTCTGCTTCCTCATAAGAAGGTGTGTCGGTGAATTGGAGGAGCTCTTCAAAGTATTCTCCCCACCAATTCACAAGAGCCCAAATTGAGGTCAGTCGCGCCCAATCCTCACAACAGTGTTGACAATGCACTGCTTCCCTATCTTGAGACGCCAGATGGTGAACCAGAGTTCCCTCAAAGCTGTCTGGAAGTCTTTATCTATGGCCTCACTGAACTCCTCACATGCCTGGGTTTTAGCTTCAGTGTCCACCAAAGCAGCATTCAGCTTGGCCAACTGATACCCATCAGCTGCCTCGGAAATCCTGCAGGCCAAAAAGGCCCAGTAGGACTCCATCTTCATCTTGACGGAATCCCTCACCTACGTGTTTGGGGATTGTCACCACCACCAATATACGGCCACAGCTCTGGTCAGCCACCTCAAAACGCAAGAGACGGGATCATTGTCCACTCGGACTCAATGTCCCCCGCCTCACCCTTTACATGAGCAATGTTTTGTCTGAGGTGGGAGATGAAACTCCTTTTGACAGGGTGTCTGCCAGGCATTCTCAGCAGACCCACAAAATGTTTGGACCTGCCACATAGGACCGGCATCTTTCCCCACTTTCGTTGCCAACTCACCACCAGGTGGTGATCAGTTGACACCCCCCCCCCTTCAATCGAGTGTCCAAGACATACGGCTGCAAGTTCGATGACAAAACCACAAAAAATGAACCTAGGTTGTCTCTGTAAGAAGTGCACGTGTGGACACCCTGATGTTTGGACATGGTGCCCGTTATGGACAATCCGTGATGAGTACAGCTCTGGTTCTGACCTGGGGTCGCTGTTCTTCCCAATCACAGTCTTCCAGGTCTCACTTGTCCACTTAGCCAAAGGCGGATGGAGGCTCCCCTTTCGTCTACCGGGGTGAACCCCAATGTACAGATGTGGACCCGGGGGTCAATAAGTATACCCACGACCCTCGGCACATCTCACCATGAGCAACTCCAGAGTGGAGGAGAGCCCAACCCTCTAAATAGGACTTGTACCAGAGCTGAGGCAGTGTGTGGAGGCAAGTCGGACTACATCTCGTCGAAACTCCTTTTACCTCATACACCAGCTTGAGGTGTTAAAGAGGTGATGTTCCACATTCCTAAAGCCAGCTTTTATAGCCGGGATCGGATTGCCAAGTCCCTGTCATTTCCACTGCCCACCTCGCACTGCATCAGACCCCTATGGCCCCTCCTCCAGGTGGTGAGCCCATGGGAAGGGGGAACCCACATTACCCTTTTGGGCAGTGCCCTGTCGGACCACGGGCCAACAGATCCCCAGCTTCGACCCCCACCTCCAGACCTGACTCCAGAGTGGCTCGTGTCCAGGCAAGGGAAACCTCAATCCATTCAAGTCCTTCGTCATAGGAGTCTCTTTGCCGTGCTTTGTCTGGTTTGTTGGTTGTCTGGTTTTTACCGGGCATTCCGGTTTCTTCCCAAATCCACAACAACATGCATTGATTGGGGACTCTAAATTGGCCTTCTGTGTGGTTGTGAGTGTGACTGCTGTCTATCTGCCCTGCGATTTGCTGGCAACCAGTTTAGAGTGTACCTCACTTCTTGCCCGATGATACCTGGGATTGGTGCTAGCACCCAAGCAACCCTGGTGAGGATAAGTGGCTCCGAAAATGAATTAAAAAATATAAACAAAGATGATTGTGTCAACAAAACTACCACTAAAACTTGACATGGCAACGCTGCTGTAATTTTCACTCAGAAAAATATTCCTCTGCTTGCACGTGCCCGAGAGCCATTTACCCTTTCATGATTGGTTGGCTTTCCACACAACACTGTAAAAGTGCCATTCATGCAAAACTCAAGGGTTGCAGTAACATTAAACTTTCATATTAAAGGGCCACTGTCATGAAATGCATGATTTTTAGTATGTTATTAATGAAAAAATGGCAGCCTCCATGGTACCATGCGTTTTTTTCACCACAAAACATGATTTTGAAGTATACAGCTTTTTGCAACTCCCACCATGAAAATCCTGTCGAGGGATTTGTTTTTGAGAAGAAGCAGGAAGTGACGTACAGGACAGGACCACCCTCATGTGGACTCGTTTGTTTCTATTAGTTTTATCTCCGGGAAGGTAGCTCGTTGTTCCTTCATGTGAGCCAAAATGCCGGGTCATTGCATTGCTGGACATTGCTTGAACACTTGGGAGGATGAATTTACCCTTCATAAGTTTGCAAGAGACCCGGTTCGTTGTGAAAAATGGATTGCATGGGTGCAGATGACTAGAGCTTCGTGGGTTCCAAATGACAGGTAGGTTTGTATACAGCTACTAAAAAAAAGTAATAGTTTGGGGTGGACCACGTAATCGGTCTCTCATAACTCTAAAATAGAGCTGCGTACATATGAAAGGCGTGCTAAATGTGTCAATGTGCGCAACCGATGGCGTCGGGCTCGCCGGTGAAGGCTGCTGCGTTGCTTCGCCACGTATTTTCTTTTGTCGAATGTCCAGGGTGACGTCACGGACAGGGGATGCAGCCAATATGGCGACCACTTGGATGTCGTAGAATGGCACTTCTGCAAATTTGCGCATTGATGACGCGCTCTCATATTTATTTTTTCGTATAGACATTGAAGTGAATGTATTTTTCATTACAGTATTTTAGAATGTTTATAGAGATGACACTTGACCTTTAAGGTAGGGGCCACAAAATATTATCTCACGGGCCGCCAGTTTGAGACCTCTGCTCGAGAAGAAGTGACTTTCAGCTTTACCCTGTGAGGGGTCATCATCGCGAGTCTTGCTTACAATGTGTTTGGTAGTTTTTATGACGACTGCCCTTGCTGATGTAATTAACCTGGTTGCTAATTATTTGTGGTTACGTTCCTCCCCCAGTCCCATGGCAATCCTGAAATCCACGAATAATTTATGCAGTTTTAAAATATGATCGGTACCGTACCATATGTACCTCACTTTGCGTCTCGTCTTTGTGTTTGCACAGGATACATCCACATTCAGCAATTTTAACATTGTAATCATGGACATTTTTGCATTCAAAAAGAAAATCAATTTAAAGCACAGACCAGAGACCTGAAACTGAAAATAATTGTATTAAGGCATTATTTTTTTATATTTTACTCTTTGATGGAGGTGAGGGTCTGCCACATGCACCTCCTGACTGGACATCTCTTGACATGCAAAGAATTGGCAAAGACATTTTAGAATTCAATTATTATAAGATGTCAATATTATAACCATAATATTGATAAATATCTCATTCAAAAATGATGGTCCAATCCCAAGGCAGTAAGACTCACAAGCAAGTGATAAGTGAAAGTGGCTGGAGCCAAGCATCCAAAACATCTTTCTTTTGCTAGGACGCTTGATTTGGTGAAGTCCATTGGCACCATAATTCATATTATAGTTTATATTATGTCAAATGTACTTTTTTGACGGCTGCGAATTCCATAATCATGCTACGGCAAGGCAAGCGCAGGGTCTCCAAAGACACTGTTGAGTTCTGTCTTCTAGCAGC